>NC_053147.1:21168548-21471578 GCF_016808335.1 Panicum virgatum | reverse complement strand
ATTTTTTGCGACGAAACTAATAACAGTAATTAATCCATAATTGCTACAGTGATGCTATATTAATAATCTTCTAATCACTCGATCAAAGGTTTTATTAGATTTATCAGGGTTTCTATCGCAGTGATTTTGGAGTTGATTTTATAAACTATCTTTGTTTGACACCTTTAATAGCCGGTCAAACTTCATTCTAGACTCCTAGAATGAAAACCAAACGGAGTCATTCTACCATGAAAATTAAGCCTGGGCTAACGGGTTTCTCCACGAATTCGAGAATTTCGCTCATTTGATACAGAAAAATTGATAGTATTAGGCCTTTTTTGGTCTGGGCTTCTGTTGAAATCATCATCGCTGCCCTAGTGGGCTGGATCGCATGCCTCAGTGGCCATCCGAGCCACTCGCACCTGCCCAGCTAGATCGCATTGCTTTGGTGGTATATATGGCCATGCAGCCCAAGCCCGTTAGCCCGGCACAAGGCTCGTTTTTTTGGCCCGCCCTGGTGACCAACAGGCCCGGATTGTCACGGCCCGGGGGTGCAGGCCGTGCCTGGGCCACACGCCAGGCACATGGGCCAGCACGGGCACGGCCCGATTCCAACAGCCGGCCCGGTGGCGGCCCGTTCCCCTCCACCCTGCCGGCCCAGCCCTTGAGTGGTGCCCATATAAACCCCTTCCCCCGCCCCGCCTCCCCCCAAACCCTAATCAGCTGCTCGCCGCCCGCCGCTCACTTGATCTCTGTAGTCGCCGCCGCTCACTCGCTCTCTGTCGCCGCCGCCGCTCACTCCCTCTCGCTCTCTGCTGTAGGCTGGCTCTCGACCTCTCGTCTCTGGATTCGCCGCTCGCCTCCGACCGCCCCCCAGCTCCGGTGACCGCGCCGCGGCTCCTCCACCTCGCCTTGAGTTCACTAACCTCGTCTCCTCTATCCCTCCTCTCCTGGAACCGTGCTGGGTGTGAGGGCTCGTCCGAGCTCGGGCCTCGGGGTCGCCATGGCGGGGCGGATGAAAATATCCTCCAAGGCTCCAAGGCACGGACTCCACGCAGACGAGTTGCAAATCGGACTGTGGGCTGCCACGACCCATTCCTTTGGGCGTGCTTCACGGGTCTGCACGGGCCAAAAAAATGGCCCATAGTGCCGTGCCTAGACCGAAGGCCAGACACAAAGCACGCAGCGGCTCGGCACATGAGGCACGATGGCCCGTGATGGCCCGAGCACTAACGGGCCGTGCCGGCCCGATATCGTGCCGAGCCGGGCTGGCCCGTTGGCCATCTATACTTGGTGGCCATCCCAGCCACTCGCACCTGTCCACCGGTTTGGACAGAGCCCAGCAGAGCAAAGCGCCGCCGCCGGGCGACACACGAATACACGGCCGGCCCGCTTAGATAGACCAAATATGATAACTTCTTGGCTAGTGTAACTACTAGACTCGTGATCAAACATGATAATTTGATAAGACGGATACTTTCGGTTCCACAATGTTCAAAACGCCCTTGAACAATGTGGGCGGGCGGGCGGGCGGCACAGCAGTTCGTGCGCGGGCGCACCGCGACTTGACTGAGATTATTATACCCAGCTCATCTTCGTAGATTACTGGAACGGAAGAGCAGGCGGCCATGTTAGATCACGTCGATAGATTGGGCATTTGGGCCATTCTACGTGTGCACATCTACTGGATCTGGGTCAAACAACAAAAATGTGGAAATAAGGTAATACCCATGATGATATCTTTTTTTAAAAAAAAACTCACGAACTCACGATGACTGGTCGAGTTTCATATAAAAAGAAGAGAAAGTAAACTCACGATCGATCCTGAGTTCCTGACACCAACTAAGACAGCAAATTCCTGTTCGTTTCATACACTGTTAATTGAAAGATGGCAAGACAAATCCTATCCGACGTTCGCGAAAAAGACAAATCCTATCCGATTTTTTTTGCGAGGAAATCCTATCCGATTTTTTTTTGCGAGGAAATCCTATCCGATTTTAAAGATGAATAGATGATAAGTTTTTTCCTGTAGGTAGATATGGTAAGTTCCTGATAACGATATCTATGAAGAAAAATTAACTCATCATCAGATTCTGTCACGCACGATGCACATCCACATTTGAATCTAACCATCAAACCAAAGACAAGGTTACACACGGCCGGACACAAGGCGAATCACGGGGCGCCCGCCGCGCACGCGCAGATCGGCCGAGCGAGCGCCACCAGCCACCCTACCCCTGCTGCTGGCAGCCCTGCGGTATCTTGGGCGTGCTCATGCAGCTGGACGACGCGGACGCCGGCGACGCCGGGAAGGAGAAGGACGCGCGCCCGCCGTGCGGCATCACCCGGGGCGACAGCGACCGGCGCCAGTGCGAGAAGGACGAGGACGACGCCCTCGGGTCCCCGGCGGCGCCGGCGTTCCGCGGAGGTGCCGACGACGCCGATGCCCTCCTCGGCGGCGCGGCGCTCCCGCCAGCGGCGCCGGCAGAGGCCGCGGCGGACGGGGACGCCGGCCACCACGTGGCGAGGGACGCCGAGGCCAGGAAAGTGACGCACCGGGAATGGGACGCCGAGGCCCGGAAGGTGACGCGCCGGGAATGGGACGCCGAGGCCCGAGGCACGTCATCGGGCACCACCGCGCTCCTGCGGCTGGCGCTGCTGATCTTCAGGGCAGGCGGCGGCGGCGGCAGCGTCTTCTTCTTGGAATTGGAGCGGCTGGGCAGGCGGAAGCACGTGCACTTGAGGACGACGCCGCCGCCCGCCGGCTCGGTGGCGCCGTTCGCCACCTTAGGCCGCTGCGGCGGTGGGGGGCGCGCGTTGCTGGTTTGCCGAGGCAGTGACTGGGGCGCTAGTGGAACATTGTCTTTGGCAGAGGCCATTGGTGCTGCACACGGTGGGAGTAACCAAAGGAACACGAAGGGTTGTTCTCACAAGCTTGGCGAGTCTTATATGGAGAGAATTAGATGTTTTTCCTCTCTAATTTTACGAGAGCAGCGGAGCTCTTCTTCGTGTGACCGTGTGTTGCCTTTTTTAGGTAAAATATCCAGCACCTGAATGGATTATAGTATCCTCCATTGTCGTCTAGCTAGCTAGCTAGGAAGTGGCCGGCATGCATAGCACCCCCGGAAGCTGGAAACCAGGGAGGAAGCGGAAATGTTAGAAACGAAAGGTTCATCGGAAAAATGACTAAACATTTTACAGGACTAAATCAGGTTATGTTCTCCATTCATATAAATTTCAAAGATATAAAAGAAGAAAAAAATGGGGTGGGGTGGGGGGGGGGGTAAACACAATGGCAGTTTTTTTTTCTCAATGTGCAATAATTATATGCCCCTGAATTCATCATTTTCACAACTTTTAAATTTGACCGAATTTGCATTTCAAAAGTTTCTTGCGTGTAGAGCATGCCCCTGGCTATACATATGTGTAGAGTTTCCCCCATTTAAACCCTTTTCAGCATTATAACATTTTCGCCTATGATACACATGGAGATTTCCCGTGTTTTTTTTATTGAAATGGGCATCCCAATTGCCAAAAGTCACTTGTCCAACCAAAGATCTCTGTTCTGAATCCTGCGAAGGCGCACATTTTGTGTTCACATGATCCTTTTGAGCACGTAGTAATTGGTCTTCAAAGTTTTGTTTTCTTACAAATTTCTAATATACTATGAACAAATTTGTATTTCACAGTCCCTTTCTACATCGTTCTACCATCGCCACATGTACAAAGGGAGATGTTCGGTGGGTGTTCCGGAACGAATGCTTATAGTCCACCTTGCATAATTATTCTAGTTTGGCTTGATTTGATTATCTTCTCTGAACGGAATACTGATTTCGATTATCATTGATGCAGTGACGCCGCAGTGTACATATAAGTATATATATGCTGGTCCGAACAGGTCGCTCTTCAACACAGCTCCACTAGTAAATCATTGTATCATCAACCAGTCATTATTTTGCGACAAATGACGAGCAGTGGGCTGTGGCCTTTGGGTACGACGAAGGAGCTTAATTAAGAGCATAACTTGAGTGTTATTGGTGACACACTCCTTATGAGCTGGATGCACCTCTCTCTGCCGGCTCATCCGGTTATTTGTTTTGGTGGCATGTGGCTTACGCGCGTGCGGCTTGTTTAGTGAGTAGCTAATGCCAGCTGAGAAAGCTCGAAATACTTGTATGAGAAATTTATCTGATAAAATTCTACGTGGTGAAGGTAGGAAGCACCTAGAAGTATCTATGATAAAGTACCTGATATTTTTAAAATGCGAGACTAAGTACCAAAAATTGGGACCGAATACTAATTTAATTTAATTTTTATAATATTTTCCATAGATCAACGGTTAAAAAAATTGAAGGTAAAAATACCTATTGGTACTTTACAATCAATTGCAAAAGAGGTCTACTCCTGTACACACCTTTTTTTCGGGTCCGACTAGGAGCCGCGAGCGTTACTGCAGTAGAAGTTATCGTAGAAGCCATCTAGGACTAGCGAATCCATGTTAATTGGGGTGAATTCTGGAAAGTCAAGTTGGGCTGAATATATAGGACCGTGGGGAAATATCAAAGTCAAGTTGGGCTATATAGAATATATAGGATCGTGGGGAAACATCAAGGAATCATTAGAGAGAACAGGGTAAACAAATATTATTATTTTGAAAAAAATGTAATTGAAACTGAAACTTTTTGTTGAATCATAGATGAGAACAAAAGTTTTCCATTGGAACAATATAAAAATTGTTACAATGGAACAAACTTTAGAGTTTGTTGCATCCAACTGGACCAATTTTTCCATCAGTACAAATTGATTCATTGGAACAAATATTAAAATTTGTTCAATTGGATTCAATGATAACATTGGAACAAAAGAAACAAATTGTTCCATCAGAACAAATATTAGCATTTGCTCGATTGGATCCAATCTTACCATTGGAGAAAAATTGTTCCACTGTAACAAAAATATTTCTGCTAGATCTGAAACACATGAAGCCATCACATGATGATTTATTTTAATCTGAGAGATAGGAAATAGAAACAAAAGAAAGAAGAGAAAAAATAGAAAAGAGAAAAGAAAATCGGGAACATACCAAGAAGCATGTGCTGCAGCGGCACTTCGTCAGGCGCGCACGCGGGTACATGGGCCGCAAAACACCTTTTTGCGCTTGCGAAGCCTTCCACGCATCTGGGCCGAAACTTTGGACCACCAACTAAGATAAAAGAAACAAGCAGGCTCGCGTGAAGATGATTATGCGATAGAATCTATCGCACTCACGCGCAAGACCCTTTTTTCGCGACCGTGCCCTGAGCATGTTTTTCCTGAAGCGGACAAGTAAAACTTGACCAATACAAGAGCACAAAGAACTAAAAAAAGAGAAACACCGAAAAAACACACACATAAACGAGAAAACACAACGACAACACGAACAACAACAAAGCAACACGGAGATGACAGAGGGCACACCCACACCACCAATCAAAACCCTACAACAGAATCTGCAAGCAGAAACAGCAACATCCAGGGCGCAAAGGTCTACGACCTAACAAAGGTGGCAAAGCATCCACCTTATCAACCAATCATGGCGGCAAAGCATCCGCCCGAAGCAAACTTGAACCAACACGACGACGGCGGCAAAGCATCCGCCAGCGAAGAGAATCCGACGACCAAGCGCGACCCGGACGATGCAGATGTAATGAAGCGAAGCCAGGTGCAAAAGTAGAAACTCTCCAAGGAGAGCAGATGGCCGCCGTCAGCAAAACTTTCAAGACAACGCCTTTAGGAAGGAAACGACACCCACAGGTGCCATCGTCGTCCGACCAATGATCTAGGTTTTCACCCGGAAGGCAAGCTGGAGAGGGAAGAAAAAGGTGGAAAGATGACGCCTTCAACAAGGTAAACGGCGCCCAAAGACGTCGTCATCATCAGTCCGCAAATGGAGCCAAGACTTTCGCCACCACCCTTTTCCAACCCAGAGTCGACGACCGCCAAAGTGCAGACCGGATCCCCGACAGGGACACCACGGAGCAGCCATCGCCCAACAGCCGGCGAAGGAGCGCCAACCAACAGCGCGCGGCCGTGCTCGGCGAGGGAGCGACAGCTGCCAGCGCCGCACCCGGGATGGGACGCCGGCCGCACGCATCCGCGCTCAGTGAGGGAGCCCTAGTCGTCGGAAGCCGCGAGCCCCGAGGAGGAAGGGCCGGCGGGCGCGAACACTGAAGAACAAGGGTGCGCCGGCCACAGAGGAGCTCGCGAGCGGAGGGCCGGCCCCCGGCCAACCCCGTCAAAGAAGCCCAGATTCGGCGAAGGGGATGCCGGATCCGGCCCTCGACGGCCGCCGGCGGTGCAAGAAGCGTAGAAGCTTGCGAGGTCAGGAGGAAAAGTAAGGGAGGAAGGGAGAACGGGGGCAAAACAAACCGGCTTCAGCTCGTTTACCGGCCGCCGCCGCCGCTCGCACCTACGCCTCTTCGATCAGCACTATCTTCATCAAGCACGAGGATCTGCCGGGTCATCACCTTCTGTCGATCCGCAGCCTCATCGCGTCGTCTCCTGACGAATCCTACCCCGAGACGGCGAGCTCAATCGCCGACAACATCAACTTCTTCATGAACAACTTCACGGCCGAGGAGGCCGAGGACTACTCCGGGGTCTGCGACCCCGACGCTCTCCGCTCGGTCCAACTGGCGACGGCTTACTGTCTCACCTGCTCCGAAGACTCCAGCGAGGGGGATTTCGATCCTTCCCGGGAGTGCTTCATGGTCTAACTCGCGGACGAGCAAGATGACATCGCCCCGGGTGACGACGGGAATGGCGGGGCGGACGCGCAGGCGAACCCATCGGCGGTGCCACCTGCAGCCCCTTCTTCTTCGTCAAGCTCGGCGGCGCGGCAAGCACAGCTGGCACAGCTCAAGGAGCTTCAGGCCAAGCTTAACGAGCAGCGTCAGCAAACTTAGGAGCTGTGCACCGCACTCAAGCAGCAGCGTACCGCGCGTGGCGCACATGTCCAGGCGGCGGGACGTGTTGCCCGGGAGCGCATCCTGGCCGACAACAACGTCGATAAACCCCCGGAACTGAAGACGGCCGGCGAAAAACTCGTCGCTGCGGCCTATCTACTCCAAGCTATGCCTGAGCCATCGACGCCTTCGGGCCGCAACCTGCGCCGCGAGGCAAAGGAGCTCATCGAGCAAGCTACCGTGCAGCAGGCCGAGAGTTCTGCGTCTCGTATGCGCTCGAAAGCCCCGGAGCAGCCTGGTGGGACTGCGCACCAAGACCGCGAGGTTTCTGTGCAGACACCACTAGCAGGGAAGGGCAAGGCAGCCGTAGCGCCCGGTGCGATGGCACCCTCGGTGCACGAGCGCGTCGGCAGAGTTCCCTTAAGGGAGCGAATCCGTGACACGCGTGGGCATGTCGGTGACGACGACGCCCGCAACATCATCGACGGCAGGAGGTACACCCCTCGACGGGGTGGACGCTTCGACCCAGAACACGACATGGGTGAGTCATCGGAGCCTCCGGGCACCCGAGTGTTCAGACGGGAAATCCGAACAGCATCTTTTCCCCCGCGTTTTCGACAACCCAACACCCTCGTCAAGTTCTCGGGCGAGACTGTCCCTGCAGTCTGGCTCAATGACTACCGCCTAGCATGCCAGCTAGGCAGCGCGACAGAGGATGCGGTCATCATCCGCAACCTTCCTCTTCACCTTGCTGACGCCACACGAACGTGGCTCGAGCATCTGCCTGCGGATCAAATCCACAACTGGGCCGACTTGGTCCAGATCTTCGTGGGCAATTTTCAGGGCACATACGTGCGCCCTGGGAACTCCTGGGACCTCAAAGGTTGTCGCCAAAAGCCCAACGAGTCCCTGCGCAACTATGTGCGGCGCTTCTCCAAGCGATGCACTGAGCTCCCCAGCGTCACCCACGTCGAGGTCATCAACGCCTTCCTCGAGGGTACGACGTGCAGGAACCTGGTGCATGAGCTCGCGAGAAGCCGTCCGACCAACACCAACGAGCTGTTCGACGCTACCACCAACTACGCGCGCCGGCGAGGAGGCTGTTGGTGCCATCTTCGACGACAAGTCGAGCAAGCGCAAGGACGATGCGCCCGCGGAGGGCGGCAACGTCAAACCCAGCGCCCCCGCCAAGAAACAGAAGCGGGGAAGGAAGGGAAAGAAGCCGGTCCCACCAAACCAGCGCGGCTCGGGGCAGGCAGAGGACTCCAAGGAGGCCCTCGCTGCCGCCCCGGACCGCAAAGGACCTCGAGGCCCCCCCCCCCGAGGCGGTGGTCGCCAGTTCGACGACATGCTTAAGAAGCCGTGCCCTTACCACAAAGGCCCGGTCAACCACACTCTTGAGCAGTGCGAGATGCTCAAGAAATACTACAACTGCGTCGCGTATCGCGACGAAGATAAGAAGAAGGATGCGGGCGACAAAGGTGGAGATGACGAGTTTCCCCCAGTGGAGAATGCCTTCTTCATCTTTGGAGGAGCAACGACAAACATGACATATCGGCAACGCAAGCGTGAGCGCCGAGAAGTTTTCTCCATCACCAAGGCCACGCCATCCTACCTCGACTGGTCGAAGGACACCATTTCCTTTGGCCGCGAGGACCACCCCGACTACGTCCCGCATCTGGGACGGTATCCGCTCGTTGTCGATCCCATCATCGGCAACACCCGCTTCTCCAAGGTGCTCATGGACAGAGGCAGCAGCCTCAACAGCATGTACGCCCACACCTTGGAGCTCATGGGGATCGGACTGCACAAGCTTCGCCCCAGCAAGTCGCCATTCCATGGCGTTACGCCGGGGAAGCGCGTCCAACCCCTCGGCCAGATCGATCTACCTGTCTGCTTCGGTACGACAGCTAACTTCCGCAATTAGGTACTCACTTTTGAGGTGGTGGGGTTTCGAGGATCCTATCATGCCATCCTTGGTCGTCCTTGCTACGCCAAGTTCATGGCCGTCCCCAACTACACCTACCTCAAGCTCAAAATGCCGGGTCCAAAGGGCATCATCACCATCGGCTCTTCGTTCAAGCACGCCTACGAGTGCGACGTCGAGTGCGTTGAGCACGCGGAGGCTCAAGCAGAGGACGAGGCCCTCGCAGCCACCCTCGACAAAATGGCAAGCGAGGCCTTGGACTCCACGCACTGACACACCGGGAGCTTCGAACCCGCCGAGGGTATCAAGAAGGTGCCCCTTGACCCGAGCCACCCCAACGACAAGGCGTTGCAGATAAGCACCACCCTCGACGGCAAATAGGAAGTGGTGCTCGTCGATTTTCTTCGCGCCAATGCTGATATCTTCGCGTGGAGCCCCTCGGATATGCCTGGCATACCGAGGGAGGTCACCGAGCACTCCCTTGATGTCCGACCCAATTCCAAGCCGGTGAAGCAGCGCCTGCGATGCTTTGACGAGCTCAAGCGCCGGGCGATCGGCGAGGAGTTGCAGAAACTTCTGGCGGCCGGATTCATCAAGGAGGTATTCCATCCCGAGTGGCTAGCTAATCCAGTATTAGTGAAGAAAAAGTGTGGAAACTGGAGGATGTGTGTAGATTACACTAGTTTAAATACGACATGTCCGAAGGTTCCCTTTCCTTTGCCACGAATTGATCAGATTGTAGATTCTACTGCAGGATGCGAACTTCTATCCTTTCTTGATGCTTACTCCGGTTACCACCAAATCAAGATGAAAGAGTCCGACCACCTCGCGACTTCTTTCATCACACCTTTCGGCATGTACTGCTACGTGACGATGCCCTTTGGCCTCAGAAACGCCGGAGCCACATACCAGCGGTGTATGCTCCACGTTTTCGGAGACCATCTCGGGCGCAGCGTAGAAGCATATGTCGACGATATTGTTGTAAAAACTAGGAAGACGGACGACCTGGTTGCCGATCTCAGGGTCGCATTCGATTGCCTACGGGCCAAGGGGGTAACACTCAACCCCGAGAAGTGCGTGTTCGGGGTGCCTCGAGGTATCCTTTTGGGTTTCATTGTCTCTCAGTGGGGCATCGAGCCCAACCCTGAGAAAGTGTCGGCCATCACTCGGATGGGACTGATCCGAGACCTAAAGGGGATACAGAGGGTCATGGGATGTCTAGCGTCCCTTAGCCGGTTCATCTCGCGTCTCGGCGAGAAAGGCTTACCCCTGTATCGACTCTTGAGGAAAACCGAACGCTTCACGTGGACCCCCGAAGCCCAAGAAGCCCTCGAAAGGCTGAAGGCGTCGCTCACTCGCGCCCCCATTCTCACACCCCCCACGGACGACGAGCCCCTCTACCTTTACGTAGCTGCGACGACCCAAGTGGTCAGCGCGGTGATCGTGGTCGAAAGACAAGAGGAGGGCCATGCTCTGCCCGTCCAACGGCCGGTGTACTACATCAGCGAGGTGTTGTCTGAAACTAAGACACGCTATCCGCAGATTCAGAAGCTGCTCGACGCAGTGGTTTTGGCTCGGCGCAAGTTACGCCACTACTTCGAGGCCCATCCCATCACCGTGGTCTCGTCTTTCCCTTTGGGAGAGATAGTCCGCAACCGGGAAGCTGAGGGTAGGATTGCCAATTGGTCCGTGGAGCTGATGGGAGAAACTCTTACCTACGCTCCCCGTAAAGCGATCAAGTCCCAAATTTTGGCCGACTTCGTGGCTGAATGGACGGACATTCAGCTACCCCCACCACAAATCCAGGGCGAATGCTGGACTATGTACTTCGACGGGTCGGTGATGAAAACCGGCGCCGGTGCCGGCCTCCTCTTCATCTCACCCCTCGAAGAACACACACGAACACTGAGGTACGCTTGCATTTCCCTGCTTCGAACAACATGACGGAGTACGAGGCCCTCCTCAGTGGCCTCCGCATCGCCATCAAGCTCGGCGTCAAATGCCTCGACGTGCGCGGCGACTCTCAACTCGTCGTCGACCAAGTGATGAAGGAATCTAGCTGCCACGAAACAAAGATGGAGGCATACTGAAATGCAGTGGACCGCCTCGAAGACAAGTTCGACGGCCTAGAGTTTAATCATGTCCCGCGCAAGTACAACGAGGACGCCGACGAATTAGCCAAGATCGCGTCGGGGCGAACCACTGTCCCCCCGAACATCTTCGCTCGCGACATCACCGAGCCCTCCGTCGAGTTCAAGGATCCGATGGAGCCAGGCCCCTCGTCCGATGGGCCCTCCGGCGGGAACCCCCCGGCGGACGAGGTCGAGCCCATGGACATTGACTTCGGGACTACCTCCGCGGACGAGGCCGAGGCAATGGAAGTTGACGAGGCCCCCACTTCACAAGATTGGCGCGTCCAGTACCTTGACTGGATGATTCGAGGGGTCTTACCCTCGAACCGTGTCCAGGCACGGCGCCTC
This sequence comes from Panicum virgatum, assembly GCF_016808335.1. Taxonomy (NCBI): domain Eukaryota; kingdom Viridiplantae; phylum Streptophyta; class Magnoliopsida; order Poales; family Poaceae; genus Panicum; species Panicum virgatum. The sequence continues at coordinate 21,460,248 of NC_053147.1, read as the reverse complement.
GCCAGGCGGGCCAAGTCCTTCATCCTAATCGAGAACGTGCTATACAAGCGCAGTCCCTCGGGTGTCCTGCAATGATGCATCCTCATCCCCGAGGGTAAAGAGCTGATCCGCGACATCCACGCTGGCATCTGTGGCCACCACGCCGCGCCGCGCACCCTCGTGGGTAACGCATTTCGGCAGGGTTTCTATTGGCCCACCGCGGTCACCGACGCCACCGACGTCGTGCGGACCTGCGAGGGTTGCCAGTTCTATGCTCGAAAAACACACCTCCCGGCCCATGCTCTGCAGACAATCCCCATCACATGGCCTTTCGCTGTGTGGGGACTGGACCTCATCGGTCCGCTGCAGAAAATGCCCGGGGGCTTCACACACTTGCTGGTGGCGGTTGACAAATTCTCCAAGTGGATCGAGACTGGACCCATCGGCAAGATCAAATCCGAGCAAGCAGTTCTATTCTTCAACGATATCGTCTTCAGGTTCGGGGTCCCGAACTCGATCATCACCGACAACAGCACCCAGTTCATAGGCAAGAAGTTCTTGGCGTTCTGCGACAATTTCCACATACGCGTGGACTGGTCGGCTGTGGCACACCCACATACGAACGGGCAAGTGGAGCGTGCCAATGGCATGATCCTCCAAGGACTGAAGCTAAGGATCTTCAACAAGCTGAACAAATTTGGCCGGAGGTGGCTCACGGAGCTACCCTCGGTCATCTGGAGCCTGAGGACGACCCCAAGCAGAGCCACAGGCTTTTCCCCGTTCTTCCTCGTCTACGGCGCCGAGGCCATACTCCCCACTGACTTGGAGTACGTATCGCCAAGGCTCAAGGCATACCAAGAGCAACAAAACCTGCGAGCTCGCGAAGACTCGCTGGACCAAGTGGACAAGGCTCGAGACGTGGCGCTCCTCCACTCTGCGCGCTACCAGTAATCCTTACGAAGATATCAAGCGCAGAGGGTCGGCGCCGAGACCTCAACGAAGGGGACTTGGTGCTGAGGCTTCGACAGGACAACAGGGGCCGCCACAAGCTCTAACCTCCATGGGAAGGACCGTACATAATCGCCGAGGTGCTCAAACCCGGCACGTACAAGCTAGCAAACGACAAAGGCGAAGTCCTCACCAACGCTTGGAACATACAACAGCTACGCCGCTTCTATCCTTAGAATTTCGAACTTTTCGTACATTGTTTGTGTCCGCATTTTCAATTTCCCGAAATAATAAAGAAGTACACTTTGCTTGTTTATTTTTGGGAACCTTCCGGACCCTCGAGGGCTCGGATGCGCACGAACACTGAGGTACGCTTGGCTTTACCCTCGGCAAAGCCAAGCCTCCCTCGGGGGCTACTACGGGGGGAACCCCCGAACGTCCCCAAAAATCACCAATGTTTTTTCGAAATATTTCCGTCTCGCCCCTAAGCTTCTCGTATCCTTGGAAAAAATGGACGCGAGGCGTAAGCAACTATGGTACGGGGCCGGCCGAGTCGTGGGGCCGCCTACGCCTCTGGGATACGGCACCCCCCTCACCACCCTACGCCTACGTTGCTTATGAACGCGAAATTCCTCGCAGACGTTTATCTAAGTCGCATACGAGAACACGGAAATAAAGTAAAAAAAACATAGGCTCGAATGCACAAAGGCCTCGATGGGCCACACAGTCGATTCAACGAAAATCTCTTATATTCATAAGGTACGATTACAAAGTGTGACTACAATAATCACTAATCCATTACACGGGCTTCGAGGCCCAGTTTTCCTACAGGCTACCATCCCCCCCTTGCGGGTCTTCAGTGGCGTCGAATTCGGCGATGGGAGGGATGTCTGCCTCGAGCTTCTCGGCGAGGACGGTGGCAAACTCCTCCGCGGCTGCGTCGGCTTCGTCCATGATGGCCGACGCGGCGTCCGCATCAGCATCATCGGGAACGACATACCCCGACGACACCCTCGGGAGATCCATGAGGTAGTGTGTCGAGGCCACAGCGAGGGCCCGCAGGACACCGAGACGGAAGGTGCTCTTGGCGTGTTCGGCAATCCGGCCGCCTAGCGCGCGCAGGCGGCTGATCACCGAACTGCCCGAGACGGCACCCTCCCCCTCGAGCTCTTGACATACGCTCACGGCGGTTTGCTCCAGCTCAGCAAACTCCATCTGTGCCGCCGTGAGCGCAGTGTGGACCGCTTCCTTTGCCGCGGACTCGTTCGCCACTTTCTGCCTCAGCTCTGGACAAAGGAAATCAATGTAAGCTACGAAAAGAAACAAATCGACGAAAACTCGAAGGTACTCACCCGTGATGTTCCTCTGTGCCCCCTCCTTCTGGGTCCGGGCGGCCTCTTCGAGCGAGGACAAGGAGGCTTCCTTCTCCCTAAGCGTGGCCCCCACGTTCTGGAGGGCCACCTCCTTCCCCTCGAGGGCCTCGTCCATTTCCTGGAGGGTCTTGGTGAGCGCAGCTACGGCCACCTCCTTGTGGAGAAGCTCGGTCTTTTGCTGCTCGAGCGATGCCCTGAGGCGCTGTAGCTCGGCGCTCTGCGCCTCGGCTTCCCGAGTCTTCTCCTCGAGCACCGTCCGGAGGCGTTGCAGCTCGGCAGCTTGCGCCTCGGCCTCCCGGGCCTTCTGCTCCGCTGCCGCCCTCTGGACGTCCCACTCACCGGCAACCTGCGCCAGTTCCTCCTCCAGCACATGCTGACGCGCTCCCAGATCCGCCATTCTCGTGTTGGCCTCGATGTTCTTGAGCACCAGCTCGGCGTTGTGCTGGCCGAGCTGGCTCATCTGGGAGTACATCCGGGTCATCTCGGCGCTCTTCTCGCGTGAGATGTCCCTCAGCCGCTGCAAGAGGAAGGGCGTGGGTGAAGACATGTTAGAGTTAAACCGAATTCGAGCAATTTTCGAGGGAATATTTACCTGGCTGACCTGGTAATCGGCATTCTGATGGAGCTGGAAGGCGCGGTCGAGGGCTTGCAAGATCTCGTGACCAACGCTCATCTGCGTGTTCCAGGCCTTCTCCTCCTCTTGCTCCTTGCGGAGAAACTCCGAGGGGGGCCCAGACAGGATGATCGCCCCGTGATGGGGCCCCTCGGACGTCCCCGCCTCGAGCACACCCACGCTGGCCGATGCGAACTCGGCAATGTGCGCGGCGGCGCTTGCCGCAGCAGTGGTGTCGATGTCAATCGAGTCCCCGTACTCCTCGCTGCTGTCCGGCAGATCCACCACCGCCGCCGCGCTCCCTTGCGCCGTTGGCGCGGGCACCACCGCGACGGTGACCTCATCCCGGGCCTCGGGGGCTCGAGGACGAGGGTCTCCTCTGATTGGTCGGCAGGGCGCTCCTGCGCCCCCCCCCGCCGGTCTCTCCTCCTGTGTCCGGTCGGGCGGCGCTAGCCGCATTGCCCCGACCGGCCTTGACTTCAGTAACTGCCAGGGCTGTGCCGTCCACGCCGCCCCGGCTGGTCTCCTCGGCGTCGGCACCTTAGCGGCTGCTTGGGCCCTTCTCCTCCTGTGCCCGAGCTTGCTACGCCGCCTGGGCCCCTCGAGCCATGGCCTCCCGTAGCTTCGCGGCCGCCACCTCGAGGTCCACAGCAGGCAGGGGCTGCGGCGCCGTGTGTGGCGTGCTGCGTGCCCCGGTCTTGAGGGCCTTAGCCGGGGCAAGCTGCACCGCATCCTTGGCGACGGCCCCGGGGCTAGAAATCGAGGAACACATGTTGAGGACAACAAGATCGAGAAATCGACCAAACACGCAACAAAAACGGAACACAAGCTTACTTACCCGGATCGAGCACTCATGCTCCGCTTCCTCGTGGCGCTTCTTCGGGTCCGAGTCACCGTGCCGCCCCTCGAAGACTGCCCCGAGGGCACCCCCCTCGTCTCGGCTTGGTGACTTGAGGGTGCCAGCATGGACGACTCCTCGCCCGCCGAAGCCTCGTCGCCACGGATCAGCACCTGGGGCACGGGCGTCTCCTCACTGGCTGCCGGCGGGGACGACTCCCGCTCCGCACCCTCGAGGGAGGGATTCGCCGATGACTCCGCCACGGCCGTCGTCTCTTCTGGTGCTACGGGTGCCCCCTCGTCATCGTCCCACAGGTAGAACGGTGGGGGGCTCGCACCCGCAGCAGCCCCGTCGCTCCCCAGAGCACGGTCCTCGGCATCCGAGGCCTCCTCCTTGTCCTCCTCCAAGGACTCGGGCATGGCGGGCCGTGACTTCCCCTCCGCACGAGCAAGCTTGCACGCCTTGTCATGCTTTGCCTTCCTCTTCCTCTTCCTCTCGACCTTTGCCTCCGCCGTGTCCTTCCGCCTTTTCATCTTCTCCGCGTGGAGGCGATTGATCTGGCGTTGTTCCGAGATGGAGTCAGGAAAAGGGGGCTACACAACACACAGCAGATTCGAAATCAATACTTACCAGAGAAATGTACCCCGGCTCGGCCGCATCTTGATCCTCCAGAGATCCTCGGGATTTTGGGGGAACTCCGCCACCGCGTACTTCGCCCTCCGGGCGGCGGTGGAGTGGGAAAGCAGCTTTTTCGACGTCCTCGAGCCTTCAACCTGGCTCCCGGGGGTGAGCTGGAAGATCGGCAGGGCCCTTTCCATGAGGGGAATCACCCTCTGCCGATGGAAGTTCGCGATGACGGCCGCCGCCGTCAACCCCTTCTTCGCCAGACGCGCCAGCGCGTCCGTGAGACCCTCGAGCTTGGCTTGTTGCGCTGGGGGCGACACCCTCCAGTCCCACTTCGGCAGTCGCTCCCGGAGAACTCTGTTAGTGAACGCCGGGAGCGCGCCCCTGTAGTTCCAAAGGTAGAACCACCCTCGACTCCACCCGGCGTTGTTCGTCGTCATCTTGCTCGAGATGTAAAAAATGCTCTGGGTCGGGCGGACGTGGAGCGTCAGGCCACCGGCGCGCGTGAACCGCCTCGGTTGGCCCCGTGCGTTCTCGACGAAGAGTTCGCCTCCGAACAGATGGATCCAGAGGTCCCAGTGGGCTTCGATGCCGAGGTACCCCTCGCAGACGGCGACGAAGACCGCCGCCTGCGAGATGGAGTTATGGCTGAAGTTGTGCTGCTCCACTCCGTAGTAGTTGCACAACGCCCGCATAAACTTGCTGACGGGGACGCCGAAGCCTCGCTCGTGGAGGCGCACGAAGCTCACAACGTAGCCTTGCGGGGGCTTTGGCTCGGTCTCGTCCGGATGCGGGGAAATCCACGCCGGCGCCCCCGAGTCGGAGTTCCGCGGCAGCAGCCGGTCGGCGACCAGCTGCTCCAGAATTGCCACGGTGGCGGAGGACTTGCCCCACGGCAAAGGCTCCTGGATGTCAGACATCTCTTCGAATCGAGGGGAGGGGCGGGAGTGAAGGTTTCGGGATGGCTAAGGTGTGCTCTCTCTCTCTCTCCATCCTCTTCGTCCTTTCGCTCTTGGCTGCGGGCTCAGGATGCAGGGGAGGCAGAGGAGGCAAAGGGAGACGAAGGCAAATAGCCAGGTGAGCCCAAACACCCCCTTTTCTCTTTGTTTTTAATCATCGTGACAGGCGCAGCCACAGCCACAGCCCGAATCTACTGCATTGAATGCGGTAGTTTTCGCTGTCGCTCACGGCTGGGCCCCACCACCGTGGAGTCTCCCACGCGCGCACGGCACGATAACCGGCGGGCGCGGCGCGACTGTTGCACTATCCCATCCGTCAGCCGCCGCCCACGCCGCTTCGTCTGCCCGAGGCTGCTGCCTGAAAAGGCGCGCCCGCACCGCACCACATGAATTGGGCCACGTCGCCCGCCACCAGCGGAAGACCCGCGCGCGTGACTCGCGACTCTACGCCGTTTTCGAATCAAGACGGAATATTCCTTCGGGTGTCCCTTAACCCTCGAAGGAATCGATTTTCGAGGCCTTACTGATCAGGGGTTCGAAGCCTGGCCCTCCGGGGGTTCGACAGGCGCCTCAGATCACCAGAGTCAGGGACTGCAGGGATGTGCCGTACAAGCTACCCTCGAACGCGGAGTTCAAGACATCCTACGCAGTGTTCAAGGCCAGTCGAGGGTGCCTAGAAGGGGGATCCCATCGAAGGAGAGCATTGAGCCCTCGGACCCTATCGAATGGGTCCGAGCCCCGCTGTAACACCCTAATTTAAATTTCAGCATTTATCAATAAATTTAATTGGCTTTATTTAATTTTCTAAGGTTTATTGTGTTAGTCTTGCATTTAATCTAGCTTTTGTTTCACAAGTAATTAAAAATTTTCTTAGGTTTAACTTTGTTGATACATTCATGCTGATGCATTGTTTTAATTGTTTGATTTCATAGGGGTTTGAATTCAAAATTTCTTTTGAATTCAAATAGTTGAGCTTGAGTGAGAAATAGAATAGAAATAGAAATAGAAAAGGAAAAAAAAACCAAAGCAAACCCAAACCCACCTCCCTCCCCGCGGCCCAACCTTCTGCGCGGGCCCAGCAGCTCCCCCGGCCCAACACCGCAGCCAGCAAGGCCCGCCCCTCCCCCCCGCGCGCGCGCCACCGGTCCAGCCCGCTCCCCAGTCAGCCTGCGCCCCCGCCTCACCCCACTGACCACCGGACCCGCACGTCAGCCAGCGCTCAGCCCGCGCTTCACCCGCGTCGCCCGCTCAGCCGCTCGCAGCGCGCCCCGCCGCTGACCCGTGGGCCCTGCCTGCCAGCATCGTCTTCCCCGCGCCGCGCGCACGCAACAGAAGCCACGATCCCCCCCCCGAGACCTCGCCGGTTTCCTTCTTGAGCGCGCCCGCCCGAGATCCCGGGCGCCCCCTTTTAAACCCACCGCGACCCCCCTGCACCCCACCTCTCCACCGCCGCCACCAGAGCCCTCTAACCCTAGCGCGCCGCCTCCGAGTTGCTCCGCCGCGCATCCGCTCTGCGCCGCCGCGGCTACGGCGCTCCACCACGTTCTAGCGCCACCGGAGCCGCGCGCTAGATCCGCAGGAGCACCCCGCGTCGATCTGAGGCGCCCAGGAGCCCGGCGCACCCCTCCCTCGACCCCAGACGCGAGCTCCGCCACGACTCGCCGCCGGTCAGCGTCGACAACACCCCTCCGCGTCCTCCTTGCTTGATTTCAAGCCCCGGTGAGCTGCGCCCCGACCCCCTCTTGCTTCTGCGCTAGTTCCTGTAGCCAAGGTGCACCGTAGGAGCCGGAACACGCCAGCGCCGACGAGGTGCGCTGCCCAGACCCGCCGTCGCCGTCGAGCGCCCCGCCCCGAGTCCTAATCCACCGTGCTTTAGCCTCAGGTGGTTTACGCGTATCACACTGACCACCCCAGAGCCAAACCCTGGCCGGATTAACCCCCGGAACGCCGTATACGGTGAACTCCAGCGAGCTCAGCCCGCGCCACCGCAAAACAGAGCCGCCGGCATTGAGCGCCGCCGCCCCCACGCGCCCGAACCGCCCTGGCCGCCCGATATCGGATGGACGGCCACGATTAGATCCCGCGACGATCTATTGCTAACCCTCAGATCTAGATCCAGCGGCCAGAAATCGTGCATACCGGTTCGGCCGGTACTTTTGTTAAAGAGCCCTCGGGTTTTAGCCAAATCAACCCGCAGTCCTGTGCCATTCAAAAGTATTTCCAAATAGGTCCTGTTTTTAACGCTTAAGCCCCTGGCCTTCTTAGAAATCGAACCCGCGGTCCAGAGTTGTAGTTTTTGCACGTTGGACCCTAGATCTTTAGTTTAATTATGTTTTAGCCCTCGGTTTTTGCAGAAAACCCCCTGGAACTTAGTTTTTCTCGCAGATAAGCCCCTAGAACTTGTTTTTAGCCTAGATTATGCGTTTTAGCTCCGTTTTTAGCGTTCTTTATGTCCACGCGATCGTTGTAACGCGTAGAACAGTATTAGAGTAGTTTAGTGCGCTGTTTTTATGTATTGATGTACTGTTTCTTAGCTTTTTGTTAGTGTTTGCTTGTATGCTTATTTCATGCAATGTTTTGGCCATGTGTTCGTGAGTAGACGTTGATCCATCTGAGGAGCCCCAGTACCAGTACCCGGAGCAGCCGTCTTCGGAGCAGTTTGAGCAGCAGCCAGAGAAGTACGAGGAAGGCAAGTGTAACATGAACAACCTATCACTTTAATTACAATTTCATACTGCATTTTAATACTGTATGCCTATAAGGACTTCCCTAGCCACTTTATATCGTTTATATATACCTTTGGGTTGCATTTTGGTTAGTTGTGCTAGGTTGCTGCGCTATAACACATTCTGGTCCTTTTTAATTAAATTGATTAATGGTTTACTTGAACATAATTCTGAGAGTGGCCCTTTGTGTGGATGAGTGGCTCACGTCTCGTTAAAATTTGGTTTTTGTAGAAACATGGTTTAGGGGGCCAGCACGGTGCTTAGTGCTTGGTTGGCCACTCTCCATAAGGACCGGTTCATAGGGCGACAACCTGGGACAACAGCGCTACCACAAGGCTAGAATGGGATAGACTTGGCTTACTAATTAGGTCTTTTTGGTTTGGAGTAACTTACCTGCGGGGCAAGAGTAGTAAGCTTCAATGGTCCCTGCTCCTCCGGCTGGTCTGTGCTTGGATTGCGCTCCTGTGCTTGTACCCCCGTGAGGTGGGCCCCATCGTCGCTGACCTATCTCTCGCGGTTACGCCTTACCAACGAGATTCTTTGTAACGGCCTCGTAGTGAGTCGCTAGTCATCTCACCTAAGGAAGTGTGATGAACCTCTAGCGTAGCTCACGACTTGTGGGTAAAGATGTGCAACCTCTGCAGAGTGTAAAACTGGTATACTAGCCGTGCTCACGGTTATGAGCGGCCCAGATCCTCCTTTTGATTAGTGGGGTTGTCTCCTTCCGACGAGGGAGGTGCCTCTCGGGGTTACCTTGGTGGCTTGGTTTTGGTTTGGTTCTCAGTAGTTACATAATTAATTCTGATTAATTACTATGCAATTGGGTTAATGGTAATTCATCAACTCGTAGTAAATAGCTTTAATAAAATTTTGCCAACACTTAAAAGCTAATGCAGTTGAGTCAGCCAACCTTAGAGCCTCATAGTTTGTGTTATACTTGTTGAGTACAAGTTGTGTACTCACTCTTGCCTCTTCTCTACTTTTTCCTCTTGGCTACGCTACTGCTGCTCAGTTCCTGCCGACACGAGTGAGTTCGTCCAGCGCTACCAGGGCTACGAGGACTTCTAGGTGTTCGTTCCCCAGTCGACGTCCCTGTGGCGCCCTGCTTCAGCTTCGGAGAGCTTTATCGTATTTTGTACTTCGCTTCCGCTGTATCAGACATTTTTGTCATTATTGTAATAAATAACATTTGTATTCGCTTTATTATATCTTTTTACGTGATATGTGCTATGATATACTGTTCATTCTGTTGTATATACGTGTGACTTGATCCTGGCACGTATATGATGGCTCGGTTTATGTTCTTTTATAAACCGGGTGTTACAGAGTGGTATCAAAGCCGTATCGACTGTAGGACGAAGCCTAGACAGAACTGGTCGAGTTGTAGGACTTTTTCTCTCCAATCCTTGCCTGCTGAAACTATTTTACTATTATACCCCTTGACTTCTTCGACTTTTTATCCGTCTTGCCTTGATTTCTCTCTCTGAAGAATAGTTTTCGTAGATTTTGGCCTGAATCAGTCATCTGACCACCATGAGTATAGCTAGGTGACCTTTTTTATAATAATATGATAGCACGTTTTGCGACGCGTTGTGTTAGTCGAGTCGGATGCTAAACTCGGCTAAGTTGTGAAAATTGTCTGCTTGTTATTATGCTACATGTTTGATTTGGATTTTTGACTGATTGCATAGCTTAGTAGTTTAAATTTGTTTAAAGAAAATCACTCTTATGTTAAAGTTAACTAATTAATAAAATGAGTTAGATCGTTGGGGGGTAAAACAGTCCACTCTATCCTGTCTACTTTATCATGCCTGAGTTTTTTTTCCGCAAAGAGTTATCATATCCATCTGAATTTATTCCTGCTATATCCTTACTCGTGAAATCTTTTGTCCAAAATCAGATGGTGAACACCAGGCGTGGTTCTGACCAGCAGGGGCAGAACAACCAGGGTCAGAACACCCAGGGGACCGGGATCCCGATGCCTCCGCCTTTGACTCCAGAGCAGTACTTCCAGCTCCAGATGCAGATGATGGCTACCCTGAACAACACTGTTCAGGCTCTTCAGCAGGCTCACACTCAGCCTCCGCCTCCTCCACCGCCGCAGCCTCGCGACAGGCGTGCTGAGTTCCTGAGGGGTCACCCGCCGACGTTCTCTCACTCGTCCGACCCCCTTCAGGCTGACGACTGGCTCCGTGCAGTGGAGCGTCAGCTGGACATCGCCCAGTGCGATGATCGTGAGCGAGTTTTGTACGCAGCAGGACAGCTGCGAGGGGCAGCTATGGACTGGTGGGAGTCCCACCCAGTTCATGACCGCGAGGCTCTCACTTGGCTCCAGTTCAGGGAGCGTTTCCGCAGCCACAACGTCCCCGCGGGCGTTATGAAGACAAAACAGAAGGAGTTCCTTGCACTGAAGCAGGTAATCTTAGATATAATCATTCAGCGGTTTCTTTCGAGATAATGCCCCTTGTTCTATCCTTATGAAATCTTGAGTTAATCTTTCGATATCTATCTGTCTTTGTCAGTTCAGGGGACTATGTCGGTCACGGAGTATCGTGATCGCTTTCTTCAGCTGGCTCGCTACGCCCCTGCCGATGTTGCGGATGACCGCAAGAAGCAGGAGCACTTCATGGAGGGCCTTGAGGACTACCTCCAGTACGCGCTGCTCAACCTCCGCTTCGACGACTTCAACCATCTGGTTGACAGCGCGCTCAACACTGAGCGCAAGCACCTGGAGATGGAGGACAAGAAGAGGAAGATTGTCCCCGTTGCTTCCGGCAGCAACACTCGTCCTCGACTCCAGCCGCCCCAACAGTACCAGCAGCCTCAGTACCGGCCTCCTCAGCAGTACCAGCAGAGGCCACCGCAGCAGTACCCGCCTCGACAGCAGCAGCAGGCAGGGCAGGGCCAGAGGTTACCGGCATCTCCGGCTCGTGCTCCACCGGCACCGCAGGCTCCACGTCCGGCAGCTCCTACCGGACAGCAGGCTCAGGGACCTCCTCGCACCTGCTTTCACTGCGGCCAGCCGGGGCACTACGCCAACGCTTGCCCCCGGAAGGCGCAGGCGGGACAGCAGGGGCGCCCAGCTCAGCCCAGGGCGCCACATCAGGGCAGAGTGAACCATGTGACGGCCGAGTCAGCGGCCGAGGCTCCCAACGTGGTTATTGGTACATTCATGGTTAATTCATATCCAGCTACAGTGCTTTTCGATACTGGTGCTACGCATTCCTTCATTACTCAGTCTTTTGTCGAGCATCATGGTATTCATACTAGCACATTAAAGAGGTGCCTGTTAGTATCTTCACCGGGAGGACAGTTGAGGTCTCACACTTACTGCCCGAGAGTCAGTGTTTCTTTGAGGGGAGTAGAGTTCTGTACTGATCTGATGGTGCTAGACACCAAGGGCATTGATGTCATTCTGGGAATGGAGACTCTGGCCAAGTGGGGAGTTCGGATAGATTGTGCTCAGAGGACAGTCTTGCTATCAGCTTCCAGTGGCCAAGAGGTTGTTATCAGTGCAGTAGAGCCTTCTGGATTTCTTCATCAGATGGAGGCTAGACCCATGGACGGTATTCGCGTGGTGTCTGAATTCCCGGATGTCTTTCCAGATGATCTGCCAGGTATGCCGCCTAAACGCGCCATTGAGTTTTGTATTGATATCTTGCCTGGCACAGCTCCTATTGCAAAGCGGCCCTACCGTATGGCACCTATAGAGCATGAGGAAGTCAAGAAGACAATTGATGAGTTGCTAGTCAAGGGCTATATCCGTCGCAGCTTCTCTCCTTGGGCTTTTCCATTATTGCTGGTAGATAAGAAGGATGGCTCGAAGAGGATGTGTGTCGATTATCGGGAGCTGAATGCAGTTACTATCAAGAACAAGCATCCACTGCCCCGTATTGAGGATCTCTTCGATCTGCATCGAGGTGCTCGTATATTCTCGAAGATTGATCTTCGCTCGGGTTATTTTCAGCTGAGGATCCGTCCTGGGGATATTCCGAAAACGGCATTCACCTGCAAGTACGGGCTATATGAGTATACGGTCATGTCCTTCGGCTTGACTAATGCCCCGGCTTTCTTCATGCATCTGATGAACATGGTCTTCATGGATTATCTGGATGTCTTTGTGGTGATTTTCATTGATGATATTCTGATCTTTTCCAAGACAGAAGAAGAGCATGAGGAGCATCTGAGACTCGTATTGCAGAGATTGAGAGAGCATCAGCTGTATGCCAAGTTCAGCAAGTGCGAGTTCTGGATTGATGAGGTTCCATTCCTCGGTCATGTTATCTCTCAGGGAGGCATTGCTGTTGATCCGTGCAAGGTGAAGGATGTGCTAGAGTGGGAGACACCGCAGACAGTAAAGGAAGTCAGGTCTTTCTTGGGCTTAGCAGGATATTATCGGAGGTTCATTGAGAATTTCTCCAAGATCGCGAAGCCTTTGACTTCTTTGCTGGAGAAGAATGTGGCTTTTGTATGGACTGATGAGCGCCAGATGGCCTTTGATGAGCTGAAGAAAAGGTTGACTACGGCGCCAGTCCTGACTCTGCCAGACCAGACGAAGAAATTCACGGTGTATTGTGATGCTTCGAAGGATGGTCTTGGGTGTGTTCTGATGCAGGAGGGCAGAGTTATTGCTTATGCTTCACGGCAGTTACGTCGGCATGAGCTGAATTATCCCACTCATGATCTTGAGTTAGCCACAGTTGTACATGCTCTGAAGATTTGGAGGCATTACTTGTATGGACAGCGGTGTGATATCTACACTGATCACAAGAGCCTCAAGTACATTTTCACGCAGAACGAGCTGAACATGCGGCAGAGAAGATGGCTAGAGTTAGTCAAGGATTATGACCTGGAGATTCACTATCATCCGGGAAGGCCAATGTTGTAGCAGATGCTCTGAGCAGAAGAAGTTATGTCAACATGGCCGTGGCTTTCCAGATGCCTCCAGAGTTATGCGAGGAGTTCGAGCAGTTGAGTCTGGGCTTCTTGCATCATACTCCCAGTGCAGCGTTTGAGGCAGTACCGACTCTAGAGTCAGAGATCCGGCAGCATCAGAAAGATGATGAGAAGCTGCAGGAGATTCGTGAGTTGCTCAAGAAGGGCAAGGCTCCTCATTTCAGAGAGGATGATCAGGGTACTTTGTGGTACAAGAACCGGATCTGCGTGCCTGATGTGCAAGATCTCCGGAAGTTGATTCTGAGTGAGGCCCATGATACAACTTACTCCATTCATCCGGGCAGCACGAAGATGTATTATGATCTGAAAGAACGTTTCTGGTGGTATGGGATGAAGCGTTCAGTCGCAGAGTACGTGGCTATTTGTGACACCTGTCAGCGTGTCAAGGCTGAGCACCAGAGGCCAGCAGGTCTGTTACAGCCTTTGAAGATTCCAGAGTGGAAATGGGAGGAGATCACGATGGATTTCATAGTTGGATTGCCTCGTACTCAGAAAGGGTACAACTCCATATGGGTAGTAGTGGATCGTCTGACGAAGGTTGCTCACTTCATTCCAGTGAACACTACTTACTCCGGTGCTAGACTTGCAGAGTTGTACATCTCTCGGATTGTCTGCTTGCATGGTGTGCCCAAGAAGATCATATCTGACAGAGGGTCTCAGTTCACTTCTCGGTTCTGGGAGCAGCTCCATGATTTGCTGGATACGAAGCTGCGCTTCAGTACGGCTTATCACCCTCAGACAGATGGGCAGACAGAGAGAACCAACCAAGTGTTGGAGGATATGCTGAGAGCTTGTGCCATTCAGTACGGTACTAGTTGGGATAAGTGCCTGTCATATGCTGAGTTCTCATATAACAACAGCTACCAGGCCAGTCTGAAGAAGTCCCCCTTTGAGGCATTGTATGGCAGAAAGTGTAGAACTCCTCTCTATTGGGATCAGATTGGTGAGAAGCAGCTCTTTGGCCCTGAGATCATAGATGATGCAGAGCAGATGGTTCAGGCTGTGCGAGAAAATCTGAGGATTGCACAGAGCAGACAGAAGAGCTACGCAGATGGCAAACGGAGGGACCTGACTTTCAGTGTCGGTGATTATGTGTATCTGAAGGTGTCTCCGATGAGAGGAATCCGCAGATTTAATGTCAAAGGGAAGTTAGCACCTCGTTATGTGGGGCCATTCAAGGTGCTAGAGCGGAAAGGCGAAGTTGCTTATCGCCTGGAGTTACCTCTCAGCCTCTCAGGAGTTCATGATGTCTTCCATATATCTCAGCTGAAGAGATGTCTGCGAGTACCCGAGGAGCAGGCACCACTGGATGGAGTGGATGTGCAGGAAGATCTGACTTATACTGAGCATCCGGTGAAGATTTTGGAGACATCAGAGAGGGTTACTCGGAACAAGCGCATCAAGATGTGCAGAGTTCAGTGGAGTCACCATAGTGAAGCTGAGGCTACATGGGAGCGAGAAGATGAGCTAAAGAAGACATATCCAGATCTCTTTCCTAGCCAGCCCAGCTAAATCTCGGGGACAAGATTTCTTTAAGGGGGTAGGGTCTGTAACACCCTAATTTAAATTTCAGCATTTATCAATAAATTTAATTGGCTTTATTTAATTTTCTAAGGTTTATTGTGTTAGTCTTGCATTTAATCTAGCTTTTGTTTCACAAGTAATTAAAAATTTTCTTAGGTTTAACTTTGTTGATGCATTCATGCTGATGCATTGTTTTAATTGTTTGATTTCATAGGGGTTTGAATTCAAAATTTCTTTTGAATTCAAATAGTTGAGCTTGAGTGAGAAATAGAATAGAAATAGAAATAGAAAAGGAAAAAAAAACCAAAGCAAACCCAAACCCAACTTCCCAGCCCAAACCCACCTCCCTCCCCGCGGCCCAACCTTCTGCGCGGGCCCAGCAGCTCCCCCGGCCCAACACCGCAGCCAGCAAGGCCCGCTCCTCCCCCCCGCGCGCGCGCCACCGGTCCAACCCGCTCCCCAGTCAGCCTGCGCCCCCGCCTCACCCCGCTGACCACCGGACCCGCACGTCAGCCAGCGCTCAGCCCGCGCTTCACCCGCATCGCCCGCTCAGCCGCTCGCAGCGCGCCCCGCCGCGGACCCGTGGGCCCCGCCTGCCAGCATCGTCTTCCCCGCGCCGCGCGCACGCAACAGAAGCCACGATCCCCGCCCGAGACCTCGCCGGTTTCCTTCTTGAGCGCGCCCACCCGAGATCCCGGGCGCCCCCTTTTAAACCCACCGCGACCCCCCTGCACCCCACCTCTCCACCGCCGCCACCAGAGCCCTCTAACCCTAGCGCGCCGCCTCCGAGTTGCTCCGCCGCGCATCCGCTCTGCGCCGCCGCGGCTACGGCGCTCCACCACGTTCCAGCGCCACCGGAGCCGCGCGCTAGATCCGCAGGAGCACCCCGCGTCGATCTGAGGCGCCCAGGAGCCCGGCAAACCCCTCTCTCGACCCCGGACGCGAGCTCCGCCACGACTCGCCGCCGGTCAGCGTCGACAACACCCCTCCGCGTCCTCCTTGCTTGATTTCAAGCCCCGGTGAGCTATGCCCCGACCCCCTCTTGCTTCTGCGCTAGTTCCTGTAGCCAAGGTGCACCGTAGGAGCCGGAACACGCCAGCGCCGACGAGGTGCGCCGCCCAGACCCGCCGTCGCCGTCGAGCGCCCCGCCCCGAGTCCTAATCCACCGTGCTTTAGCCTCAGGTGGTTTACGCGTATCACACTGACCGCCCCAGAGCCAAACCCCGGCCGGATTAACCCCCGGAACGCCGTATACGGCGAACTCCGGCGAGCTCAGCCCGCGCCACCGCAAAATAGAGCCGCCGGCGTTGAGCGCCGCCGCCCCCACGCGCCCGAACCGCCCTGGCCGCCCGATATCGGATGGACGGCCACGATTAGATCCCGCGACGATCTATTGCTAACCCTCAGATCTAGATCCAGTGGCCAGAAATCGTGCATACTGGTTCGGCCGGTACTTTTGTTAAAGAGCCCTCGGGTTTTAGCCAAATCAACCTGCAGTCCTGTGCCATTCAAAAGTATTTCCAAATAGGTCCTGTTTTTAACGCTTAAGCCCCTGGCCTTCTTAGAAATCGAACCCGCGGTCCAGAGTTGTAGTTTTTGCACGTTGGACCCTAGATCCTTAGTTTAATTATGTTTTAGCCCTCGGTTTTTGCAGAAAACCCCCTGGAACTTAGTTTTTCTCGCAGATAAGCCCCTAGAACTTGTTTTTAGCCTAGATTATGCGTTTTAGCTCCGTTTTTAGCGTTCTTTATGTCCACGCGATCGTTGTAACGCGTAGAACAGTATTAGAGTAGTTTAGTGCGCTGTTTTTATGTATTGATGTACTGTTTCTTAGCTTTTTGTTAGTGTTTGCTTGTATGCTTATTTCGTGCAATGTTTTGGCCATGTGTTCGTGAGTAGACGTTGATCCATCTGAGGAGCCCCAGTACCAGTACCCGGAGCAGCCGTCTTCGGAGCAGTTTGAGCAGCAGCCAGAGAAGTACGAGGAAGGCAAGTGTAACATGAACAACCTATCACTTTAATTACAATTTCATACTGCATTTTAATACTGTATGCCTATAAGGACTTCCCTAGCCACTTTATATCGTTTATATATACCTTTGGGTTGCATTTTGGTTAGTTGTGCTAGGTTGCTGCGCTATAACACATTCTGGTCCTTTTTAATTAAATTGATTAATGGTTTACTTGAACATAATTCTGAGAGTGGCCCTCTGTGTGGATGAGTGGCTCACGTCTCGTTAAAATTTGGTTTTTGTAGAAACATGGTTTAGGGGGCCAGCACGGTGCTTAGTGCTTGGTTGGCCACTCTCCATAAGGACCGGTTCATAGGGCGACAACCTGGGACAACAGCGCTACCACAAGGCTAGAATGGGATAGACTTGGCTTACTAATTAGGTCTTTTTGGTTTGGAGTAACTTACCTGCGGGGCAAGAGTAGTAAGCTTCAATGGTCCCTGCTCCTCCGGCTGGTCTGTGCTTGGATTGCGCTCCTGTGCTTGTACCCCCGTGAGGTGGGCCCCATCGTCGCTGACCTATCTCTCGCGGTTACGCCTTACCAACGAGATTCTTTGTAACGGCCTCGTAGTGAGTCGCTAGTCATCTCACCTAAGGAAGTGTGATGAACCTCTAGCGTAGCTCACGACTTGTGGGTAAAGATGTGCAACCTCTGCAGAGTGTAAAACTGGTATACTAGCCGTGCTCACGGTTATGAGCGGCCCAGATCCTCCTTTTGATTAGTGGGGTTGTCTCCTTCCGACGAGGGAGGTGCCTCTCGGGGTTACCTTGGTGGCTTGGTTTTGGTTTGGTTCTCAGTAGTTACATAATTAATTCTGATTAATTACTATGCAATTGGGTTAATGGTAATTCATCAACTCGTAGTAAATAGCTTTAATAAAATTTTGCCAACACTTAAAATCTAATGCAGTTGAGTCAGCCAACCTTAGAGACTCATAGTTTGTGTTATACTTGTTGAGTACAAGTTGTGTACTCACTCTTGCCTCTTCTCTACTTTTTCCTCTTGGCTACGCTACTGCTGCTCAGTTCCTGCCGACACGAGGGAGTTCGTCCAGCGCTACCAGGACTACGAGGACTTCTAGGTGTTCGTTCCCCAGTCGACGTCCCTGTGGCGCCCTGCTTCAGCTTCGGAGAGCTTTATCGTATTTTGTACTTCGCTTCCGCTGTATCAGACATTTTTGCCATTATTGTAATAAATAACATTCGTATTCGCTTTATTATATCTTTTTACGTGATATGTGCTATGATATACTGTTCATTCTGTTGTATATACGTGTGACTTGATCCTGGCACGTATATGATGGCTCGGTTTATGTTCTTTTATAAACCGGGTGTTACACCCGCCTAGCGAACCTTCGCAAGCGCTTTTATGTGACGTGTCTATGGACCACGAGCCGACCCTTATTGAACAGGGCACGGACGTCCGCTTGAACTACCCGCTAATAGCTCATCGAAGCAGCCATTGCTCGTGGCCCGGGCATGGGTAGCATGGTGCGCTTCACCCCTCCTCCCTGCGGAAGGGCGACGAGGGTCATAATCAAAGTCGAGGGTTCCCCTGAATGCATTCACACGGGCCTAGGCTCGGGGGCTCCTCGCACACCACGGTTCAAACCGCACCCTCGAATAAGTTGACGACCGTCAATTATGAAGCTCCACGTGTATAACCAAACCCCCCCCCCCCCCCCCCGCTATTAACGTACGCTCCCCTGATGATTAAGCTGAACGCCGGGTCGCTGTACCAGCACGGAGAATGCCGAGGGCGGCTGAAAGAGTGCCGTTGTCGGCTGAAAAAGACGCTGGACGGCCACCCCGGTGAGGCAACCCAGTGGGACAACGTTTATAGCCCTTGGACGAGCACAAACTCTCCTCCAAGGCCTCGGGGGCTACACCCGCGGGTGCGCTGACGCGCCCCCATGAAGGAGACTTCACGCATATTCGAGGGTCGCAACTCTCTGTACACCCCTATACCCTCGGTCATCCCCCCCCCCCCCCCCGTAGAGGAGAAACGGGACTTTATTGCTCAAATGCAAATAAATATTACAAAGGGTTGCCGGCACGAAGCCATCGAAAGATACAAACACATTGCCACCTACGTGGCAATTTTCCCTGTCTTGGGGAGGAACGAGTGACGAAGAAAGGCACCGAGCCCCCGGCTGACGCAACGGCCAGGCTGCTAGGGATGCGAGGAGCGGCCCCCAGGCCGCACGGGTCCAGGAGAATGCTCTCCTCGCAAGCCTTCTTCTAGCGTCTCCTCCACCGAACACTACGCGGGGGGTCGACCTGGCGGATAGCACCCTCCGCACCGTCTCTCCGAGAGCAACCTTGTTGCCGGGGGGGACGAGGCAAAGAACAGCCACCCAACCTGGCACTAACACCAAGGTTAGGCGTCTCCATCCCCCTTCAGGCTAGGGGACATCGCAGGAGCAGGACCCCACGGGCCCAATGCTCTTCTGCGGATCCCACTTAAGCTGAGGGATGGTGTGCACGTCCACTCCGGTCTTCCCCCACCGCTCGCAAGCATTCTTCTGGCGCCAAGGCCTAAAAAAGCCAGGCCACCCCATCTGGGGGCCAGCCACGAATGACAAAGGAAAACATTAAGACTTGGGTAATGCTAGAAGACAGAGCTGGGAGGTTGGAGAGGAAAGGGAGTCCCACGACCCCTATTTATAGCTGCGTCGGGCTCCAAGCTTCAGGCTTGTCAAAGGGCAAGGGCTTGGACTGCCCGTGACAACGTGACCTTCCACGAAGAAAAAAGATGCCCTCGGTCATCGTGCCGAGACGCAACTGAACAAAATAAAGCGTGCTGAGCCCCTAGACGCTAGGCGGCACAGCATTGGCTCAGGCCGACCGCCCTCGAACGGCGCGCCGCAAGGCAACCAGGGAAGGCGTGGCCAAGGCCCTGAGTGCGGGACAGCGCGACGAAAGCGCCAGCTGTCGAGCAGCGAACGCCGTCGTCACCCTGGCCCCCCTCAGCACGCGGACACGTCTTGTCCTTGAAACAAACAAACAAAGAGGCGCGCGCCTCGAAGTGCTCCCCCCGCGGGTGCACTACCCCGACTGGCATATTGTCACATCCGCTGGGCTGGCGCTCAGGCGCGTCTGGTGGGTGCGCGGCATTGACTGATCACGTCAAGGGGGAAATCGCCGAATCACCCTTTGGCCGAATCCTTTGACTCGACCAAAGCCTCGGGGGCTACTGTCGGGTACCACGATTAGGGACACCCTAATCGGGGTACTAAGATCGCCTTAAAACGCAAACACATGTTAAAGCAACTGGGCCCACGAAGGCCCACGGCCTCCATCCAATTTGAAAGAAAGGAAAGGACTCAAAGAAGCCCAGCGTGCGGCCCATTCGCACCCCTCTCGAACCCGCGGGACGATCTCCGCCTCGCTCGAGGGTCCCCGTCGAGACCCCTCGACTGCGCCCCGCATCTCCGTTTCGCTCGAGGGTAGGTCACTTACCCTCGAGCGGGCAAACCACCTCCACCTCGCTCGAGGGTAGCGAACCTACCCTCGAGCAGGCACTTCATCTCTGCCTCGCTCGTGGCCACCCCTCGGCATAAGGGACAAACGGCCCCGCCGCTCAACCACTCGCCGTACGAAGGCATTGAAGGCCAGCCACTCCACCACGGCACCCAGGACAGGCGGCGTCGGGCCGCCATTCCCATAGTGGATGTGACAGGGAGCCCATCCGCTGACTCCGGTCACCGCTCCGCCATCCCGGATGCTGTAGCAGCACTGTTGGACCTGCGACGCGAGACAAGACAGGCTCTGCACTGCTCCCGTTACTATTCTGCCTACACCGACCAACCGGACCCGCCTCCCACAGGGGAAGGGGTCCGGCAACGTCATGTGTTTCCCCAGAGAGGGGCGCCCAGCGCGCACGGACGGAGTCCCGGACCTCCCCCCTCAAGGGGTCCGGGACCTCCACGTGTCCCCCGGACCTTCTAGTGCGCACGACCGCGCTCCGACCAGGGGGTCCGGGACTGCCGCGCACCCCGCTACCGCTACTGCTGGTGCATGCAGGACTCTAGTCCACAGGGCCCACTGAACACCACCGCGCCGTATATAGAAGACCATACACCAGCGACGACCACGTCGCCTGCAGGGGCTGGCAGGACTACCGGCGCAATCTTCGCAGGACCAAGGACAATACCCAGGACACCTGCCACGCCAGACGCCATGCCCTACAGTGTACTTTCTACAGTATCCGACCACTGTACCCCTCGATTTGGGGGAAAACGACGACTTCCACGCCCCCACTCATGTGCGCCACCCCTCCTTGTGACTATAAAAGGAGGAGGCAGGCTACCTTTAGGTGGACTCTGGCTCTCTCTCTCAGAGCACACTCAGACGCTTCTGGGCCTCAGCTACCGCTATCACCTACGTTCACAACCATCGCTATACCCGTCTCCACTTCTAGCAGAGACTTGGGAGCTTCCCTCCCTCTCTCGCCTCGCTTGTATCCCCTACTACAAGCACATCGGGTGCAAGATAATACAGTGCCCTCGCACACCCCCTTTACTGGACGTACGGCCCCGCGGTCGGAACCAGGATAATCCCATGCGTTATTGTGTTGCCTCTTGCATCATCATCTAGGACGAGGAAACACGCAGCATTTACTAGTTGGGATCCAGGCCCTCGGGTCGGGACACTGACACCAGGTGCAGCTTGGCAATTGCCCTGGGTCCATCCTTCCTCAGCCATCTGAAAACAAAGATAGGGTGAATAAACTTACACAATTATTTGGGGTACACAAAAGGGAGTAGATGATATTTATTATTGCAACATGGTGTGATACAGACTTCATGGATACACGATTATTAGGGCAAAGGTTCTAGCTTGGCGTGCTACTCCTATCATGGGGATTCTTCCTCGATCCTGATAGGGCGCTTCTTCGGCGGAAGACACTGACCCATCACATCATCTTCAGTCTGAGTACCCTTATCCCACTGGGTCTCTTCGGGTTCTTCCTCTTCAGTCTGGGTGCCTATGTCCCAATGGGTTTCTTCGGGTTCTTCTTCTTCGGTTTGAGTGCCTACATCCCATTGGGCTTCTTCGGGTTCTTCTTCTTCTTCCTCTATCCACCCACCTATTCCTCTGCGAGCCTCGTATTCTTGCATTCGGGCTTGGAGAGCGGCTAGGGAATTCTCGGCGCATGCGGCTCTGGTCCGTTGTTCTTCCAGTTCTGCCTCACATTCTTGCATTTGGGCTTGGAGAGCGGCTAGGGAGTACTCGGCGCGTGCGGCTCTTGTCCGTTGTTCATCCAGCTCTTGGGTTGCCTTTTCTGCTCTGTGGACTTGTTGCTTCAATTGTGCCGCTTGTTCGCGGTAGAGCTCATCCAGGCCGGTGAGATAGATGGATAGGTGGGAGACCGTATCTTCCAGGTCTTCTTCTTCTCTTCCGAGTGCTCTCATCCGGGCAATCCATGTGCGTCCTCTTCCTTCAGTAGGCGGGAAAAATCCCATAGGAGTCTGCTGAAGATGGCGCTTGTAGATCACACGCAGACGTCAGAGGGCTTTACGGGCGGCCTTCCGGTAGGTGTCAGGGAAATGAAAACTAGTGGTGGAGATGATCCAGGGATCCACATCAGGGTAGCGGGTGCTCTTTCCCACGAAACTTATTACGTCGCACCGAAAAGTGCCCCTGAAGTCGTACTCCCGGTAGATGTACTCTGGTGGATCCACCACTCCAATGCGTTCCAGGTTGAGTATCAATAACTTAGGAAGGCCGGGCTCTGCGTGACAGATTCCGCCAATCCATCCATTGTCAACCATCTGGAACAGGGCAAGAACCAGTGGTGAGTGTTTGTGTGAAAGAAGGATTAAGGAAAGAAAAGTCCTAGTGTGAAAGGGCCAGAAAAAGGGTTTCGCTCCTAGGGTTACGTCCTACGGCCAACCTACGGCTCTGATACCACCTTAAGCGTCCCCTCATAAGAGAAGACATAAATGTGATACAAACATCAGTCCCAGGAGGCTGATGACACATTTATTACATCCGGTGGTTCATCACCGTACAACTCTACGCGGTAGTGAGCAGAGGAGCGCCACTATCGCGAGGATTACAACCTACACCCACACAACGACATTAAATATAAAAAGGGGGGTCATCAGAGTCTTGCGCCATGCGGTATCTCCTGCGAGTGACCCTAATCCACAGGTAAGGCTGGGTGCAGGACGGTACCCTACTCGACGTCGTCAGGAACGAAGTCTGGGTCTTCCTCTGTAAAAATTAAGAATGGGGTGAGTACAAACGTACTCAGCAAGTCCAATCACACCCACCGAGGGGGAATAAATAGAGTATAATGCACAGGGTAATTCAAGGATAAGGTTAAGGTTTATTTTTGCAGAAAGCAATATTTTATGCAAGGGTTCATTTGAAAGAAAACCTTTCCAAAACCAGTTTTCTTGTACCGAGTTACACATCCAAGTTTTAAGACTGCTACCGGACTCCTCATCCGCTGTAGCACACGGCACAACTGCCGGACACATTTCCAAAATAACTCACGCCAACCCATCCCACAATAAACACTAGTTATGTGACCACACCGTAACTCGCCCAGTACCATGGGCACGGCTATTCGAATAGATTCTTAACTCTGCAGAGGTGTGCAACTTTACCCACAAGCGGGGTACCGCAACTCGATCACCTTAGTGTCGGTGCAGATCCCAACAAAGCCATTACCCACCTTAGCTAGACCTGACTAGCCATCACGGGATGCACCAAGGGGTCATTGACCTATCACAGAGGTTGTAACCGGGGCATAAGTCACAAAGAGCTAATCCCTTCTCCTTGATCACCCGTTGCTCTCAGCTCTCCTGATGGCTATCAGACTAATTAGTGGGGTTTATGCTAAGCCCTTGCCCATTCAACGGTCGAGTGGTTTGCACGATAGTGGAGTTAGGTGAGATGACACACCAACTTGGTCCTTAGTGGTGACAAGATGGATATCTCCCTTCCTTGCTCTGCCACACAGGCACAAGCACACCCAATCGGCAAATCACACAGAAATGTCGTCCATCCTGTCTAGACTTATCTTTCGAAAATTCCACTTTTATCCCTTCCCACACACGCATACCTTTTCTTTATAAAACAAGTTGTATTGTGTATAAGATCCTAAGCGTTCTAGCAGCGATTAACGTCCAAACAAAATCAGACATTAATCTAGGTGGTCAAGGAATGGTTATAACAAATCAAGGGGTGGCTATCCAACCGTATTTTCAGCAGGCAAAACATATGCAATTTTGTAAAACAGGCCAATAGGTTCTGTCTATAAAAAACTAGGACAAAACATGCATCAAAGGATGGGATTGAACTTGCCATCTTCGAATCCTTCCGGGAGGTCCTGATCGAAGCACTGTCCTTCGGGTTCGAGGTCGCAGAACTGGTCCTCGTTCGCTAGCTCGCAGTACTGCTCGTCGACGGGTTCTCCCTCGTTCACACTGTGATCTACGGCGTATACAAACATGCACACGATCAAGAAACAGAAATAGAAGTTTAATCATTGAGCTCGAATCGGAAATAATTAAGATATGGAGATAGAAGTGATATTTTCTGGTGGTATCTTAATGGCACGTACAAAACTATATTAGAAATGGCGTGGTAAAGTTTCGAGTCAAACGGAGATGGTTTGGCGCATAAAATGATAGGTTTTATAAAGGTTCAGGGCTAAATAAGGAGTCAGGGACCTATTTGTAATTATTCTCAAGAAGGCAGGGGCCTGTTTATAATTTTTGGAAACATCTGGACTATTCTGGAAAGGTTAAGGGTCTATTTAGAATTAAGTTTGTTTGAGGAAAGGGTTTACTTTGAAATATATAAAGGAAAAGGGCTTCTTTTGCAAAATGGTAAGGAGGTGTTGTGCTGGCACAGGGGCGATGACGCGTGCGGCGAGGGGGGAACACGGCGAGCGGCGCGGGTACGGTTCGGCGAGCGGCGCGGGCACGCGGAGGCGGCAGCGGCGGGTCTTGGGAGCGCGTGGAACGCGTGGGCGTGAGCGGTGCGTGGGTCGGCGGGGCGAGCGGCGCGCGCGCGGGCGAGCAGGCGCTGCGGTGGGCGTGAGCACGTGGAGCGGCGAGCGTGCGTGTGCGCGCAGTGGGGAAGGGGAGGCAGCGGCGTGCTTGGCGTGGCGGGGTGCGCTCGAGCAGGCGGCGCCGAGCCGGAGCGCGCGGGCGCGGCCGGGCGGCGCGCCGAGCGGGCTGCTCGGGCGAGGGCGTGCGGGGCAGGTGGCCTAACAACGCTTGGTGGCGCGCGGCAGAGGAGGGGCCGGGCCGGGTGTGCGCGACAGGGGAGGAAGGAGAGAGAGAGAGGAGGGAGAGAGAGGGAGAGAAAAAGAAAAGAAAAGGAAAAATGGAAAAAGGGAGGAGAAAAAGAGAAAAATAAAAAGAGAGGGGGAGAGAGAGATTCGCTCGGCGGCGACCGCGGCGTCGACCGCGGCTGCACGCGCACGCGCGTTGGTCGGGCGTGGCGCGGCGGTCGGCGGTACGCGATGCGCGGAACAGGGAAAAGAGGAACGAGACAGCGATTGATTCGGAGATCTGATGGGACGGTTTTGGGGAAAGAGGGCTCGGGGTTTAGGATGGTTTGAGCTCAACGATAAGAAAATTTTTGAAAGAAATATTTTGACGCGTGATTTAATTCGGTAAACTTTTGGGATGTTACAGCAACTCTACTCGAAACTTTTCAACAAGCCAATGACATACTTGCCGAGAAGAACTCGTAAAAAGAAAAGGCTACTGCAACTTGGGCGAAGCCGCCGTACGGAAATGCAGATGCATTGAAGAGTAAATGTTTGTGTTGGATATGGTTGATCAAAATTTACAGATGACGGATGTCTGCTATTTATAGCCTAATCCTAACATCCCTTACCGATACGGTGAGATCACAATGTGATACACACGAAAGAAAACTTTCAACGAAAAATCTAAAAGATAACTTGCCAACATGATCGCGTTGGCACCGTCCTCAGCTCCATCGGCTGCAATGTCTCTTCCGGCCCAAAGGTCTATTCTGCTCCATCTTCATCTTCTGTTCATCATCGGCCCATTCCGATCGGCCACCTGCTCCAAAAGATTGACACGTGCCAAAAACGATGTTAACAGTATTTTTCTTGAAAATATTTTTATAATTTTTTGTAAAGTTTGTGGAACCTCCCTAAACTATTGTGATAGTTCAATTTACCTCCTTATGCCTGACGTGGTGTCACGTATGACAGTTGATATGGTGCCACATCAGTCAAAATCCGCTTTGAAAACTACCTAGGAAGGTAAATCGACCAGTTTTAATAATTTAAAGAGCACAAACATCTATTTTTCTTGTTGAAGAAAGTAAATCGAATAATTGCAATAGTTAAAGAGGGTCGGAATGACTTCTTCCCAGCGCTTTTTACCGTCTGCTGTAAAACATCTTGCAAGGATCCCAGGGGCCATGCTCTCAAAAAAAAAGATCCCAGGGGCTATACGAAGTTTTGGTCCGTAAGAGCAACTCCAATCCATGTCCTACTAGACCTCCTATCCTGTGTTTAGGAGAGAGAAACAAAAAAAAGTCGCTCCAACCCGCCTCTCATCCGCTTCCTAAGGATAGGAGAGCCCTCATCCTCGACCTCCAGACTCCTACATCTAGGAACCCCGCTTCGGGCTCTCATCCGAGTGGAGGCACAATGGCCGCTCCTTTCCGCGCTCGCACGGACGCCATTGCCGCCAGGTATGCCTCCTCCCCGTCGTCCCCTTCCATTTTTTTTGTATCTGCGAACTAGATCTAGAGTGAGTTAGGAGCGAGAGCGGTTCGGCCGCCGGATCTACACGGCCGCCGGCGCCGGAGCCGTGCCGGCCCCACGCTCCACGCGCGCCAAAGCGGAGCCGCCATGGAGCGGGATTCGTGGCTGCTCCCCCGCTGTGGAGGCGGGGCACAAGGACGTGCAGCTGCCAGGGCCCGCAGGACCCGGGGGCAGGGGTAGCGCGCGGAGCTCCTGCTCCCTCAGGCTGCCGGCGGTGCTCGCGGGGCACAGGGAGGGGCGGATGCTGGGGCTCGCGGGACCCGGGGCCAGGGGCCACCAGCTCAAGGGAGGGACCATGCGGGGCTGTTCCGGCCGCCGGCCGGCAGTGCTCCATGTGCAGGGAAAGGATGGAAGGGCAGGGAGGTCGTAGAGAAGAACAGGGGTTCCAGGCTGTCTGCTAGTGTGGCTGCTCTTAGACAGAGTCCCATTTGCTTGCTTAGCTTGAACAGAGCAATTGATTTCTGTAATGCTTTAATTTTTATTTTTTATATCATTGGATCTGACAATGCAGGGAGGAAGATGGAACCCTGGATGATCGATATGCCTAGAAGCAACGCTGGTGCCAGCCATGATCTGAATATGATTGGAAGAAATGCTGGTGGGAGCCATGATTTAGAATTTGCTGAAACTCAATATGCTAGCCCACAAGAGGAACAAGTTTGCAGAGAGGCTGTACCTGTGGAAGCTAGCACTGCAGTGAAAGGTAACAAGAAGAGATCCAAGAATTTTAGTGTCCAGGAGGACAATTTATTGGTGGCAGCATGGTTAGAAATTTGCATGGATGCAGTACAAGGCATTGATCAACCTCGTGCTACTTACTGGGAAAGAATCCATGAGCACTACCACTTGCACAAGGATTTTGAGACTGACCGCAATAGTGGTTCTCTTGCTCATCGTTGGGGTATCATTCTAGAAGTAGTTAACAAGTTCTGTTCATGGTATGGTCATGTGCAAAGAAGGCAAAAAAGCGGTTTGACAGAGCAAGATAGGGTATGCATTGTTGTTTTATTATTTCAGCTTATACTATTTTGCTTTGCGAACAACAAGATATATGTAGTGCCGAAAGGATCAGTTCATCATCGTCATCCGACGACGACGACGACGAGTCTAAACGAAAGAGAGAGCTCATTTCAGCAAGAGAAGGAAGAATGGTGTGGAAGGCAGGAGTATAGGCGCGCGCGCACACACACATATATATATGTGAAAAATCTAGTCGTTTGAATACTAGCCGTTGAAAATACTAGCCGTTAAAAATACTAGCTGTTGGAAATAATATCCGTTACAAAATAGGGCGTTCAAAGTAGGAATGCAAAATATAGCCGTTATGAATAGTACTATCCAAATTAGGGTCGTTGAGAAAAACAAGACATTCAAAATATTGCGGTTCCAAATATGCCCGTTGGAAATAATGATGCAAAAATAAAATGGCGATTTAAAATAATGTTCATGGTAGTTACTTCATATGAATAAAAAATAAGAGAGTTGGAGATATAAGAGTCAGTATGAGATGTCTGTTGGAGTTCATTGTGAAATAGGAGAGAGAAACAGAATGAGAGACTCTCATATGGGTGAAATAGAGGGCCAAAAATAGGAGTTGGGTTAGAGTTGCTCTAAGCCCTTCACATGCAGCCGTTGATGCGCGCCCCGGACAAAAAAAGTCCAAATACGGGCCTAAGGCTATCCACACTTATGAAATTCTAAATTTATCCTATAAACAGAATATTCCGTCTTTATCATCAAAATTCTCTTCTCTATCTTTAGTTTCACGGCATCTATGCATCCTCTATATCACTCTTCTATACCAACTAACACAGCTGGGGTCCACATGTGATCCTCTAAATCTTTATTTCCTCTACGTCTCTCTCTCTCCCTTCCTCTCCACGAGCTCCCTCTGCTCTCGCCCCTCCGCCCCTCTCTCTCTCCAGCGGACCGGCCACCTCCGCCCCTCTATCTCCGGCCACCGGCGCCGAGGCGGACGCCCAGGGGGCAGCTCCTCCCCTGCTCCCTCCATCACCGGTGGTGGCAGCCCTCTGCTCCTCCTCGAGCACGGCACGGCGTCCCTCTGCTCCCCCGACCCCTCTCCCATGACGGCGGCCAGATCCTTCCTCGCGGCGGCCCGTACGGCCGACGCAGCGGCGGCGGGGCCGGCCTGCACGGCCGGCGCACGTCGGCGGGCGTGGAGCTCCCCAGGCCGGCGGATGGCGGGGCACGGTGGGGCGGCGCGAGGCCGGCGACGGCACGAACACACACGCGAGGCCGGCCCTCCTCCCGCGCCATCCCTCTCCCTGGTGACCGCATGCACGGGGTGCGTGCAGGCGGGGTGCGTGCGTCCGCGACGGCTGCGACGCGCGGTGAGCGGCACGCGGCCGGGGCGGACGCATGCGCGCGGCGAGCTGCGCGTGCAGGTGGCGTGCTTTCCTCGAGCTCTGCCGCGCGCCATGGCGGGCCCTCGAGCTCCACCGGATCTGGAGCCCCCTCGAGCTCCGCCGAATCCTGGCGGCCATGGCGGGTCCGGCCACGACATGCGCTCCCGGCCACTGGTGGTCTGCTGTCGCCCCTGCTGTGCTCCTTCTGCGGCCGGGCGGAGGGCGCAGCACGCCCGGCCGTGACGGCGCGCGGCGCGCGCAGCCGGGTGGAGCGCGGCTGGGCCCAGGGCGTGGCGCACGCGGTGGTGGACGCCATGGCGCGACGGAGGAGCGGCGACGGCGGGGGCGACGAGTCATTGGGAGGCGCGCATTCGCGTGGGCCCGATGCCACGCTCGCGCCTGTAGCGGAGGCGCGCTATCTCTCTACATTTTGAAGGAACAGGGAGGGGCGCGAGGGTTACCGTGACCCTTATAGTATACCGCTGCACCGCCATATTACTGTAAATAATACTCCAATAAAGGCTCCGTTTGTTTTGAAGTAGCACAAATAACACAAAAATTTTGAACAATAATTAGGGGATACTAAATAAAGGCAATTTACAAAATTAACTCTAAAACACTACGCTACTTCGTGAGACGAACCTAATGAGTCCTTTGGCATTACTGTAGTCAATCATCGATTAATTACTGTAATTAGATTCGTCGTGAAAAATTACACCCATCCGTGAAAAGATTTTGCAAATAAACTTCGTTTAGTACTTTATGCATGTGAGATTTTTTTTCGGGAATTGTGTATGATAGTTGTGATATAGAAACCAAACAGTAAGCATGGATTCGGATGTCTATTCGAATGTCAGATTTTTTGTCATTTTTCTTCGATTATGGACAAATAAGATATAAAATTTACTATGTAAATTCATAGCCTTATATTTAACATTGATCTTGTAAAGATTCATAAAAACTAAACCTCAAATTTATCATATATATTCTCAAATAATAGATATAAAAATTGAAATACGGATTGGATATGGATTCGAATCTTTTTTCACCTTTTTAATTGTAGGGAGCAAATAATACATAAAAAATTTATACAAAATTTTATTCTGATGTAATAATATGCTTGATAATATAAAAAAATTAGCATAAAATTTTAAATATATCTATTTTAAAATATCAAATTTGTTCTAAAAATTCGGATGTCTAGATCCATCCTTACCAAGCAGGACCAAAATTTAAAGGTTGCCAGTGCGGACAGCCTAAAGGGCGGCGCCCATAGCTAAAAAAAAAAGCCCAACTTCACTCATAAAGCCCAGCCTAACTTGATATCCTCCTTACTCTCAAAAAAACAAAATGATATCATCAACCTTTGAACTTCCGAGGACGGAAGCCTCGCGCCGTTTCAATTTCCCTCCCAAACTTCCCCCAAATCCGCGCTCCCTCGCAACCATTTCAACTTTCCCCGCACCGGCCCGGCCGCCTCGGTTCCGCCTCCGAGCACGCCGAGGGAGCGCGGGGCGGCGGGCGCCGTCAGCTGGGCGGGTGACCTCGGGCCTCGCCGCTGTCCGGCGGCGGCGCGCGGCGCTCGGGAACCTCGCTCGCTGCTGCATTTTCGATGCGAGATGGCCATGGAGACCTCCCCGCCGCAGTCGCCGGCGCGGACGCCGGTTAGGGCGGCGAGGCCGCGGCTGCTCATCAAGGAGATGGTCCTCCGCAACTTCAAGTCCTACGCCGGAGAGCAGCGCATCGGCCCTTTCCACAAGGTCTCTCTCTCTCACTCCCACGTCATATTTTGTTTTAGATTTAGAAAACATAGGAGCAAATTTTGTATCGCTGTAATAAATTTACACCAATCTGTGCCTATGGAGACCTAAGTTACTTGTGTCCTATCTGTTATAGCTTCAATTTGCTGTCGCTTGGACGACCAGGAGACCAGTTTGCCGCCCAGTAAGACGGCGTAGCCGGAAGTGGAGCGGCGAGTGTCCGGACAGCCAGCCCAGTCAGCGTCGATGTAGACAATCAGCTCAGCAGAGGACGAGCGGTGAAGAATCAGGCCGAGGTCCACAGTGCCACGGACGTAGCGGATGAGACGCTTCAGCACAACAAGGTGTGACTCCCGGGAATCATGCATATGGAGACAGACCTGCTGAACAGTGTAGTTGAGATCCGATCTGGTGAAGATGAGGTACTGCAAGGCACCGGCCAGACTCCGGTAGGTAGTCGGATCAGCCACAGTATCACCCAAATCTGCAGACAGCTTCGCCTGAGTGTCGACAGGAGTGGAGCAGGACTTGCAATCAGTCATCCCAGTCCGCTCCAGAATATCGAGTGCATACTGCCGCTGGTGAAGGAGAAGGCCAGAGGGGCGAGCCTCAACAGTGACGCCCAAAAAGTGGAGCTGACCAAGATCCTTGATTCCTTCATAGCAAACTCTTGCTGCAGAGAGGAGATGACGCGCTGAAACAACTGCTGACTGGAGGCTGTCAGCACAATATCATCGACATAGAGCAGCATATAGGCAATCTCATCCCCACCGCGGTAGATGAAGAGAGACGTGTCAGATTTGGCTTCGGTGAAATCCAATGTCACCAAGAACGTGGCGAACCGAGAATACCAAGCCCGAGGAGCCTGCTTCAGACCATAGAGAGACTTGTTGAGCCGGCAGACCATGTCCGGATGACTGGAGTCCACAAATCCCGCTGGCTGAGAGCAGTAGACTGTCTCTGACAGAGTGCCATGAAGAAACGCATTCTTCACATCAAGCTGGTGCACAGGCCAAGAGCGAGAGAGCACAAGCGAGAGGACCGTACGCACAGTAGCAGGCTTCACCATTGGACTGAAGGTCTCATCATAGTCCACACCAGGCCGCTGGGTAAAACTCCGGAGAACCCAGCGAGCCTTGTAGCGCTCCAGTGTGCCATCAGCTCGACGCTTATGCATACAGATCCACTTGCCTGTGATCACATTGCAACTTGACGGATACGGCACGAGGTCTCACGTCTGGTTGGCAAGAAGAGCCGCGTACTCCTCTTCCATCGCGCGATGCCAGTGAGGATCCGCCAAGGCGTCACGGACAGAGGAGGGTATCGGAGGGACCCGCGGCTCCCCCTCGGTGGCGGAAAGAGTCGCGGCCTGAGACGCCATCCGCCGAGTCACCATGGGATGGATATGCCGAGGATCCCGATGGATGATTGACGGGTGGTACACCGCCGGCTCGACTCGAGAGCGAGGCTCCGGTGTAGGTGTAGGCGTCGCAGGAGCCGGAGGCGGCGCCGGTGTCGGCGCCGAATGACGCCGGTACACTTGAACCGGCTGAGCATACCGCGGCGGCGCCGGCACCGGCACCGAACGACGCTGGTACACCTGCACCGGCTGAGCGTACCGCGCAGGTGTAGGGGGAGGCACCGGGGCCGCGCGTGGCATAGCAGGAGACCTCGGGGCCGCGCTGGGTATTTGTTCAGTTGTATTGCAGTCTAGGCTGGGCCATGATAATGTATTTGCATTTTTCTGATCACAATTTTTTTATTTCTTTTATCTTTTAGATGATAGACAACCATAAGGTTGAGCTTGACAAAACTAAGGAAGAATACACCAAACTAAAGAAAGCACTGGATGAACTGAGAGCCTCAGAGGTATGTAATTTACACCCAGTCAAGTGTTAGGGTCTCAATCAATTCAATTCTGCTGTATTGTTTATGTCCACAACCTTATCCGTTTCGCCATAAAACAGGTTGATGCTGAGTACAAATTGCAAGATACAAAAAAAACTTGCCAAGGAATGGGAGATGAAGGTGAAAGAATTCAGGAAAAGGCTTGATGACATTCAGACAAATCTTGCTAAACACATGGATCAGTATGTACAAATGTTATTGTTTTCGTAACTTGTGACTTGTATGTTCTCTGTGCTAATTTTTGCCTTTTGCCTTTTCAGGATCCAAAAGGATGCTATTGATCCTGAGAAACTTAAACTGACTCTAGGTGATGAACAACTCAATGATACATGTGACATGAAAAGGGCAATGGAATTGGTGGCGTTGTTGGAAGCTCAGCTTAAAGACTTGAGCCCAAACCTGGATTCCATAGCAGAGTATGAATTCATGAAATACCGTTGACAAAACATTTTTTTATGAATGATTTCATTATTTCTCCTTGCTGAACCAGGTACCGCACAAAGGCTCGCTTGTACAGCGAACGTGTTGATGAGCTAAATGCTACCACTAAGGAACGGGATGATCTTAAAAGGCTGTACGATGGGTTAAGGAAGAGAAGGCATGCATTTCCCCCTTGATTTTACTTTGAGGGCCCTTGAATTTCATTAGTTACATTTACCAATTTGTGTCTCGTACTGCATTGTACATTATTTCAGGTTAGATGAATTCATGGCTGGATTCAACATAATATCTTTGAAACTGAAGGAGATGTACCAGGTACTGAATACCTATAGCATCCTATAGTGTAGCACCTGCACCTCTGTTTTACTTTATGCGCGCACATACAAGAAGGTACAGACTACAGACAAAAGTAATGCAATGAGATTAAGCTTTGTCAGCCCTTTTCAATTAAATCTAATAAATTTTTCATTGTTTTTAATATTAAGGGATGGGGTGGGGGAAGGAATCGAATCATCAATTCATAATCTCATTTGTCATATGTCTGAAACAACAATTCTGAACAAAAGTAATCTACACTGAGGTGATCAAAGGGGAGAGGCTAAGAGAGCCTGGTGACTTAGCAGACAATTTCGACAAGGCTTTGTTAGCTGTATTGGTTTTATCTTATGTGGGTGTTGCACTTGTTGAAATCATTTTTCTGGAATGTGGTGTCAAAATAACTCCCAACTCCTTTCGGATTCAGATGATTACTCTTGGAGGTGATGCTGAATTGGAACTTGTTGATTCCGTGGACCCATTCTCAGAAGGTGTTGTTTTCAGTGTGAGGCCTCCAAAGAAAAGCTGGAAAAATATTGCCAATCTATCTGGTGGTGAGAAGGTATTTTCCAATCTTGCAGCTATGTCAGAATGTTCTGTTTGTTTGAAAACTTTGAATGGGCAAGGATGGCACCCTGAAATTATTGTCCCAAGTTGCCGTTTTCACATGATTTTGCGATTTCAGACTGAGTCAACTTGATACATAACTTTGTTTCCTGATTATTTATAAAAATGAGTTCTGCCAATGATGTTCTAATTGAAATTTGTTAGTATATTGTAGGATATCAGAAACATTGCCATCATTACTTACAGATCTCTATCTATTTTCTTATAGTGAATCACTGCTGTATAAATTCCAGATACAAGCCAATAACTGTAGTCCTTGCTTTGGAGCCTAGAAAGTGATATTGATGCTGATCTTGTTGCTCAAGCTAATCCCATTCTAGGATAATGCAAACCTTAATTGTTCTAGGCAAATACTACCTACTAACATCTGTATTGGGATTTGTTATAATACTTAAAATGGCAGTAGCATTTTTTTCTATTTGAAATGACATCACGACTAAAAATCAGAGTGTTTATACTATAGGAAAATCGGTACTATCTGTAATGAGCTATTTATCACGTAACACATTAGGTAAGGCTATGCCCAGATATAAACATCCCATCTCTACTGATTGTTTCACCATCACTGATAATGGTCTTGTCAACAATTATTCATGTTAGTTGCATGTGTTTTTAATGTGTATGCGTACTTGATTTAATGTCAAGTATAAAGGTAAATCCTTTGCATCCACTTTTGCCATTCCATTGGCAATTTTTAAGAACTAATTCACATGTAACATAGCACTGGATGTGTCGATGATTGGGCCATTCACTTCTACTGATCTAACTAAGCAGCCCGAACTTCTTTACTCCCAATTTTTATCATGTCTATTACTTACTTGAAATTCTAACCCAATGTCTGGAGTAGTACTGTTTTTGAAGTGCCTATCGTCTTGCAGACACTTAGTTCGCTGGCCCTGGTGTTTGCCCTTCACCACTATAAACCTACTCCCTTATATGTTATGGATGAGATTGATGCTGCGTTGGGTAAGTCTTGCAACCCATCTCTTTACTAATACTGTCTGTCATTTGAGTGATTGATGCATTTGTCTCCTATAGACTTTAAGAATGTATCAATTGTGGGACACTATGTGAAAGATATGACCAAAGATGCCCAGTTCATCATTATAAGTTACTTACCCAGCAGCTCAGTTCTCAATTTTTCTCTTTTAAATGTTTCACACGGCTTCTAGAAAAGTAGTTGTACAAACGTTCATCTGTCTCTGATACAGGCAGGTGGCACGGATGCAAAGTGAATCTTACATTTGCATTAATCGCTGCTGGTAGTGTTAACTCACATGTAATATCTGAAACTCTATTTTGCAGTCTGAGAAACAACATGTTTGAGCTAGCCGACAGGTTGGTTGGTATTTACAAGACAGACAATTGCACCAAGAGTATAACAATCAACCCTCGGAGCTTTGCCGAGAGCATGGAGGTAGTGTAGTGTGTAATGTTGTGCAATGCGAGCTTCACCTTCCAGCGCCCTCGTGGAACCGAGGTTCCTTCGGCATTTTGATGCGGCGTGCGGCTTACGAAGTTCAATGCTATTTAAAGTTATGATCCAGACTTTTCGATCACCTGAGATGTGACTGTGTATATATGTATTCGTATGCTCGAAACGGGATTAGGGAGTGGAATGACTATGCTAAGTTGCTAACCTATTCAAGCATTTCGTTATTCACACAGCTCATTTTCTCCCACGTTTGTTTTGCTCCTTATATTTATGAAATCTCGACACCTGGGTTTGAGCATAGTTCCGATGATGCTTGGTCCTGTTTTGCTTCTAATACTGTTTGTAAGCTGCGGCCTTGTAGCCGCAACTTTGAAAATTTAACTAATGCCTTTGCTGTAGTAAGTCTTTAAATGATTTTGTATCTAACATTTGTCAATAAAAATTTATTAGAAAATGTCTTAGAAGGTGCCTGTTGAAACTCACGGTGTCCAAAACATCATTCCATTTATACATTAGTTCATGCCATTTACATGTGTTAGATTGCAAACTGAGTGCAGCTTAGCTAGTAATATCCTTTGTGGTGGAATCTTTTTCAAGAGTCATTGACTTGACATGGGTGCTCATATTTTTCTAAATTTATTATAACATTTAAATAGTGTTTTTTTTCTTTCAGTGGTAATTGATGTATCAGTTGATAGCGAGTCGTGTGCGGTGACTTCGTTCAATTTTAGTACCGTGTTTCAAAAAAATTACATGTCTCCTACTAACTTCTTTGTGATATTTTATATAAATAAAAGGCATGCATTACAGCCCGTTCGGTTGGCTGATCAGACAGTGCTGGTGGCTGATTCGTACACTGTAGCAACAGTGTTATGTGTCGTACCGATCACCCGCAGAGGCCACAACGGTCACCAGTCCAGCTGTCAGCCCAGCCGCTTTTCCACTCATCCGAACGGGGCGTTAATTGGTGGTATGGACAAAAATCCCAGTAATGTCGCCTAGTTTTTCATAACTCGTGAGAACCATGGAAGTATGAAGTTACTGGATGTTGATACGGAACAAATTGATACATCAAACCATGCATAGACGCCCGATTCAGACAACTGATGTTTACTAGAAGCTGCCAATCTGATCATCGGTCGTGAGGGGTGCCTATTTCCCGCCCGCCCCCGCTCCTTACGATCGTCATTACATAGAGCACCAACAAGTGACCAAGACTAGACTGATAAAACGTCAGGTCACGAACAGCAGCACGCACCCTACGACAGACGTGATCCGGCGGTTCGGCTGGAGTCCCATCATGTGATGAAGCAGCGGTTTTGAAAAGCATCCAAAGTTCCAAACGCGAGAAGTAGGAGTAGGCTATGAGGCACCAGTAAAAAGGCGTCTCCTTTCTTCCGGGAAAGGCCCAGCCGAAAGCGCGCCGTCGACGAGACGCCGAGCAAGGGAAATACTCCTACGTAAAAAAGATGAGAAAAACAAGAACAAGACGAGGAAGGCAAGATTTCCTTAAATAGGTCTATGTACAACCGGACCGGACTCATCATAGGTCTCCACTCGCCCCTCCTCCTTGTTGATTAGCGACCGCGTAACATGATCCACGACCATGATCCCGCGCTTGGCACAGTACTACTGATCTACCTCTACTGCTAGCTCTCCACGCGCGTCCATGGAGATCACGACCTCCGCTCCTAGCTCCCGTTCGACGGCGGCTCGTTGAGGTCGAACGGGAGAGCCCTGGGCCCCGTCCGGAGCTCCAGCGCCGTCGACGGCTGCGACGCGGCGACGTCCGCGGCGAGGAGGGGCTGCCCCGCCGGAGGCGGCGCGGCCTGGTGCAGCATGGACGGCGGGAAGCAGACGACGTGCGGCCAGGGGGACGGGCGGCCGACGTCGAGGCCGCCGCCGAACAGCTGGCAGCGCGCCTGCAGCGGCACGCGCGGGTGGTAGGCCGCCGCAGGCGCGTCGTCCCGGGCGCGCCCGCAGCCGCCGCCGCCGCCGCCGAAGTTGAGCCTCGCCTTGGAGCCCCGCAGCGCGACGGCGGCGCGGTCGTAGGCCATGGCGGCCTCGACGGGCGAGTCGTAGGTGCCGAGCCACACGCGCGTCTTCCGCCACGGGTCGCGGATCTCCGCCGCGTACCGGCCCCACGGCCGCTTCCGCACCCCGCGGTAGTGCGCCTCCACGCGCTGCTGCTGCTGCGGGTGGTGGTGGTGGTGCTGGTCCCCTCCCCCGACGACAACGCCTCCGACAGCAAGGCCGCCCGCCCTCGCCCCACCACCGTCACCAACACCGCCGCCGCCTCCTCCTCTCATGTCCCACTCCATCTGCATCCCCACCGCCACCGTCGCTCGCACACACACTCCCTGTCTCCCTCACTGTCTCACTTGCTTTGCTTGCTTGTTCGTCTCGGCAGCGGCAAGGCAGGGGTACTAGCTCTTTATACTGCCGGTGGCCGTGGGCGCGGTGGCTGGCTGGCCGCGGCTGCGCTTACTAATGGCCGCGCCTCGTGAAACGGGGAGGCGGTAGGCTCAAAATTCTAAATAAATTTTCCCGTATTTGCACAAAGATTTAAATCTAGACGAAATAAAAAAACACATTGCACAGTTTACTTGTAAATCGTGAGACGAATTTAATGAATCTAATTAGGCTGTAATTAGACGAAATTAATACAGTAATACTACAGTAAACAATCTCTAATGATAGATTAATTAGATTCATTAGATTCGTCTCGCGGTTTACAGACGAGTTCTGTAATTAATTTTATAATTAGTGTATATTTAGTATTTCAAATATAAAAAAAAATATTTCAAAATTTTATACGAACCAACTAAACAAGGCCGGTCTCCGGGCCTGGGGCTGCGGCTTTGAGGCTGTCGCTGACCGCACCCCCCCCCCCCCCCCCCCGCCCGGGCGCACGGCATCATTGAATCAGCCCAGCCGCCACGCGATCCGACGCCTTGCGGGGCCACCACACCCGGCGCCGCGACTGGTCTCGTCTCGTCTACCACCCCCCTGCCTCTGCCTCCTCCAGCTGCAGGCGCCGCGTGACGCCAGCCCTACGGCCCTACCGCACCGAGCCAGCCAGCAGCACGGACGGGCGCCTCGTCCAGTCATCCCCCGCGCCGCGCGTGCCGCAGGCTCGCGCGGCCGCACCCGCACCCGAACGCTGGGCCCACCGGTCTGCCGGTGAGGAGCGTACTACCGGTCCCGGGTGGTGGGCGCTCCCCCCCCCCTCCTCTGCTCATGCGGTGTACGTGAACGGGGTCCGGCGCCGCGCACGCGCGCGCTCTCCTCGGCGGCCGGGGCACCCGCTCGTGCGCCGCATGACAGGTGGGGCCGGTCCCCGTGTCCCGGCCTGTCAGCGGCGGGCTCCTCGCGGAGAAGCCGCGGCGGGGTGGCGACGTGCCGGGGCACGATTCGGCGGGGCGCGGTTCACGTGGGGGGAGGCGTGTCGTGTGGTGGGGGGCAGCACGGTTGCGGTGGGAGGAGAGGGCCCGCGCGCCGCTCGACGGGGGCGGTGGTGGGGCCCTGGGAGGCGCCATGAAGACGGCGCCACGGCCTATCCGGCTATTCGCTGGGTGGGCCCCGGCCCGCGGCGGCGAGCGAGCCGGAGCCCGAGCTGGCGAGCTAGCTCGTCGGGTGGCTGCTGCTGCTGCTGCCCGGCGGTGGGGTTTGGGCGGCCGAAGCGTCCAAATCTCGGGGGGCAGAGGGCATTGATAATAGCGGGAGGAAATATTTTCGGGAACGGGCATGGCGAGACGAGACCTGCGCCGCGGCAGGAGGAGCCGAGGAGGGGAGGGGGGGTGGCCTGGCCTTGGGAAGGCGCGAGGCCTTGACTGCCATCCTGCCTTCCTGCTGGGTTCGGGTAATCGGGTGGGAGGGGAGGGGTGAGGGCAGCAGGCAAGGCAGCGACGGGCGGGGCCTGCCGCGCCGCGTTGGGAAGAGGCGCCGCGCCGTTCAGCGGCTAGAGGCTTTGGCAGAGCGGGGGCGCCTATGCTGAGCCTGTGCAGGCAGTGCAGCGCTACGCTACGCCATGCCATGCCATGCCATGCATGCGACGCAGCCCCGGACCCGGGGTAGCGTGCAGGACGGTAGGAGAGGCCACTGGTTTGATCCGGTCCTGTGGTTCAAGT
The DNA here is from genome assembly GCF_016808335.1 of Panicum virgatum. Classification (NCBI taxonomy): domain Eukaryota; kingdom Viridiplantae; phylum Streptophyta; class Magnoliopsida; order Poales; family Poaceae; genus Panicum; species Panicum virgatum. Next base: position 21,420,939 of record NC_053147.1, on the reverse strand, counting down.
GACATCGACAGCGAAAATGTGAAATGCAGATAAAACTTCTTTGTATTTTGGCTGTTTTTGTCAAGATTTCGGGTAATTACAAATCAAGAGGCTTTTGGTCATTTCTTGCATGTTTCCATAAGACGATGTTGGGAACGTCACTAATGAAAGGAGTCCTAATTTATCCTCGCCCATTTTAGGCTAATCGTAGTGCATTGTATCATGTCACTCCATACAAGTTATTCCCTCACATTTCTATAAGGTACAATACAATATAACATGGTATGATCTTCCAAATAATATTTTGACCATTCATTTATCATAGATTATATTACTTATGGTTACAAATTTATAATAATAATATATAAATTATATTTAATAACGAATCCAATCATATAAAGTTTGTATTATAAAAATAAAAAATTTAGTAGCCAAATTAATAGTTAAAGATTTGCCAAGTTTGAATCTTGGTTTGCAGCGCGTTATAAAAGTAGGCGGAGAGAGTAGTTTGCTTTTATAAAGGGTGTAATAGCATGGGGTAATAACTAAGCTTTCCCTATGGCACACACCATAAAAAGAAAAAAAACACAAACATTGTGCTATAAAAAATAGCCCAACACGAGCTTACTCAACTGTTGAATATCAAGTGTTGATATTCAACTCCTAATATTGAAGATATAATATAATACTCCCAACCCTTGCATATATATCATGCCAGGGTTCATAGCACCATAAGTCTACAATATATTTCAACAGGGTAAAACAGCCGTGTCGTGGCTCTAGAAAGAGGGCCACAGCCGGGTGGCGTAGTGCACTCGTGTAATCCCAGAGTGTGGTTACTCGGGGAAGTGCAAGCGATTACTCAGATCTTCTCATAAAGCGAGAACACAAGAACACTCGAGGATTTAGAGCGGTTCGGGTCGCCTGAGTGTAATACCCTACGTCCACTGAGAGGTGTATTGCTCTTGTGTTTGTGGATGAATCTATCCTCAGCCTCCAAGTCTTCCCATCGACTTGAGTTCTTCTCTAACGGGTGTCTCCATTTTATAGCGCAAGGAGGACGCGTACACAAGCGTTGGACCCCGACAGGTGGGTCCAACAAGGATGTATAGTCTACCATGAAAAAGATATTGATGATACAATAGTGATGGAGAATCTCTTGCCGGATACGCTTCATCGCCCTGTAGACTCTCTGACCGAGGGGGGTTTTCGCCTGTCCCATCGGCGAGGCGCCCGTTGAGGCAGCGTAGGATGCGGCGTAGACTGTTGGGTCTACCGCGCAGGTGTTATGATGGGCAAAGCCGAGCTGTCGTGTCTAACTGGCGTAGCAGACTGACGCGCCTTGGTAACTCGCGATCAACAGTACAGCCTGGCAAAAGTCGCCTCGGCCTCAGCTGTGGCAGAGCGCACTTACGTCTCCCGCATTGAAAGCGGTAGGTGGGCGAGTCTTCCCGAGGAAGCTTCATGGCTCCGCGCGTGCCTGCGCCTGCGGACACGTGGCGGAACCGGACCCCCCCCAGGCGGGGTGTCTGTTACCTCCCCGCTGTGGGGTCCGGATAGTATATGGGGGTCCGGGACCTCGTGAGAGGTCCGGGCCCCCCGGCTGTTTTGGCTCAGTGCTCCCTTCTCCGGGACATGCGGCTTCACCGGACCCTTCCCTAGCAAGGAATGGGTCTGGGGCTGCTCACCGGGTGAGAAGGGCTTCGGACCGCGGGGGTCCGGCTGCTCAAGCCGTCAGCGCGTAGTCACGGATAACTTCGAGGCTCTTGTCTAGACACAACAACGCCTCTGGGACACGTGGTGACACCGGACTCGTCCCTGAGCGGGAAGCGGGTCCGGGACCGTTGGCCCGGTGAGGTGGAGTCGGACCCCAGGGGTCTAGCTGCTCAGCTCCTTAGGGCGTAGTTACAGATAACTACGCATATCTTGACGCAGCAAGAAGGGGTACCCTAGTCCAGAGGTACCGGCAGTGGCCCCCGGGCCCACCTCGGGGGAGGTACGAACCCGCAGGTGGGGCCATTATCGTGACGTGTTCCGACGCAATCCTGGTTGCGTTGGCGTGATCATGTCGAGAGCGGGTGCTCCGGACCCCGTAAAGGTCATAGCACTTGTTGCCAGGTTCAGGTACTAGAGCGCTCTCCGCAGGGCGGCGAAGGTGCAGGCTTAGGGCACGGAACCAAACTAAGCGGCTGCACGGACCTCGAACCGCCCAGGGAGCGAGCACCACTTCCCCAGACCCAGCTTCAGGCGACCGTGGCGAGCGGCCTCGGCCGGAGCGGGCCACCGGAGTGGACTTGAGGGACCGTGGCGAGCGGTCTCCGCCGGAGCGGGCCACCGGAGTGGAATTGAGCGACCGTGGCGAGCGGCCTCCGCCGGAGCGGGCCACTGGAGTGGACTTGAGCGACCGTGGCGAGCGGCCTCCGCCGGAGCGGGCCACCGTAGTGGACTTGAACGACCGTGGCGAGCGGGCTCCGCCGGAGCGGGCCACCGGAGTGGACTTGAGCGACCGTGGCGAGCGGCCTCCGCCGGAGCGGGCCACCGTAGTGGACTTGAGCGACCGTGGCGAGCGGCCTCCGCCGGAGCGGGCCACTGGAGTGGACTAGAGCGACCGTGGCGAGCGGCCTCCGCCGGAGCGGGCCACCGGAGTGGACTTGAGCGACCGTGGCGAGCGGCCTCCGCCGGAGCGGGCCCCCGGAGTGGACTTTGAGCTGTTGCCATCGATCCACCGAGATATGTTACCGGGCCTCGCGGTGGGGCATTAGGAAACCACGCCTTACACTAGAAAGGAGTCCGGACCCCTAGTCACGGCAGCCCCAGATACTAGGGTACACATAACAGGGCAGTGAAGTGTGTAGGTTTAGGGTACATTACCAAGCTAAGCGGCCACGCAGAACTCCTCCACCCAGGATATAAGCACCACTTCCCCAGAGCATGTTCCTAGGAGTCCGGACCACCTTTCAGCTAGAATGGGTGTCTCAACATGACCACAAGTCAGCAACTCGATTTGGATCGTTAGCAGCAAAAGAAAAATCTCCGTTCGGGAGAAGGAACCATGCAAACTGAACGGACAAGTGCTATTAAGTTAATGTAAAGATAGGACTAAGAAAGCAAATCTCCATCATTACTTGATTCGTGGTGTACATCAGAGGTCGGGATTACGAGGGCGGACCTCTACCGCTCTGGACCACTTGCTGGTGTCGCCTGTTTGTGCGATGACGCCAGAGGTCGGGTTTACAAGGGCGGACCTTTACCGCTCTGGGCCAAACGTAGGCACCACATCATTACAAAGGAGAAACACACTCAATCCTATCTAGTGGTAACCTACAGCCGTCGCCCCGTAGGGCATGCACGTTCCTGGCCGGAGTGGAACTGCCACCTTGGAGGTTCCTCTCAGTCGTTGGGGGCGAAGTCGCCCTGGACGTGCCCATACAGCATCATCCAGCTGTAAGCATCTAGGCCCTCAAGGTATGTTTCGGTGATTAATGACAACCATTATTGTGACTAATGAGTTTGTGCAGCTTAATAGATCATTATCGCTCATTTGGTCATATGTCAAAAGAGGCCCCTCAATTTCATTATCCAAAAAGGCGATCTCGGTATTCAACTCATATATATGTCAAGACTAAGGATCTTTCTAGTCCTAAGTGTCATAAGGTTGAGAAGGACGCTTAGGTTAGTATAGGTTTTATAGTTTTGTAGTGATCGCACTATTAAGAGGGGTTAAGGCCAAGTAACTTGAGCATGGACATGGTCAATCAAAAATGGATGCACACTATGGTCACTCAGGTTTCTAGAAGTTCAAATAAGTGGTTCTCAACTTATATGTCAAGAATATTTGGATTTCATTCAAGACTCAAATCAGAAAAGGCAAAATCAGAAAAAGTCGTAAACACATGTTTAACCGACGCTCTCCCTTTTATATACGTCGATTAAACAAAGTCAGCAGAGTCTGGACAAGTCAATACACCGGTTAAACCGACGTGTTTGAATTTAACGTCGGTGCATTAGTCCAGAGTTGGTTTTTCCAGGGTAATTCAAGTTCTATACACCGGTTAAACCGACGCTGTTTGAAATGAGACGTCGGTGCAATTGACCAGTGAGATGGTTTTTCCATGGATTTCTGAAGTTGTACTCACCGGTTAAACCGATGATGGTTTTGAGTTAACGTCGGTGCAGTTGTCCAGAGACTTGGTTTTTCAGTTGATCAGTGGACAACTACACTCACCGGTTAAACCGATGATACGTCGGTTAATCTGCCCAAGTTGTAACGGCTAGTTTTCAGAAGGGGCAGTTTACATTCATCGGTTAAACCGACGATGACTATTGGAGGTACGTCGGATTAACCGGCGCTACGCAGTTTTCTGGCAGCTTTTCTCCAACGGCTCTATTCGTGTGAGCTGCCTATATATGCCCATCCAATGGGTCATTTTGCTACTCTTGACACCAGGCAACATCAAAACACTCATACTATAGTCAAGCGCCACCTTGAGCTTCATCTTTCACATATTTGTTCATTCAATCAATCAAGAAGCAAGATTAAGGACTTGAGTAGAGAGAAGCTTGTGTGCATCCGTTCTTGGTGATCGGTTCTTGCTCAAGTGAAGGCCTTAGCTTGTTACTCTTGGTGATTGGCATCACCTAGGCGATCTTGGTGATCGAGGTGTTTCTCGCGGAGCTTGCCAAGGATTGTGGGAGCCCTGAGAAGAAGATTGTACGTGGCTTGATCTCCACCACGCCGGGATGGTGAACGGAGACTCTTAGTGAGCGCCCTCGTCTCGGTGACTTGGGAGGTGACAAGACTCTTTGTGAGTGTCACAACGTGGATTAGGGGTGTGTGCCAACACATCGATACCACGGGAAAAAATCCAGTCGTCTCTTGTCCACTCTCTTTATTCAAGCTTTTCTTTCATGCAATTTATTCATGTGCTTGACTTAAAGATCATAACTTAGCTCTACCTTGTTAGGCTTTACTTCTCGTTTTATCTCTCATAGCTTGTGTAGGTAGCTTAGTTATCCGGTTGGTGAATTGGTGTCTTACTAGCATTGCATAGGTTAAGGTTGCTTAATTGTGTTTTAAAATTTGAAAAAGGCCCAATTCACCCCCCCTCTTGGTCCATCGATCCTTTCACCAGCATCACCTCGGGAGCTTGCAGGGCCCTCCTCAGCACAAGAGATGTTTCATGCTCAGATAGCATGAGATCAACTTCTTTGGCTTTGAATGGGAGTGGCCCTGCCGTTGCCAGCTGCCGTCGGAAGCCAGACCGATAGCCGCTCATAGAGAGCTGAAGCCAGCTTGTCACCCTGACGTAGTGGAAGGACGGGTGCTCGTTTGGACGAGCACGGAGCGTGGAGAAGGGCGGTCATTCGCCGGCTCCACCTTGGTGCTGGCACCGGCCCCCCGCGCCTTGCGGTGGAGGTCGACGCCTGTCTGCAGCAGCTCCAAGGGAGGCTTGAGCCAAGCGAGGGAGAAGGCGACAGACATCCTTCCCGAGCCTCAGCCGTCGGCTCCAGGCTCCATTTTGAGAGGAAACCTTGAGCTGACACCGTGCCGCCGCAGGGGACCCCTGGTGGTTGCTTGAGAGAAAACCTTGAGCAGACGCTAAGGTGTCGCAGGGTGACGCACAGCAGGCGTCACCCCTGCGCGCCTCCGTGCCGGCTATGAGGTGTAGTAGTGGCGACGCACAGCTGGCGCCGCTGCCATGCGCCACCACATCGAGGACACTGCTGCCTCGGTGTCAGAGCATGCGGCGTAGGTGACGCCATGCCACTCTTCATTTTTTTGTCGTCGTTGCAGAGGATGAGCTCAACCTCAGAAGCCAGGAGGTGAGCGAATATCTGGCCAATGCTTGCGCGTCCCCACGGACGGCGCCATATGTCGTGGCTCTAGAAAGAGGGCCACAGCCGGGTGGCGTAGTGCACCCGCCTAATCCCAGAGGGTGGTTACTCGGGGAAGTGCAAACGATTACTCAGATCTTCTCATGTAGCGAGAACACAAGAACACTCGAGGATTTAGAGTGGTTCGGGCCGCCGGATCCTAATAGCCTACGTCCACTGAGAGGTGTATTGCTCTTGTGTTTGTGGATGAGTCTATCCTCAGCCTCCAAGTCTTCCCTTCAACTTGAGTTCTTCTCTAACGGGTGTCTCCCCTTTATAGCGCAAGGAGGACGCGTACACAGGCGTTGGACCCCGACAGGTGGGTCCAACAAGGATGTATAGTCTACCACGAAAAAGATATTGATGATGCTATAGTGATGGAGAATTTCTTGCTGGATACGCTTCATCGCACTGTAGCCTCTGTGACCGAGGGGGGTTTTGACCTGTCCCATCGGCGAGGCGCCCGTTGAGGCAGCGTAGGTTGCGGCGTAGACTGTTGGGTCTACCGCGCATGCGTTATGATGGGCAAAGCCGAGCAGTCGTGTCTAACTGGCGTAGCAGACTGACGCGCGTGGCGTGGGCGGCGCCAACGGCTGCACTGTGCGCCTTGGTAACTCGGGATCAACAGTACAGCCTGGCAAAAGTCGCCTCGGACCCTGCTGTGGCAGAGCGCACTTACGTCTCCCGCATTGAAAGCGGTAGGTGGGCGAGTCTTCCGAGGAAGGTTCATGGCTCCCGCGTGCCTGCGCCTGCGGACACGTGGCGGCACCGGACCCCCCAGGCGGGGTGTCTGTTCCCTCTCTGTTGTGGGGTCCAGATAGTATATGGGGCCCGGGACCTCGTGAGAGGTCCGGGGCCCCCAGCTGTTTTGGCTCAGCGCTCCCTTCTCCGGGACATGCGGCGTCACCGGACCCTTCCCTAGTAAGAAATGCATCTGGGGCTGCTGACCGGGTGAGAAGGGCTTCGGACCGCGGGGGTCCGGCTGCTCAAGCTGTCTGCGCGTAGTCACGGATAACTACGAGGCTCTTGTCTAGACACAGCAACACCTCTGGGACACGTGGTGACACCGGACCCGTCCCTGAGCGGGAAGCGGGAAGGTCAAGTGCATCCCTCAACTTTTGTTTTTTGGTCAAACTTATCCTTGTGCAATATATATTGCATAATAACATGAGATCTATGCAAAAAGTCCTCTTTACCCTTGTCTCCTTCCCCTTCTAAATTCCTCAACAATTTATAATTACTAAAAAATATTTAGCAAATGCAAGCAAATCAGTGGCATGAGCATCATTGTGTTTAGGAGCTAACATCACATGTGTTAAATTTGGAACATATAGTTATATCAATGCATCACATTGTATTGCGGTATGAAGAGTGGAAATTAAGGAGGGGTAGAAGAAGCTACGGGTAAAAATGAATTTTTGCATTTATCTCATGTTATTGTGGAGTATAATATCAGTATAAGGACAAGTATGACTCTAAAATAAAAGTTGAGGGACTATATTGACTAATTTGAAAGTTGGGGACGAATTTGACACTTGCAATAAAATTCAGGGACCAAAATAGCTATTTTGCTTTTTTTTATCGTACACCAGTACGACTACAACAGGCCCTGTACGTTGCAACACATAAATCCATGACACACGTTACTCTCAACAGCTTTCGAGCCGTACTAGAAAGGACGCGCGGCGTTGCCGCGCTGGGCCATTGCTGGTCCATTTGTTTATATAGATGACAGAGCTTGTTTCTGTCTTTTGCCTGCGAATGTCTGAATACAGTGTATTTTGAAAATGATTGTAAGAGAGTGCCGTAAGCGAAACCAATTGAATGCGCATTATAATTCTGAGGTTGCGTTGTCTGAAAAGAAGTGGCCAGGCGTTAGCTTACATTGTCGCCTCCGCTGAACATGACATCCAACTTATGAAATATAATATATTTCATAAGCACCAAAACAGTAGTTCATAGTGTGAACACCGATATATACTATGCTGAGTATATATCTGTGTTCATAGTAGTTCATGGTTCTATATATAATATATAAATATATTTCATAAGAGGCACATTTAGTGTTGCGAATATGACAGAACCCCACTTTGAAGGAAAAGTAAGGAGAGTGGCATTATATACAGCAAAATGAGAGCCACTGCAAAAATATTGTGGATATGAGTTGTGTTTGGCTGTCATACAGGAAGCCACAAAAGGTAGTTGTGTAATATATTTTGCAAAAGTATAATATATTTCATAAGCACCAAAATAGTTGTCACATGGCCAATATCTGAAAAAAAGAGAAGGCACTGTTGAAACAATATATGTAAAAAATAGAGTACAAGATTGTGGCAACTAAGTTTACAAAGTCTAAGCTGAAATGTGATATTTTTAGTATGGAATGCAGAAAATTCAGCAATTTAATATTGGCAGCAAAATTTTATATGAATTCCTCTTCAATCTTTGAAGTAGCAATATGCAAAAGTAAAAGATCTTGTTTCGAATAATCAGCTTATCAATTTTTTTTAGTTCTCTAATATTAATTAGATGTGCAATAATATGCTAGTTTTGACAATTTTATATCTTGTGCTGATGATGTTCCTGCTTCTTGTGCTGATGATTGAGTGTTTAACAATGGGAGTACTGCCTGCTTTCCATGGCGATCTTTTATCAATAAAATTTCAAATGATGAATGTTCAGTCCTCATATTCTTTTAATTTTTATATAGAATCCTTACGACAAATGTGAACTCGTGGCCAATCCATTGTGAAATGTCAATTGGAATTATATCCGGGTCATTGTGTTTCCTTAATGTTTCAGCACTTTTACCAATAAGTTCAGTAGCTCTTCTTTCGAACATGATGAACTCAAGAGTATATGTGCCATCTGCATTATTATAAATGGTATTTTATACCTGTACATGAAACATTGCAAGTATTTATTTGATTATTTTAATTTAGTAGAGTGGTGAAATAAGTACTGTTTTATCTAGGCTTAGTAGTTCTTACTTCCATTCAAATTATTTTGAAGGGCAGCCTCCATCCTTTGTACACTGGAACCCATCAACATCAGATGTTGATATCAATTTTTATGAGCATATGCGACAAGCACGATAGCACCAATGTTGTTTCTCTGGTATTCCTATGATTGTTACAGTGCACTCATATCGTTTATCCTGTAAGATAAAGTACTTTAAGATCATAGGCTTGGATACGATATATAAGATGGAAATAGTACATGGTAATGAAGTTCTCAATATGTACCTTTTGAGTGAAAAGATCTATGTCATTCAGCTGTAACTGATTCTTTTCTTCAAAAGCTACATGAGTCTGATCTTCATTTGGTAAAACAAGTTTTTAACAGGTGTTGCGTCCACCGGTAAGTTCAAAGATAAATAAATTAAATACGAGTATTTAGAAATACCATGTATGAATAGAGTTGCCCAGTTTGGAATCCCCTGGATTTACAGAATCTAGATTGGGTAGTTGCTTAGGCTATGTTTCCCAGAGCAGCATACGACAGTGCCTATGAAAAAGAGCGGCTCAAGATGCAAGATCCGTCTCACAGACAATTTGATCGAGCACTTGGTGTGCACCAACTGATAGAGGGCGAGTAGAGCATAGCAGAGCCTGCAGAGGAAGGAATGAAGGACTAGCTTCCACCAGACTGCCCAATCGCCTCCCTCTTAGCTATAATCTCCAATCTTTTCCTACCGGCAATCCGAGACCCTCTCGTCCCATGGTCGACCGATGGAAGGAAACGGATGAGGAGGAGCCTCAATGGACGAGCTGTTCGTCGGGTCGCCGCAGCGCGGCGCCTACCACCGGGCAAGCGCATCGAGTCACCGGTTCTCTGTAGGCGGCGCGCCCGGCATCGCGCCTCCGTCTGGCCTAGACTGGGCCTTGGTCTTGAGGCGCCGGCGGCTGCCGCATTTGGGCCGCTTCTCGCGCTTCTCTTGGTCACCGGGCAGACTCTGACCCAGTCCCGCAGCCGCGCTTGCGCTCGAGGCGGCATGTCCCTTCGCTCGAGGCGGGGGCGGCGCCTGGGTATGTGAGGTGGCCGGATGCTTGGAGAGGTAGCAGGCGGGGAGGAGGCCGTCGAGGATAATGCGGTGAGGTGAGGACGCGGCCACAAGGAGGAGAAGGCGGACGTGGAAGGAGGATTCCAGACTCGTCGGGAAGGGCGACGGTTGTTTATCCAAGGCTGCTGAATGGGATGTCAGATGTGCATCTGATGGCAGCTGAGAAATTTGATGTCGTGGCCCAATGTGAGCTCGGGGAATAACCCAGCTTTCGATTGTTAAAGATCCGCGCGTACGCCCCGCCGCAGCCGCACGCGGCTCGAATAAACCGCCCCAACCACCTGCCCCGCACGCAACCACGGCCGGCCTTTACTCTACAGCGGCCGGGGCTGGAACCCTCGCCGCGGGCCGTACCGTCCTGGCGCGCCTGCCGGTGCCAGCAGCCGCGTACGGGGCGGCACTCCCCCTGACCCGTCCCGTCCGATGACGCCGGCCGGCCGGCCCCGTCCCCCACGCGTCGTACGCGCCACCCGCCGCTCGCAGCCTCCCAGCACCAGTCCACCACTGGCCGCACGGCACCGGCAACGGCGCGCGCGGCGGGACGGATCGGCCCAGCCCGGCCGGCCGCCGTCCGGTCGCTGGCCATAACTTCCCCATGCCGTATCGGGCTCAGGCGCCGGAGCAGGCGCAGGCGCCCGGCCGGCCGCCAGACGACGCTGCCTCTGTCTGACGCGCCCCCGCCGCTGGCGAGAGGAAACGAAGACACCAGCAGCGCAGGCGCCGTGCGCGCGGCCGCGGCGTGGCCCTCCCGGCCGTGGGGCGTCAGGTCGCCGCCGCCGACTCACGTGATCCTGGCAGCCAGGGTCCTAAGGATATCCGCATGCCCCCGAACATCCGAATTATTCGTATTCGTAAAATTCATATTCGTATTCGATTTTAATATATATGTATTCGAATTCGATTTTGAGAACTTTTCTCTATCCGATTCTATATTCATATTCGAGGAATATTCGTTCACATCTATATCCGCAAAGAAAAAGTGACTAATGAGACAATCTTAAATTTATCTTTATACCTAATTACTTAATAATATATACTATTTAAATTATTTAGAAAACTAGATAACTAATAATATATTTATTAAAATTAGTAATGATATAAAAAATTAAATTTAACTATTTAATATATTTATTCCATGATTAAAATTATTTAATATGAGTCAAATTAATTATTTATTTAATGATAAAATATTTTTTATATATTAACTATTAAGTATTTATTTATTTTACATTTATAATTAGTATTATATATTTAATATAAAAACTATGTATAGCTAATTATATTCTTTTTTATTAGCTATCTTCTAATTATTTACTCCCTACTTGTCTAATAATTTTGATCTACTATAAAATTATTGACAAAATAAACTGATACTCATGATATCTCTATATTTCAAATCGAGAAGGTATTCAGAACCGAATCCAAATTCGAAATATTCATTTTGTATTCGTATCCGATGAAATCTGCATTCGCATTCGTATCCAGATTAAAATGTGATAAAAGTTGACATCCGGATCCGATTTCATGCGTATCCTATCCGAATCCATGCTGAGGGGACCTGATGTCATGTTACCACACGGCTAGGAGTGGCTGCTGCACGCTAGACGGCTAGAGGGAGCGGGGGTAGTAGCCCGAATCCGGGCAGCGTCGCCTTCACCGAGGGATCAAAGCCGCTTTGCCGTATTCCGCGCCGGGGCGGCGCGCCTGCCGCACGCGCCGCGCGAGCTGCTTTGGCCGCGCCAGAACGCCACGCCAGGACGAGGACGGCGAGCGCACAGTGAGGGGGCCAGATGAACAGGAAACAAACTACTCCCACAGTGCCCTATTCGTGCAAAAGCTTTATGGCGACACATGTGCGAAAGGCGGGAGGACACGGACATGGACCCAACGAGCGAGAGCACCGCTCGCCTCTCCGTCGTCTCCGCGGCGAACCAGCGAGCGGTGAAACGCATGGGGAAGACGACGGGCTCTCCAGGGCCGGAGCCCCCTACGCGATGAATGCTACAGCGCGGCTAATGGCCGTTGCGTCGGCACGCGTGACGTGTCGAGCCGGCCGTCGGGGCAGAGCGGAGCCGAGCTGCCGAGGCGGTCTGGCCGACGCGATGCGCCAGTGCGCGCGGGCGCGCCGCGCGCGGCCGCACCCGCACGTGGGAGGCGGCAGGGCCTGGGGGCGCGGTGTCGCTGCGATGGGGCCATGGGGGCAGGTCGGTCCGGCGCACACGTGGTCCGGAGCGGCCGGGTGGGGTCGCTGGCTGCCGCCGCGGAAAAGACGGCGTCGCGTCGGCGTGTCTTTTTGACCGCGCCGCTAGGCCGGCGGCCGGTGGCCCACGGCCACTGCCACTGGAACTGTTTGCGCGGGGCATCCGGGCATCTCGTCTCATGGGGTCCGCGTCCGCCGTTCACCACGCTGGCCGTTGCTTTGCCATTCGGTGCTTCTTGCCGCGTAGAAGTGGATTAGCATCTCGTATTTGGACAAGTGTACTCCCTCTGTCCCAATTTAAATGTATTTTTTGGATTTGAGCAGCAAATTAGTATGGGTATGAAAAGCAATATTGCCCCTAGGCAAGTATCAACTGGCCTGAAAAATAGTCATCATTGCAGCAGTAAATAATTTTCAAATAAACAGAAATGTGATGTACGAGAAAGAAATGAGCTGGTGGAGACCGAGAACAATCCAAAGCGTCCTAAGGTTTCAGACTTGGAGGGACTCCAGGTGTACTTACACACAATCTGATGCAACTTTGGGACAACAGCATCGGCACTGCAGCACCTAATGCCGCGTTTATTTTGGAACTTTTTTTGAATAGTTGGAATGCAGTCAATGCGGGACGGAGGGAGTAATGTATTTCCACTAGTGACCCGTCTGGTTTGTGCTGTGCTAGAATATGCTAGTGATTAGTAACATTTTGACCGCTAATTATGGTGTCAAACAAAGACAGTTTATAAAATCAACTTCAGAACCCCCGCGCGCAGTGATCTTGAAGAATCTAATGATGTCTTTAACCACGTGATTAGAGGATGGTTACTATAATATTACTGTAGCAAATCATCGATTAATTATCGTCATTAGATTCGTCGCGAAAAGTTACATCCATCCCTGAAAAAAGATTTATAAATAGATTTTATTTAGTACATCATGCATGCAAAATTCTTTTATAGAATGGAATAGAATGGAAGGAAACAAAAAAGACCATTATCACGTTAGTTGTTTTTTTAGTCAATTTCTTCTATGCCACTGAAAATTATACTCATCCTTTATATGCTATGGGTCCCATATGTTCTAGTCACAAAAGAAATCCTCTTAATTGCCGTGTTTGATTAGGGTTGGAAAAAAAATTCGCGAATTTTTTTTTATCTTTGACCACTAATTTAGAGTATTAAATAAAGTTTAATTACAACACCACATGCAGGATCCTTGGTAAATTCGCGAGACCAATCTAATGAGTTCTTTGATCACATGATTAGAGGATGATTACTGTTGCATTACTATAGCAAATCAAAGATTAATTATCGTCATTATGTCGTGGGCTTTTGAGGGTACCCACAGCTGGGTGGCGGAACGCACCCGCCTAATCCCAGAGGGGGAGTACTCGGAAAAGTGCTAAGCGATTAAGCCGATCTAGCTTGGGGGCAAGAACGCAAGAACACTCGGTTTTATAGTGGTTCGGGCCGCCGGAGCGTAATACCCTACATCCACTGTGAGATGTATTGCTCTTAGTATGAATAAGTCTATCCTCTGTCTAGCTGGGCTTGAATCCCCTTCCTTTAGCGAGCGTCTCCTTTTTATAGACCAAGGGGACGCGTACACAGGCGTTCCGACCCCGACAGGTGGGTCTAGCGTGGATGTATAATATACTACGCAGGAAGCTTCAATGGAGCTACAGCGGTTGAGGATCTCTTCTCGGATACGCTTCATTGCCCTGTAGACTCTCTGACCGAGGGGGTCTTTATTTGCCCCATCGGTGAGGCGCCCGTTGGGGCAATGTAGATTGCGGCGTAGTCTGTCGAGGCTACCGTGTAGGCGTCCAAATGGGCGAAACCGAGCCGTCGTGTCCAACTGGCATAGTAGACTGATATACGTGGCGTGGGCGGCGCCAGCGACTGCACTGCGCTCCTTGGTAACATGCGACCAACAGTGCAACCTAGCAAAAGCCGCCTCGGGCTCTGCTGTGGCAGAGCGCACTTCCGCCTACCGCATTGAATGCGGTAGGTAGGCGTGGCTTCCAGTGGAAGCCACGCGGCCCCGCGCGCGTGCCCGCACCTACGGACACGTGGCGGCTCCGGACCAGCCCCAGGCAAGGTGTCAGTTCCTCCATGCTGAGGGGTCCGGATAGTATATAGGGGTCCGGGACCCGGCGGGGGTCCGGTACTCCCTGGGAGGTCCGGGGCCCCCAGCTTTTTTTGCTGAGGGCTACTTCCTCCGGGACATGTGGCGTCACCGGACCGTCCCCAAACGGAGAGCGGATCCGGGGCCGTTTGCCGGGTGAGTATGGCTCCGGACCACAGCGGTCCGGCTGCTCGGTTGTCAAGGCGTAGTTAAGGATAACTACGAGACTCTTGCCTAGACACAGTAGTTAAGGATAACATTTGTCTTGAAAAGTTACACCGTAAAAAGGTTTTACAAATAAATTTCGTTTAGTACGCCAGGCATGTATTTGTCTTTTTCTGAAAAAAAATTCGTGGTGTCAAACAAACATAGCAAATGTCATTCAATGCGATCAATTATATTTTTTAATGGCATAGAGAAATTTTACTTTTGTTTTTTTCTCTACCAGTGACCTGTGGCCTGCGGCAGCCTGTGGCCTGCGCTATGAATTTTTTTTAAAAAAAGATAAGTATATGCATAGAGTACTAAACGAAATTTATTTGTGAAAATTTTTCACGGATATATATGATTTTTCGAGATGAATTTAATGTCGATAATTAATCTATGATTTGCTACAGTAATGTTATAGTAGCCATCTTTTAGTCTTACCGTCAAAAGTCTCATTAGATTGGTCTCGCGAATTTACCAAAGATCCTGTAGGTAGTTTTGTAATTAAATTTTATTTAATACTATAAATTAGTATTCAAAAGTGCAAAAAAAAAATTCGGCCCAAACTAAACACGGGCTCAGTCACGACTGCGGCATATTTTGTCGGGGCGATTCGTCCGCCGACAGCTGGTAGCCTACTAGCCCCCTGTCGCCGCGTGACACGACCACACAGGGGGGAGGTGCATGATGGCTAGCTTGACATCAGCTTGCGCGAGCCTAGAGCTGGTGCCTTTCCCACTCCCGCTAGCCTTCTTGCCGTGTGCAGACGCCCGCCGTACGCACCCCCCTGGCCAGGGGGCGCGGCGCCGTCGCCGCCCCGGACCGGCGCGCCAGAGCCTAAGACGAGGAGACGACCGACGACGTGACGAAAGCGGACGCGACAGGTCAGGGGCGGACGGATCAGCGGCACCGGGAAGGGGTGCAGCAGCAGTGCCCGCGCGTAGCGCGTAGCGTAGGAGTAGGCTCCGCCGCTCGCCGGACGTGGACGGCGCCGTGCCGGTGCGGTTGTGTGCACACTACCACATCGGCCGTGGAAAAGGCATCGGTCAGACGGTCATGGTGCCGCCGGCTAGGCGCCTGACCTGGCCGGCCGGCTTCTCAGCGCTTGGGGCCTGCCCTTGCGTGCCGTGGGAACGAGGCAGGGGGAGGCGGGGACCGCGAAGACCAAGAGCGTGCGCATGGGTGGGCGTCTGGCGTCTCCCGTGCTCGTGCGACGTGGGAGGCGGCTGCGGCGCGCTGCCTCGCGGACGGGGAGTAGACATGTTTACGCCGTGTTTAGTTCCCAAATTCAAAGTTTCAATTTTTTTTCTGGCACCTGCATGAAGACTTAAATTTAAACAAAATGAAAAATACATTGCACAATTTATCTGTAAATCGCGAGACGAATCTAATGAACCTAATTATGCCGTAATTAGACTCTAAATTCCTATATTAATACTACAGTAAACAACCTCTAATGACGGATTAATTAGACTCATTAGATTCGTCTTGCGATTTACAGACGAGTTCTATAATTAATTTTATAATTAGTCTATGTTTAGTACTTAAAATATAAAAAATGTTTTTCAAAAACTTTACTGGAGGCAAATAAACATGACCTTAGTTAAAGATGACGCTAACCCACTAAACACCAGTAGCACTACCCACTGTCAGTACTAGCAAACCATTTTGAAAGGCATAGGCTGCTGATAGCCTTGCTAGTGGCCTCCAGGAGTGATGCCCTGTGCCTATTGCTATAACCACTGCCGAAACTAGTCATTAGTTTATTAGTGTTAGTACCGGTTACGTTTAGGATTGATATTAAGATCCTGTTTAGTTGGTAAAAAATTTGCTACAGTACTCGTCACATCAAATCTTCGGTAACATACATGGAGCATTAAATGCAGTTAAAAAAATAACTAATTACATAATCTAACTGATTAGCATGAAATGAATCTTTAAAATCTAATTAGTTCATGATTGGATATTATTTGTCAAGTAACAACGAAATGTGCTATAGTAAATAACTTTGAGGGTGCATTTAGTATGGGTTAAATAACTTTGAGGGTGCATTTAGTATCGGTAAAATTTTTTGACTTCCCCTGATGCCATTTTGGAGCAAGTATAATGATGGGTGGAGAACCGGCGAAATGCTGATGTGAAAGAGAGAAAAGGTACGAGAGAGAAGTCAGCGGGTGAGCAGCAAGACGTCGGCATTCAGCAGACGGATGCACTATTTGAGGAGTAAATCCCCTGAATGCCATCAAAATTTTAGCTAATTCCTTCGATGCCATCAAAATTTAGATCATCCCTTCATTGCCATTGAAATTTTACTTTAATCCCTTCAATGCCATTTCCGCTGGATTTGGTGCACTGCTCCGTGAAAAAACTGTGCCGAAACGTTAAATTGCATCTGCCAATTTTTTTTGTTCCATTTTTACCCTTGTAAATCTTCCCCAACCCAGGAAGGAAACTCTATCCTCTCTCTTTCTCGACGCGCCACCCCTCCTGCTCCCTTCGCCGCCCCCGCCAGCGAGTCGCCCCGCCGCACCGCCCCAACCCTGCTCCCTCCGCCGGCGAGCCGCCCCTCCGCGCCGCACCCTCCCTGCTCCCTCCGGCGGCAGCGGCGGGCGTAGCCCCTCCCTCGCCGGCCGTCCTACCTCCTCCCTCCCTCGATGCAGCTCGGGTCGACGGCACACGGCGAGTGGGCAGGGCCGTGGCGGCCAGCGCGCGGATCTCCCCCTCCCTCCCCTCCACGGCGGCGCGCGGGACCACTCCCCTCCCCACTGCTCTCCCATGGCGCGCGGCAGGTACCCGAGAGCCGGCGCGGGGCACCGTGGAGGGGGCGCCGCCGGCCGCCGCCATGGGCCGTCGCCGCGGGAGGGCCGCCGTGGAGGGGCGCCGCCGCAATGAGCCGTCACCGTGGAGGGGGCGCTGCCGGCCGCCGCCATGGGCCGCCGCCGAGGGCCGCCGGACAAGCGCCAATGGACGACGCCGCCGCGGAGGCCGAGCGCTCCCGGACACACGCGCAGGCGCAGCGGCGGCAGCAGCAGCCCCTGCTCCCGGGCCCGCCGGACCACCTGGCGCAGCTCTGCCTCGCGCCGCTCCCGCCGCGGCTCCTGCGCGCCGTCTGCCGCCCCTGGCGCCGCCTGCTCTACTCGCCCTCCTTCCCGCCGTTCCTCTCGTTCTACGCAGTCCTCGAGGACGGCGCCGACGGCGGCGTCTCGTTCGCGGCCTACGACGCCGTCGCGGGCCGCTGGGACGAGCTGCCCGCGCCGCCGATGCCGTCGCCGCCGCCCGGGCTCTGGCACCCGTCCTTCCTCTCCCGCCGGCTGCCGCTCCAGTCCGTGGCCGCCGCGGGCCGCCTCGTCCTCGTCGCGGGCTCCACGCAGTCGCTCAGCCCTGCGCTGCCCCGCCCCATCGTCTTCGACCCCTCCGCGCCCACGCCGCGGTGGCAGCTCGGCCCGCGGTTCCCCTTCGCGCCGCGGAGGTGGTGCGCCGCGGGGAGCGCGCGGGGCGGCGTGTTCGTACAAGGGCAATAACGTCTTTTTCACCTAATTTAACAGTCAATCTAACAGCTAACTCACGGAATGACCCTGAGGGGATTGGAGTAAAATTTCAGTGGCTATGAAGGGATGGCCTAAATTTTGATGGCATTTAAGGGATTGGCTTAAATTTTGATGGCATTCAGGGAATTTACTCCTATTTGAGCCCACCAACGCTGCTCCATTCGCTCTCAATTGGCTGCTGTCGCTTTATGAAATAAATGAAGCAGCAACAGCTGAATAAAAAAGCAGCACCTAGCTGAGCTGGAATTCGTTTTTTGCCAACAAGCAGGCGACGTTATAAGCTTTGCTCTTAGTACCGTGTCGTAGCTCTATTCGGTACTAAATGTCTTTCCCATGTAGACGCGATCGAGGCGTAGACCTAGAGACTGTTTGGATCCATGGGCTAAAAATTAGCCCCTCATCTTTTGGCCCATTTTAGCCTCAAATGATCCAAACCTGTGGAGCTATTTGGGGGTGAATTAGCCCCTTGAAAAATTAGCCCCTGGGGCAGAGGTGCTTATTCAGGTTATTTCTGTATGGAGCCCACCAAAATGTCACTTTTCTCCTCACCATCTATGCATGGAAGGTAGAGTCAATGATTAGAATATATGATTTAATCCTCAAATTATGTCATGGATCTGAGCAACTCTAGAAGCTAAACTTTAGAGAGCTAATTGAATGGCCAAATTTTAGTCCTCAAATTAGCCCAAGAGCTAAAGATCCGGCTCTGGAGTTTCCATTTCACAATTGAGGCTGTGTTTAAATCTTTTTGGCGTAATGTTTTGAAAGAAAATCTTACTATTTTGGAGCACTAAATAAAGTCTATTTATAAAACTTTTTGCACGGATGGGTTGTAAATCGCGAGATGAATCTAACGAGACTAATTAATTCATGATTAGCGGATGATTACTGTAGTATCACTGTTGCAAATCATGGATTAAGAAGGCTCATTAGATTTATCTTGCGATTTACAATCCATCCGTGCAAAAAAATTTGCAAATAGATTTTATTTAGTACTTCATGCATGTGTCCAAACATTCGATGTGATGTTTTTTGGTGTAAAATTTTGGGATCTAAACAAGGCCTGAGTACAAAATCCATGAGGTCGATTGACAAAATTTCCATTTTTATTACTTCTTGCATGTAAAGTGCAACGTTTTTTTATGTAGAATGATTATATATAACCGTTCTACAGAAAGCATCATAAACTTTTGTTGTTTTCTCACTTCTTGGAAAAAATGGATCTAAACACCATGGGCAAAAAGTAGCAAAAGTTGGGCTGCAAAATATTTTGCATTTGGAAGCAAGGAGTCGCAAAGAGCGTCGAACACGCGTTGCAGGGTAAGCCATGAGAGTACGAGCCAAGAGAGTAACTTTTAGTACTTGGCGAAAACTTCTGTTACTTTGCCCTACATCTAAATACTAAGATGTAGAGTTTGTATATCGAAAGATTTGGTGTAAAAACTTTTGGCCAAAAGTTTAGCACTCCAAATGCATCTAAACAGGCGGATAGTGTCTTCGGTTAAATAAAAAAAGGATGGTCATAGCATAGGGCAGATGTACTGTACTATTCATTCTTCCCGAATCAAAAGCCGTTTTTAATTGGACTAAACCAGGACCTTTGGTGTTTAAATAAAATGAACTTGGTGCCATTCTCCACGAAAGTTAAAAACAACCACTTGATATTTACCGAAAAAAAGGACAACCACCAGATCGCTCCGTAATCAGCGTGGATGGACCAACAGAGCACTGCGCATAAAGAGCAGGAGGCAATTTGCCCTGCAGCAGCGGCAAAGACTTTTGACCGCATGCCCGGCTTTTCTTTGGTCTTCTTGGGATCCACGGCCCAGCTAAGTTCTTGGGCTAAGGCCTACTACTCCCTGGTACGGGACCAGTAACAATGTAGGGCACCTCCAACTTTTGGGTGCGCATGGCGTGCCCTTTCACGTGTTGCTGGCTCTAGCGTAACCGCATACTACAAACAAGGCCGATCGAGTTTTTTGATGGGCCCCACACCTCAGCAGGACACAGCTCCACCGCTCTCTAGTATTCCAACTTTCCAAGGCCACAGCTCACATTCTTTCTCCTTCACCTTGGAAAATAAAATTTCCAGCTTCAGAAACAGAAGTGCAGCTGCAAGGCTACAGTATATATGTCGATTATACCTTGTAACACAATATTAATTTTTTTGGGTATTTTCCCTGTCGACAAACAAGTTTTGCTGGTATTTGAAAAAAAAAACCAAACGGTAGCAATTGAATTTTTTGTGCTGCCGTTCTCGAACGGATCTGCAAGTAGTACATGTCCGGGACGACGGCGTCAGAAGGGACAGCGAGTTGGTGGCGGCAGCGGAGCGGATTTCCACGGATCCCTCTGCGGCCAACACGTACAGCGACGACGAGAAAGCGGTCGCCGCCGCGAAAGCAATAGAAAAACGCGCGCACAGGCACAGCCGGTGGCGCCGTGCGCGACGGGAAAGCGGCGACCTCCCTCCCGACGGTGGGCCCGCCCCCGAGAGCGAGGGCGAAACGGCCGGCGCCCCGCGCGAATCACCGCGCCCCGATGATGCCGCCGCCCCGCGCCTGTCCGCCGCGGACCACGCACGCCAGGTCCTGTCCTCCTCCCCGAACCCGCGCGCGGCCGCAATCACGCAACACGGGCGCCAGCCAATGGGCGGCCGCCTCCCGCGCGACCCCTCGGGCCGGCCTCCCCACCGGCGCTGGCGCGCGGCCCGGGGCGCGGAGAAGCGGATCCTCCCGCCCGGGCCGGCAGGCGGCCGCGCCAAAGGGGGCGAGGCGGGAACGGGAAGTGAGTGGCCGGCAGCGCCGCGCACACGTGGCCCATGGGGGCGGTCGCCCACACGCTCACGTTACTCCCGTGATCACGAGCGGAAAGGGGGGCGCCAGCCCGGCGCACGTCCGCGCAGGCACGCCGGGACAGGACGATCCCGCCGTACGCGCACACCGACGGGGCCGAAAGATCCACCCGCCCCACCGGGGCCCACCCACGCTGCTGCCGCTGCCGCTGGCCGCTGCCGCCCCGCCGCCGTGCCGCCGCTCCGGCTTAAATTAATCCGATTCTATTATTAAAATATTCCCACCTCCCATCCTATGTTTACCCGTTCGTTATCCACATGCGTCACCTTGTACCAGCGGCGGCACCCGGCGGAAGCACCTCCTCGCTGGAGCCTGGATCTCTTCTCCCCGGCCCAACAGCCTGGCGGCCATTAGTTTTTTTTATTGCTTTTACTTGGTCTGCGCCTGACACTGTGCAGATCGATAAAGCTCGCAGCGCGCCTGCCGCCTGCGCCCCGGGGAAAGTACTGCGCACAATGATGCGGATTATTTTTGTATTTTTTTTTGATCCGGTGGGTTGCGGTGTAGTACTAGGCTACTAGCAGTGCTCCTCCGTGCTCGCTGCTCTGAAACGGACACGTACGCGTGACCTAGACCGGACGGTGGATGTCTACGCTTGGCGGCGAGACACGACCTCGCCGGCTCGCCGCTCGCTTTGATAAAGGTGACGTTGCATGGATCGCAAGTAAGCGCCTACTAGGCGAGGTTTGAACCCATGGCCGTGTTTGGTTAAGGCGGTAAAAAATTTCGCGAAAATTTTTCTGTTCTTTGACTATTAATTTAGAGTATTAAATGAAATCTAATTACAAAACTATTTATACAACCCCGTGTAAATCGCGAGACGAATCTAATGAGACCTATGACCGCGTGATTATAAAATAGTTATTGTAGTATTACTGTAGCAAATCATGAATTAATTACCGTCATTAGATTCATTTCAAAAAATTACATCCGTCTCTGAATCCCTGAAAAATTTTTGCAAATAGTACTCCACGCGGAAGTTCGTCTGTTTGTGAAATCTTGAGTTGACGTTTTACCAAACACTGCCATGAATGAAAGGGAGGCATTGCTGATGCTTGCGGCCTGATGGTAGATCTCGTCACGCAGTTCAGTTTTCTGAGAGAACAAGAAGCTAATGGATCGAAGCCTTTGGGATTTTCCGAGCCGTTTCTGATGACTATCAAAACACTTAATTAATTAATATAATCCGGTCCATGACAACGCCGGCAGGACCTGTCTTGGATGACAATACAGCTTTTTTTTATCATCAGCTAGAGCTTAGATCCCCGGCGGAAAAACTATTTACAAAAATGTCCTCCCTCTCTGGTCTGGTAAGAGAGAGGGCCTACGCGTAAACATACAGCCAAGTTTCTTCTAGGGGAAAAAGGCGAAGGAAGAAACGAAGAAAGGAACTAGTGCCTGTCATCAGCTAAACTCCGGCGACTAGGCCTCCGCCTCCGCCGGCGGCGGGGAGTTCAGATCGAGATCGAACGCGGAGGCCTTCTTCGCCGACACGGCGGCGGCGAGCGGCGGCGGCGACAGGTCCACGACCGACGAGGAGTCGGAGTCGCTCTGCGCCACGGCCGCCACGGTCACCGTCGGCGGCAGCTTCAGCTGCATGTGGCACCCCGCGGCGGCCTGGCTGAAGATGTAGTAGGGGTGCGTCACGGGGTAGCCGCTGAACGGGAAGCGCACGCCGGCGCCGGCGCCCGCGGCCGCCGCGCGGTGGAACAGGTCCAGCTCGAGCGACGGCGGCAGCGGCATGGCCTGCATGGGCGCCTGCACGTCGCCGCCGAAGGACTCCACGGTGCTGCTGCCGCCGCTCCGGCTGCCGGCGGTGGCGGCCGGGGGCACGGACGCCGACGAAGGGTAGGGGAAGTTGGTCTTGGCCTTGGCGCCGCGGTACTCGCGCGCGGCGGCGTCGTAGGCCCGCGCGGCCTCCTCGGCCGTGTCGAACGTGCCGAGCCACAAGCGGCTCTTCTTGGCCGGGTCGCGGATCTCCGCCGCGAACCGGCCCCACGGGCGCTTCCTGACGCCGCGGAAGTGCGGGCCGCCGCCGCCGACGCCGAGCGCGAGCCCCGGGGCCGCCGCCGGTGCCATCGTTTTCTCCGACGTTCTCGGCGCCATGGCCTCGTTCTTTTCCTTTGTGCGGGAGGCGCGCACCTGCGGCGTGTGTGTAGGGGAGGAGGGGGTGGCGTCTAGGCTTGAGGTGGGAGGAGAGGAGGGGGAGGGACTTATAGCTGGCGGGGAGGAGGGGGTTAAAAAGGGAGGCGATGCCGAGAGCGGGTGGTGGAGCGGCAAGAAGGAATAAAACTCGGCGCAGTCAGGGAGCGCTTTGACTGTCCGCGCCGCCGCCCCTCGTCGTTTGGCGGCATTACAATTCGGCAGGCCGATTTTCCGATCTGGACCCCCGGAGAGGAGCAAATTGCACACAGCCACGAGGAGCGGCCTCAATTTGAAAAGAATGAAATGCTTCACGGCCACGGCGTGGGTGCATGAGCGGCATTCCGTTCCGCTCGTAGGCGGCTAGGCGCGGAAGAACCATGTCTCAATAAAGGCCGCTGCTTAGGGCGATTATAAGATTCAAAATAAAACAAAAGTCGGTACGGGCCAGGTACAAAGTAATTTCATCTTCCAAACATGTAATGCGAGTTTTTTTTTCTTTTCATCTGAGATCATGCGGTGACTATGATTTGTTCAAAGTATGCACGAAGATTATCTTGTTACAATTCCACACGGTCATGTAAGGAAACTTGTCGTGTTGGCCATTCCGACGGTCAAAATTAATCATTGTAGGTCATTCACTCATTCCATATACTTTCTGTTTTGGAAACGAGTCAAATAACTTGCTTGTCTGTTCATGGACGTTGTGATTTCCATTTTGGTCCCATGAAAATTCCACATTCATCAGCTAAATTAGACAAACTAGAAAGACATGGTACTAGGCTAACTAGATTGAGTATTTTTCATCTTTATTTCATTCAGCAACACAAGAATGTAGTTGCTCGTAACAATGATATTGTCAGTAGTCACTTTAAGTATAATTTGTTTTGGAAAGTTGAAGTTAATTTGTATGTTTGTCAAGTGTTTCTCTTCAAACTATTTATGTAGAGTTGCGCTTAGGTGAATATACAATTATATGACATCCTACAAAGGTACACCAAAGAGAATGCTTTAGTGCTTATTTGTAATGCAGGACTGCTTTAATAGATCGGTAAATACAATTTTGTGCCCTAGAGGGCTAATGTGTTACTCCCAAGCAACTCCTAGCATCATGACTCACAGAGTCACAGTCTCATTTAATTTTGAAGTCAAATGACCAAAGTGATCCAAGACCGTCCTTCAATCGTGATGTTGTTGATCCATCAAAATTGGTTAGGTAAAGCAGGCACTTCCCTCAAGCAATTTATATATGTTCTAAACCTCTTGCTTATGTCTTGTCGCGAGTCATGAAGCTTAGATTGAAGTATGAGGGGTCGTTGACCTTGTTGATAGTGAACATTTACACGATCTAATGGAGTCTTTGGCCCAACCCTTCCGCTGGCGGGTGATTATCTTATTCATAAGATTTCTTGTTGCTCATGTAATCATCTCACTTTGATATCTCTAACTAGGAATGGTGTCGACGTTTGTTTTACATGAACTTTTTTATTTACAATAATTTGCACACACATATGTATACATTAGAGTTTGCTTGGGCTCCCATTCCACAATTATGTTCCTTTTTTTTACTTCTTACGCAATTCAACTCTATGGTCTTAAAAATATATATTTTTTCGAAATTACTAATCTATTTGTTAAAACAGAAGCTCACGACAATCAAAGTTCGGAATCCCAAAGGTCCAAGGCTCCAAGCCTGGGGTGCGCTCGTGAAAATAGATCCCCTGGAGTTCAATACAATAATCGCTGGACCGATGTACCGGGGCGCAAAATAGGCGTGATCCCATCCCCATCCATAAACAAAAGGCATCAAAGCCGCCGCTGGGTGGCCCCCCGCGGGTGCGTCGTACTCGTAGGGCGGCACGATGTGGGAGCACGTCACGGGCGGCGTGGGCCCCGCGCGCGAGGACGCATCACGATCCGTGCGTCCCGAGCCGCGGTCTGCGCGGCACTCGCAGCCGTGGGGGCAACCAGCCAACCAACCCCAGCTCTCGCTCTCTCTCTCTCGCCCTCGCCGCCCGCGTGCGCGCACAGCTACGTGGACCACCCGCCGAGGGACGGAGGACGGAGGGAGAGGGAGCGCTGGCCGGCCGGATTGACTGGACGCCACCTAGCTTTCCGCTCGGCGCGGCACGTCACGGCACGGCACCTCCTGGCTGTCCCCCGCACCGCGCCTCGCCCTGGCGTCGTCGTCACCCGGATCCGTATCTCCAACCGCATCGTCGGCGCGGCGCGGGCGGGGCGGGCGCGCGTGACGTCCGCTGGCTGGGGCTGGGCACAGCTGCGCAAGCCGATAAAGCCGCCCGCCGCTTAGCCTCTACTCCTTTCGTCCCAAAATAAACATAATTTTTTTGCTCGAAATTGTGTTTGTCCCAAAATAAACATAATTTTTTTGGCTCCTAGAAATTGTGTTTGACCGCTCGTATTATTTAATTTTTTTACAAATATTATCACTTTTGTAATAATTTATTACATCACTAATAATACTTTAATAATATTTTATTTATCTTATCGTTTTTATAAAAAATTAAATAAAACAAGCGATTAAACATAATTTCTAAAAATCAGAAAATTATGTTTATTTTTAAAACCTTAAAATTATGTTCATTTTGGGACGGAGGGAGTAGTCACCACGTAAAACGTAAAGTGGCGCCGGCCGTCGGGGGCTGGCTGGGGCGATAAGTAAGAGCGCCGCCTAGTGGGATGGGACAGCTGACGACGGCACGTTAGGCGGCGGCAGGCGGCCAGCGGTAACGGGCCGTCCGAGGCGCGTGCGTTGGCGGGGCCCGCGCCGGCCAAGTGTCGGCATCGGCTCCGCGCCCGCCGTGCCTGGATCGCACCGCGCGACAGCCTCGCGCACCGCCACGCGCCAGCCGGCCGCGACGTGCGCCCGGGGGGGCAGCGCGCGTGACGACGCCCCCGCCCGCCCTCCTCGCCGCCCCGCGCCACCGCACGCTCGCGACGCGACGCTGCTGCCGCTCTTCCTCCGCGGCCGAGGAGGACCACCGGTTCCCAACTTCCCATCGCCGATGCCGCGCAGTACCGGGCGGGCACGGGCACGGGCGCGCGGCACCGCACCCCCTTGTCCCTGTCCGTTTGCGATGAGGTGGGAACGTCGATCTGGACCTTGGGCGGCGGGAAGCCGAGCTCGTGTTCTCGTGTACTACGAGTAGTCAGGTGCGTGTAGAAATCGGGCGGCGGGTTCGTTCGGCGCGCGGAGCTAGCGGGAGTGGATTTCGCGGAAAATCTAACTGGCCGCGCGGCTAGCGCTCTCCGGTTCCGGTCCGGGTGGCCGTCGCCATCCCATCGGGGTTTGCGTTGATGGAGTTGCCGCTCGGGGCCTGGCGTAGACGTCGTTGCTCCTGTACCCGCGCTGGTGTAGCTACAGGAGGCGACCTGATCTGACCGATTCAACCGTTGAACTCAGTTGCCGGCGCTTCAGTGGCGTAGCACAGTGGTGCATGAACCGAGAGCTCAGGGTTGCAACCATACTGCTGCGCTAGCAGGTAGGGATGGTCCAGCGAATGCATCCTGAGTCGTGTCTGTAGAGGAATTTCACAAAAGGCACGAGGCTCTAAAATTATCATAGGTTCTTCAGTCCCTAAGTACCTTTTTTCATGTACGTTCCATTCTTACACGAGATTTCTCTCCATCTTTTACAGTTTTTGCTGCCACTGCGCCGTCCGCTTGCATCCGCATACTAGACACACGTTATTTTTTAAAAGAAAAGATACATTCAAAATGGACTAGTACTACTACTAGTCTACTACTAATTTTACCGTAGAGCCGTTGCAAGAAACATGCGTTTACCGTACTCTGCTTTGCTTTAACATGCAATGATTGTTTGTCTTAACAGCCTCCGTATGCAATTTTAGTACTTCTTCAGTTCTAAATTATAAGTCATTTTAAGAATTTTGTAGAGTCAAAAAATTTCAAATTTGACCAAATTTATATAACAAAATAATAACATTTATGATACCAATTAAGTATTATTAAATTCTTTATTAGTTATATTTTCATATTATGTTTATTTGATGTCATAAATTTTTGTGTTTCTCTCTATAATTTTGATTATTTTCCAAAAATTTTAAAACGGCACGGCACAAAAACCGGCACCCGCTGGCCGCTGCCACAGCGTGGAACTTTCGTGAGGACGCGGGGCGTGTCTGGCCGGCCGTTGGCCGCCTGCCGCCCGCCCTGGGCCCCACGGACCGCGCACGGCGCCGGATCTGGATTAAACGCTAATCAAACCCCCCGGCCGACACACTTGCGCCTAAAGAAATCACGACGCCCCCCGTACGACGCCAGGTGACCAACCGGACCGGCGCGCCCCGGGATGAGAGGACCGAGCGCGGGCCCCGGCGGCGCGGCGGCATGGTTGGCGGATCACGCCGGACGGATCCGGGAATGATTCGCGCGGCTCGGCTTGCCGGCCGCGCCGCGGAAAAGAGAAAGGCGGGGGTGGGGTGGGGGACCGGAGACCATGGACCTGGAGCGAGGAGGGGGGGAGACAGCGACGGCCCGCGCGCGCCTGCCTGCCGGTGCCGCCCGCGCCCGCCCGCGGCACCATCGAGCAGACCCCGTCAAAATCTCGCGTCGTGGGCGCGACGGCGACGGCGCGGGCCCCACGTCAGGCGCCGCGCCGAACACGCGTGCCGGCGCCGCGCCCGCCTTTGCTGCTGCTGCTGGTGACGGCTACGGGTCGGGACGCGAGAGGTGCCGAGTCAGTGGGGGCGTCCTGGTGAGTGGGTCGCCGCTCGCTGCCGTGTCTGGCGCTAGGTCGCCGCCGGGTCGCTAGCAACCGCCGCCCGCGCCCAAGGTTCACAATTTCGGCGGAATTTCGGCGAAATTCCGGAAAAAATTCCGTTTCCGCTAGTTACCGGGAAGTGGAATTTCGCTACTTTTCGGTGAATTTCGTTTCAAAATTCAAAAATTCAAAAAAATTTGTAAAAAAAATATGAAAAAATTATGATAAAAAACTAGGTGCATTTTTGAGCGACTATCACTTGAAATCGTTCAAATATAAGTTGATTTGATTGGTTAAAATCACTAAATGAGTTCGGACCCGTTAACGATGAGTGGACCCGTTAACCCGTTAACAAGGTATACCTTATCTGCTCGTCAGCGTGAGGGGTGACGGTCGCCCGAGCTCTTTTTTCCCCACCACGTTCTCCTCTCTGGTCCCCTCCGCCGCCGGCGGCGATTTTCGCCTCCCCGCACCGAAATTTCGGCGGAAAGGCGGCGAAATCCGGGCGGGGTGTAGCGGATACCGTTCCCGGGAGACGCTGTCGGGATGGATCCGTAATCCGGGCGGATTTCGGTGCGGTTTCGGCGGAAAACCGGTGAAACCGACCGGATTTCGCCTCGGCTCCGGGAACTAAGGTATGAGAAGGTTTTTTTTTATGTTGATGCTTGTTGATGTCGATCTAAGTTAGTTGATTTGAGATTCTAGAGACCAAGTGACATAGAAAGCATAGAAAAAATCAGTTAGTTGATATGTATGAATTTTTTCATGTTAGTCTCAATGTATGAATTGGTAGTTTTAATGAATTGTTAGTTTATGTGATATTCATGGGTTGTTAGTAGGTATTCATCAAAAAGAACATGAGTTGCTACTTCATGTGTTATTCATGAACTTACACCTTACTATTTTTCTGTAATTGTAGGACAATGCCAGACCTAGTGTGGGAGCATGGCCAAAAGATCAGGGGTGGTTTCAAATGCAAGTATTGCAGGGAGGAGAAGAGTGGGGGAGGAGCAACAAGGTTCAAAGAGCATTTGGCACATAGGGGGAAAGATGTGAAGGACTGCCCTTCGGTTCCAGCCGAAGTTAAGGCCTTCTTTAGTGAGCAGTTGGACAGGAACAAGGCTAGAGCTAAAGCAAGGGCCCGAGAAAAGCTCCTGAGGGACCAATCTGCAAGGAGGCCGCACATTGATCTAGAGAAAGAGGAAGGCCAGGGGCTCGACGAGGATGCAGAACTACAAGCGGCCTTACACCAGTCCCGCCAAGAGTATGAATTTATGCAGCAAGCTGGGCCACGATATGATAGGGGTGGCGGATCGGGTGGTGGTGTTGGAGGCAGTGGTGGACCGCTGCCTTCGATGTTCAGAAGGAGCCAGTCACAAGTCCCCGAGAGGGTTAGGGACTACCATCTAGGGTTGAGCAGTGGTCCACGGCAGCAAAGGATTGATACCGGCCCATGGACTGTCAAGGGGAGGACATCAAGAGAGCTTCTAGGGAGGGCATGGGCGAAGGCGTGCCATGCTGTCGGTATTCCCGGCCGGAAAGTCGATGACCCATACTTTAAAGCTGCGATCGTGGAGACCCAGAAACAAGGTAACAATGTATATTTTGAGCTACATTACATATCCTTCATTGTGATCTTAATGCTTTCTCTTCTATGACCGCAGGTGTTGGAATCAAAATACCATCAGGGAGGGAGATAGATGGAAAATATTTGGATGAGAATGTGAAGGAGATAGAGAAAGAGATAGAGAAGTGGAAGAACGAGTGGGATGAATGTGGAGTCACGATCATGTGTGATTCGTGGACGGGGCCTATGCGTAACTCGGTCATTAATTTCTTGGTGTATAGCGGTGGCACCATGTATTTCTTGAAGTCCATCAATGCGTCCGACAAAATACAGGACCATCAATACTTGTTGAAGGTATGTCCATATATCGAAGCATTGTTCTCACCTTGGCATAAAATATAGGACCATACGCATATCACATTGGCAATGTTGTGCAGGAGATACGAGCAGTGGTCATGAAAGTGGAGCCTCACAATGTGATTCAGCTTGTCACGGATAATGGTTCGAACTACAAAAAAGCCTGCAAAATTATATGTCATGAGTTCCCTACCATTGCATGGCAGCCTTGCCTTGCCCATACCATCAACCTTATGCTGAAGGACATAGGGAAGTGGCCGGAGCATGATGCTTGTATTCGAAGCGCGCAACGAATTTGCAGCTGGCTCTACAACTCCAACAGTTTACACAGCATGATGAGGGAAGCCATCGGAGGAGAGTTGGTCAAGTGGAATGTAACAAGATTTGGGACCAACTACATGTTCCTTGAAAGCATGTATAGGAAGAAGGACCAGTTCATGACATGGTTAGTGTCACCTGAGTTCCGACGGTCCCGCCACTTCAAAAGTGAAACTGGAAGGTACATTTACGAATGCATCACAAGTCTTCAATGGTGGGCGAATATGGAGTATGTGATCAATGATGTTGAGCCTCTGTACATGTTTTTGAGATTTGCTGACACAGACAAGACACCTAATTTGAGTGAGGTGACAATGGAGTATCAAAACATGAGGCAAACATATGCCAGCAAGTTCAGCAATGACTATCCCCGGTTTGAAAAGATCATGGCTGTGATAGATGCAAGGATGAACACAGTGATGTCAGGCACATATATGGCCACTGCTTGTGCTCTTAACCCTTACGTGCAGTACAGTTTGGGCACATCACAGACAGTCATGGCAGTAATGCGCAACGGTCTGGAGAAAATGTTGAATACTAATTCAGCAGCAATTGCATTGCAGGAATTTGAAATATTCAGGACGAAGCAAGGTGAGTTCTCTAGTGACATTGCTAGGCGAATGGCCATTGACCGGAAAACTTCACCAGCTGCTTGGTGGGCAACATTTGGGGGAGATACACCAGTGTTGCAAAGGGTCGCTCGACGCTTGTTGTCGCAGTGTGCAGCCTCTAGTGGATGTGAAAGGAACTGGAGCACCTTTGCTTACATCCACACCAAACTGCGCAATAGGTTGAGCCACCAGAAATTGGATAAATTGGTCTTTGTGAACTACAACCTCCGCTTGCGTCTGCAACGTGCTACTAGAGGGGCCGATCCATATGACTATGATCCAGTTAGCAGTTTCATGGATCTTTCTTTGTACCGGCAGTCATCAGCAATTCAAAATTGGATGAAGCTTTCAAGGTCCAATGGAGACCCAGCATTTGATGAAGACTCAGACTTCACTGACACTCCATTGCCGAGCCAGATGTTCACTGACATAGGCTCTTCTCATGGTCACGATGAAGATGTGGAGACATGGGCCGAAGAAACAATTGGGGACACACATCTGGGAAAAAGGAAGACTAAGATTGGTCCCGAAATGAGAAAAGGGAAGAAACCACGCACTGAGGAGGAGTTAGGTAGTGACGATACCACACCTGAGCCTAGTGGTGGTGAGGACATTGGTGATGATGATGATGATGATGATGATGATGATGATGATGATGGTGATGATGATGGTGATGGTGATGATGATGGTGATGATGATGATGATGGTGATGGCGAAAGTGGTGGTTATCGTATATCTCCTACTATAAGGTTCACTGGGGAGGAGGACTTCACCCATGCAACACAAGATACAGATCATGGAGCACCTACTTCACAACGACAAACAACATCGACAAGTCGAAATGGTCGACAGGCCCCACTTGCATATGATGAAGATAGCTCTAACTCTGCCTCCAGTGGTCAGTACTACAACCCTTACAGTACTTCTCCCCCTGCAGGGGGCTTTCTGTGGCCACCACCAGGGGTGGTGAACCCGCCACTTCCGCAGGCAGTTGCAGCATTGCCTTATTTGGATTATCACGGCTACCTACCATATGGAGCTCCACAGTTGCAACATCACCCACCTACGTACGTGTATTTGCCACCAACAGACGAGCCGTATGAGGGACCACCGGGAGAGAGATTTGAGGACTGAAGAATGCAGGTACTTATCCTATCAACAGAAATTATCTATACGTTTTGCTTCCTCTACTTATTTAATTTATTTCACATAAATATTTAAATGCAGAGAATATGCTACATGGATTATTCTGGACTATGCCTTTGCCTCTTTTGTATCTTTGGATTGTAATAATTCTAATGGACTTTGGATGTATTGCGTTCTATGTGTGGACTTTGGACATGAGTTATGTGTAATAATTGTAATGGACTTTGGATGTATTACGTTGTATGTGTGGACTTTGGACATGAGTTATGTGTTAAATGGTGTATTTGTCATTGTTTTGTGGAGTTATATATATGTTATGCATTATAAACTGTCAATATACACATAATCAGGGGAAATTTTGCCAAAATTTTCAATTTTTCCATATGTACACATCATTTTCTGTTAATTTGCATCATTTTACGGTGACAAAACCGAAATTTCGGTCAAAATTACCGAAATTCCGGTCGGGAAAACCGAAATTCCGGTCGGAATGCAACGAAATTTCGTTTTTCGAATTCAAAAACCCATTTCGGTCGGAATTACCGAAATTTAGCGAAATTTCGCCCGGAATTCCGTTTCCGCCGGATGGCGGGATTCGGTCCAAAAACGAAAAGGAGAACCCTGCCCGCGCCCCCCGTCCTCACGACGCGTACCGCGCGGGTCGTCGCGCGCCGCGCCGGCCGGCGTTTTCTGCTTGGGCGGGCGGGCGTCTGAAACCCGGACGCCGCAGCGGCGGACCCGGTCGCGCCGAGGAGTCCGTCCGTCCCTGGGTTCCCAGATTCAGACCTCCGGTTTCGGCGGATCACCCGTGGAAAACGGCGGCGGGTCACGCTTCAGAGCTGTTTAGTTGGTGAAAAAGTTTGAATTTAGCTATTGTAGCATATTTCGTTGTTATTTGATAATTAATGTCTAATTATAAATTAATTAGCATCATTAGATTCATCTCGTAGGAATTAATTAGACTATGTAATTAATTATTTTTTAACTACATTTAATATTTCATGTATATATTTAAAAATTCGATGTGATGACGGCGCAAACTTTTTTTATAACTAAACGCAGCCTCAGGTCCGCGCACCCGACCCCCTGCCAGCTTGCTGACCGCTTTCAACTGGAACCCCGGGCGATGAGCACCAGCGAACGTGGACGCGCCGCCGTACGTGGCCGGCACCGTACCGTGTCGCCGGGAACGTTCCGGGCTCGGATCGCAGCCAGGGCCGCAGCAGGCAGTTTACTACAACTAGTCAGGTTAAAAAAATAAAGGGACCCACGGTGGGTCCCACGAAACAATGTGCGCGGGTTCCAACTGAGTAGTATGTGGGTCCCACCTAAATAGTAGGTGGGTCCCACGACGGCGGCGGTGAGATGGGGTGTGGGGCCACGCACGACCACAGTGGGGAGGCGGCTGATATCAGAACGCGGCGCACGCGTTCGGGAGGCGCCATGTGGATGTGGCCTGCCTTGAGAAATCGGACTGCCTATTGGTCGCAGCAAGGATGCTGGGCTCTCGGATGGCCCATGATGCCGGGCCACGCGCACTTCACGAACGGGCTGTGCCTGTGCTAGTGGCCCAATCGCACGGGGCGCCGCCGCTGTAGCCCCCGAACAAAAGAAGTTCCAGGTGGACGCACTGGCAAAGCAAGCGGTGAAGCAACACCCGACAAAGCAGGCGGATGCTCTGGATTCTGCCCTCTAGCAAGGTCAGCTGTGGACCCCCGACAAGAGAGAATATGCCGGCCGTAGCGACAGGTGACTGGTTCGACACGACCCGATCTGTGTTTAGTTACAAAATCTCTCTCTAAATTTCACTATTTACATATCACATCAAATCTTTTGCCTCATACTTAGAGTACTAAATGTAGATAAATAAAAAAGCAGGTCTGGGAGGGCGGCGGCCTGAGGGGCGGCGGGCCGGCACTGTGAGGGAAGGGGGCGGCGGCGGCCTAGGGAGGGGGCGGCACAGTGGATGTGGTGCTGCCGGCAACCCAGCTCCCGCCCACCGGTTGCTCAACATCGGGTCATCGACAACCCAGCGCCTGCTGGCCGCCGCCATGAACCCTAGCGCCGGTGAGTTGAAGCATCGAGGCACAGTTGAATGTCGCGGACAAAAACAGAGAGGGAGAGGCGATGTGTTATTTGGATAAGGGGTACTTTAGTCTCTCTTTTTTTCTCTTTTTTCGAAACATTTTTTTAGTCCTGTATTAAACTTCAGCTCACGGTGATAAGAAAGAGGAGCGGACGGTGCCTTTGATTTGGAAAAATTAGGGTAAACATGCAAAGTTAAAAAAATAAGGGCAAACATAGAATTGAAGCTCAAAACAAGAGCAGTCTTGCAATTGTCTCAAAAAAGATCCCCACCACCCATCATCTGGTATGTCACTATGAAGGCGATACATGCCAATACGTCAATCAAATTCCACAGCCTTAAAGTAATTGGAATTCATGGGGGCCATAACATTGAATTTAAGGGGAAAAGAAAGGAAGAACAACCTAAGGAACGAAAAGGGTTACCATGGTCCCTGAATGTAGCATGGCGATGCTGAATTCCGTTTGCAGTGCCAGTTTGTTACAACATAAGAAGCTGTCAAATAGTATTACAGTCTACTCATTCAAACCAACTTGATTGGTTTAATCAAATAGTGGTAATGAAATATCCCATACCATTAACAAAATAATTATTACAAACTTTGCGGGAAAAAACATCTTCTAACAGAAGCAAACAAACAAAGTATACATTTAAGGACCACAGGGGATGCATAGCCAATTTGGTCAATTTTAATCTCACAACTATTTCTAGCCACATAATTTCAGCACTAGATTATACCATCTGATGTGCCATCGGAAATCTGACGGACCACAAGTACCATCTTAAAACCTGTACTGTAGCAGAAGACCCTTGTTTCTGTCACTGCAGACAATCTCAACCTCGTCAAAAGAATACCAAATCAGCTAACTGTCACGGGAAGCATTGGGTGATTAACTAGAACTTTTTTTTCCCCTTTCCTCCTTTTTAGTTCTTTTCCAGACAACGCAGGATAGATGTACATCTTTGTATTCATAATTGACAAAAAAAAAAAGGGGTCCAAGTCCAAACCCACGAAGGCCCCCCTAACTCCCTAAGGCAAAACAAATCCGACAAACTCAAAACAGCCAAGTAAAGGAAATGACCAAAAGAGAGGATGACCCTAAATCTGCCAGAGACTACCTAGGTCTTTACTGCTGTTACCAATCCGCAGTTGGCTAATTACCAGCGCCAGTAATTAAACCTGACTTTCCACCAGGCCACAAGCTGATTAAATTACTAAAAAAGGATTGAAATAATAGTAGAATTCCGACCTTTTAGATTCGGCGAGCAACATATGCTGCTAGGGCATTTACCAGAGGTCAGGACCTCTATCATCAGTGTAGCTCAATCACAATGACAAAAATAACATCCTGGAGCATTGAAAGAAGTATTAAGTAAAAAACCAGTAAATATGCCACATCAACATCTTATAGAGCTTTAAGAGATCTAAGTCAGAAAGTTGATCTATGAATCAAATTTACATGTATGAGATAAGTCGAGTCAGGGAAAAAAGGACTCCCATGAAAAATGTGCCGTTTAGTTGAGCTAACTGGAGCCTCAGTAAAGGTTTTACCGAAAGGATTTTCCTTTTCAAGCAAAGCAAGGAAGAAGAGATGCTTTACTAAAAAATAAGGTCAAGAGTACACAAGAATTAATTGACACACCATACAAAGCTACACCAGCTAGTTAAAGAAAAACCACCAATTTAATCCAGGCAGTATTCCAGGAGGAAGTTGTAACATTATGAATGAGTTGTCATGACCTTGTGCGACTAAGAAGAATATTCTTAATGGCTAGGCCTAAACAGAATGGACATAGGAAGAACAATATTCTTAATTGCTAGCCCTAAACAGGCTCACATACACAACAGAATTTGATTGTTCCTTACCCATTCTTCGTCTTGTGCAAATAATAGGGCAAAGTAACTACCTTAGGTACTAAATACATGCAATCTATAGTTGTACACTGACTAAAAGTTCATGCATCCTACCGATAAGCAAATTCTGTACCTGATGCATTTAATAAAAGTGGGCATTCAATTATCTAACAATTCAATCAAAACCCTATCACTGCAGGAGAAATGGAACACATAAGAGAGTATGAACAAAAATTACTTCAGGTGAGCATTCTGGGAGCGGTACCTTATATGCAATATCCATCTGAACCACATGATTCTGAAGTTTCTTTCCATTGTCACATTGAAATCCTTGGCAAGCTGATGCCAGCTATCCTCTTCTAGCCTTGTGTACATACCATCCAAATCAATGAGCAGTTGAGCACCATGACAGATAAATTTGTGTACATTACTCCATCAGTGATAAACTGTGAGAAACAAAGCATATTATATTACAATTTTTTTTCTTTATGAATTGACACTAGCATATGATGTAGATGTTATACTGTGATAGAATGAGATTGTAAAATAGTAGGTGGAATATAAATGACATGATAGGTCAAAGAATCAATAAACTAATGGAGATTTGTAGGGAGACTATCAAATGTGTTGCAAACATACGTTGAAGGCCAAGGGTCAACTAAACTTGCGAATAGTACAATTGATTTTGGTAGATAGAAGGCATAGTAAATGGCCCATGAGAAGGTCATACAAATTCATCACAGGTTGGATAGTGAAAAAATTCAATAGAAGGTGAAGGTATATGACATGAATTGTCCATGATTGCTTATAAAAGTTGCTACTATTATTAGCTTCCTCAAAAAGTGGTATTGCATATGCCATGCAGTGTCTGAAGGTTTATATTAGGTAATCTGGAAATGATCTCTAGGCAACAAAAAATGGGCAAATCTTCATAGTGGAACTTTAGTGTTGGAATCTTTTACTTGCCTATGGCTCACAAGCAAACAACACGTGCCTAAAATGCTCTGATTGTGATCTTATTCGCCCATCAATAAATTCACAATTATGATAAGCGAGCCGCTGACTCATGAATGAAAAAAATGAAGAACATTAAATGCTATATGCAAAATTATTAAATAGAAGAGGTGGGACTTTTATGAAGGGTAAAATATAGTGTCATTCTTTCCTTATCAGAGCAATATATCTACTCATTCTTGTTCCTGGTTATCACTAATACTCCTCCATCTAAAATGTATTTTCCTGGGTTTAACTTGAATTGGAAATACAAAAACAAACATTCACTGAAAAAAAAGAGGGTAACAACCTGTCAATGAGAAAGAACAAATCAGGAGGACCATATATGCTCCGCTATAATTCGTGACTTAAATGATCATCAAGAGACAACAATATGCTCCAAAACAGCACTTCAGTACCATTAGAAAGTCCAACATTCAACCTGACTATTAAAATTCAATAGACGATAGCCTAAACAATTCATCACGATGCTTCTCTAGTGACCAGGGAACTCGCCTTGATAGGGTGAGAAGCTATAGAAGAATGCTAAATCCTTATACTTTTAGCAACATGTTATGTGGTAGTATGTAACTATTTATTGTCCCACCACCAAGATGCTTGTTCGCAAGACCAAGTGACATTTTACCCACAAAATATTCTTATATTTAATTCTCAATTCGTATAGATTGAAGATAGATCATGTAACTAACCTTTTCAAGTAAAAGCATTAAACATATAATAATAGCACGTGTTAAGATAGCAACAAATGACCAACATGATGACAAATAGGATGCATGCCAAATAAAACCAGACAAAATCCCTTTATGTTGCCGATAATATGCAGCATTTTTTTCCTTAATGATGATATGGTTATGTTGCAAGATAACTTAATAGATGTCTAATGGTAAGGTTAGTGCACAATATCACCAAGCAAATTTGGAATAATGTGTACATGTTCAATCTTGGTGCCCTTTAAATCCTAATTTCAGCATATACATGTGTGATAT
The DNA here is from genome assembly GCF_016808335.1 of Panicum virgatum. Classification (NCBI taxonomy): domain Eukaryota; kingdom Viridiplantae; phylum Streptophyta; class Magnoliopsida; order Poales; family Poaceae; genus Panicum; species Panicum virgatum. The sequence goes on along the minus strand of NC_053147.1, from coordinate 21,383,260 downwards.
TTTAATTTGAGTCTAGCCGCTTGGGCACCGACTATCTAAGTAGTCGCGATTAGTACAGACCAGTTGGCCTAGAGGTTATTGCCTTGTCCGGTTGGCTATCCTTGACGTTCAATGAAGACTTGATAGAGCAGAACACAAGTCTTTATTAGTTCTGGACCAACATGTAACCGTTCTTTGTTAGTTTGGTTGCTTGAAAAAACCGAGCTGGTGTTCCGACACCCAAGCCCTATTTGAATCAGGATCCGATGGCCCATGTGTATGCGCTCGCGCATGTAAGGTTGTGGGGATTTAGTCCTACCTTACTAATTGAGAGTAAGTTAGACCAACATACAGTGGCGGAGTTGTCTTAGGTTTTTAGGTGGGGCAGATTTACACGTGACAAACAAAAATGGCACTGAAAACACCAGTTCATCTAGCAGCACAAGCTAAATTTGCTAGCAAGCTAGTAAGTCAACAAGCAAGCAGAGAGCACTGAATCCTTAAATTCAATAATCTAATGCATACTAGTATATTGCAGTGTAACTACATGATACTAGTCAATAAAAAACTGCTACTAGCACTAGCCTAACGAAGATTAGAACAATAAAAATGGAGCAACACTCCACATCAACTGCAAATCAAGTACCGTAGATCTGGACAACAAGAAAAGTGGAGTATAGAACCACTCGCTGGCATGTTGCGCTAGGCCAAAAGCTAATTGGGCCGTCAATTTGGACCCAGCCACTGGCCCAACGCTATTCATCTTCCTCCTCCAGAACGTTGCTTTGAGCTTCAATTGAAGTTCCGGCTACCTAGAACACCATGGGGGAGGGGGTTGTGCTCCAACGGTAGCTGGGGCAGCTGCCCCACCGTGCTGTATGGGGGAGCTACGCCTCTGCCAACATATAAAGTCTCTAGAATTCATGTCACCAATTTCAGGTACCCTTTTACGCGAAGGGATGATGGAAGCATAATAAGAGATTAGTTGGATTGCGGTCCACTAGTTTGTGATTAGATTTGAATCCGGACTCGAGGTGTTATGATGGTATCAGAGCCACCTTTGCAATTACAAGGGCGTGGGTGGGTCAATAGCATGGACAAGTTGGGTACCACATGAGGGGCTATATAGAAAAGGAATCCAAATCTACCGAACCGCTCGCTCGCGCATGTGAGGTTGTGATGATTTAGTCCTACATACTAATTGAGAGTGTGTTAGGCCACATATAAGGTCTCTAAAATTCATGTCACCAATTTCAGGTACTCTTTTACGCGAAGGATGGAAGCATAAGAGTTAGTTGGAGTGTGGTCCCCTAGCTTGCGAGTATATTTTAATCTGAGGTGTTATGATGGTATCAGAGCCACCTTCGCGATTACAAGGGTGTGTGCGGGTCAATAGCATGGACACGTTGTGCATGGCGCGTGTAGGCTAGGGAGGAGCATGGCAATGCACATGTGTCGGCAAGGATGCACAAATGTGTGCCAAGAGGTAACATTCCTAGGGATTTGCTTGGTTGTGCACATGTTGTGCTAACGAAAATGTACGGCCTTTTTGAGGGGGTGGTACGTGACATGTTGACCCACTTTGTGTCTATGTGAGGTTGTGAGGGTTTAGTCTCACCTTGATAGTTGAGGGTGAGTACACACGTCACCAACCCCAAGTTAACCCATTTTAAGCGAAGCAAGGACAAAAGTGTAAGCGCTTTGGTGGGACTGTGTGGACCACCCATTGTATGAGTGTGTGGTTCACCATACGATTGTGTCTTCGAGCCAATGTATAAGTGGATTTAAACCGTTTGGACCATGAAGCGACATGTTGTGTGTTAGTATACATAAACCAAGCTATTATGGGTTGGGCCTTGAATACGATTGAGCTAAACCCCAAATTACCAAGTCCAATAGTTCAGCTGATGTGTTCGACTCCTTGTGAGTCACTACTAAACAATGACTAATCGAATGATCAGCCAGCTAGACAACATAATCACATCTACCCACCAAATCAATACATTGAGCGATTTGAAAATAGTACACATCATCTATCGAAAGAGATTCCTTGATTACAACATCCATCGACAATGGCAGTTGGTGGGCTTGTACTATCACCATGGAAAGAGATTCCTTCATTACAACTTCCACCCATTGTACAATAAGGCATAAGATTATCGAGATACATCACAAGATGATCATTTAACATCATTGCATGGACCACATATGATGGTAATATTAGAGAGACAATAAAGGGTTTCTTTGTGCCACCTGGAGTAATGATTACACTACATATACAATCCCTTTCACATGATTGTTTTCGCACCAAATGCCTGAAAGTTTTGGGTGCGAGATATAAGAATGTCGTAACAAGGAAACAATGGTACGTGCGAGGAGGATTGGAGTGAAGCACGTCATAGAGTCAAATAAGCAAAGTGTGGCCGATTTATGAGCACTACTCCAACATCTGAAATATGATGTATGATTTATATTGGTTCGGACCATGAGGCACAATATGACCTTGTACAAAAATGGTTTAGCCCTGTGTGTCATCGAGGTTAAACAAGGATAAAACGGTCCACAAATCCAACGCAGTAATTAGCTTCTCGCATCGATTTGCCAGGTTCGTTGTAATTGATCCACAACAGAACAATCAGGATAACGAGTGCGACCCTTGCTTGGCAAGTAGCGTGAGGCTTTCCCCGAGGATGTTAAAGATTTTGAAAAGCATATAGAGCAACGCCTTTTGTAATTAAAACAGACTCAGTCGAATGTCTCGATCAAGATTGAGACCCACCTACCACAACGAACATGCATCCTTTCCATAGAGCTAATACCAAGCCTTTGGAACCATTGAGGATCGTGGCTTCATGACCTTTCATAGTGTTTCTTCATGATCCTCCAAGGTTGGGAGCTTTGAAGTCTAGGAAATCAAGTCCTTCAAATAGCATGTCTTCATGATCAAGAATATGATTCTTTAGAACCCCAAAGTCTTGTATGCAAGAGCCAGAAGTCGAGTTCTTCAAATGTCGTGTCTCTTGATCGAGTTCTTGAAGCTCGACTGAGGTCTACGTAGTCCGGAGAGTTCTTGAAGCTCGACCGAGGTCTACGTAGCCCGGAGAGGTATCAAGAATATTGTAATATCTATGCATATTAAGTAGAAAAAATGGGTAGAGAAATGCGACCGTGCAACTTACAAGCTCGAACCGTTCAAGGCTTTCACCAATGCGGATGGTACACCAATAATCACATGTTAATCCTCCTCGCTAAAAAGACGTTGGCACTTCATCAACTTTTACATGTATCGTGGATCGAGCAAAGCTCGAATGGCTAGCATCACTATGTGAGCGAGTAGCCAACCCGATATTGCTTGGGAGTTTCTGAGGGTTGCCTTTGTACTCAGTTGGAGAAAAAAACACAAATTTGGTTGGTAAGCATACGCCATCTAGTGTTTCCCCACCTTGGCTTCAACCTAGGTTCTTGCTCTTTCCTCCTTCATTGCTCCTCATCTCTATTCTTTCGCCGTCGACTATGTTGAGCTAACGTTTGCAATTAGTAGAATGGCAATGTGGGATCTTGAGTACAAGGGCTAAGGCCTAGTAGTGGTGCACATGTCATTGCCACCAGTCATGCAGCACTAGACTAAAAAGTAATAGATATCGCTCGATCAAATTGGCTTGAGCATTAGCATGTTCAAGGACATAGATCAATAGTCATCTTATACTAGACCAAATTATGATGCCACATAAAAAATCTTATACTAGACCAAATTATGATGCCACATAAAAAATCTATGCAACAAAAACTTCATTATGACTAACTAGGTCTCAATCCTATGTTGAGTTAGGTTCCACAATGGCATTGGATATGTATTAATAATGTAAGCTCACTCTTTCTACAAGGTTGGTTATTGCATAGTCACATCCTCCTATTTTTACATCCTCATTTGCACTAGTGCTCCATGTCAAAGTTAAACTATATGATGTCTAGTAAATCTAGCAAACAATAAATCATGTAAAGGTACTTGGAGAACATGCCTTCTCTTCAGATCCTATTAACACCAAATGCACGAGAACACTCATGCCAAAAATAATGGACATGGTACACCACGCAGTGGAGAGAAGAGTAAGCACCATTCATGACACATATTCCATGGATTAAACAGACATGCAATAAGGTTGTCCTTAGCTGGCTGCATCAGATGCCATCTCAGTTAACATGCAAACATAAACTAGATATCTACCATGTCCAGTTACTACTAGGGACTTCAAACTGAAATATACAAAACCAACCAGGTTCAAGCAGAAGGGCGGGCCTGGTGCAGCGGTAGAGCCTACCGTCTGTAACCGGAAGGTCCCAGGTTCGAGCCGCCCCAGCCTCTGCACATTTGTGTGGGTAAGGCTTGGGGCTTAAAAACAACCCTTCCCCAGACCCCGCACAGTGCGGGAAGCCTACGACACTGGGTACGCCCTTTTTTAACCAGGTTCAAGCAACAGAAACAACTACCATACCAATAAGAACTTCTTGCACCTACAAATGTAGGTTAACCAGACCGGTGGGACATAAGGCTCAAGCTCCCATCAGCATCAAAGTCCAAGCTCCAATCTCAGTAGCGCTATCCTGCAACATTGAGAAGCTTGGATCTCACGTTGTACGATGCCTATCAACATACGCCTGTGATGAAATAGACAGAAGTATAATATGAGGGTTAATGGCTAGATTTGCAATTGAGGTGGAACTTCAAAATATTTACCTTCACAAGTTTTTCTATCTTTGATCCAGAGGTGGTAATATATTTGGCAATCAACTCTTCAGTAGTTGGCATTTGATTTGGCCTAATCGAATCAACAATTTTTTCAACAGATTTTTTCACTACCAGTTTATGAGCATCTTTACTCAGATTACCTTCCTTCCATATTGGTTTGATCAACTCCTTTATATGTTCTGCCAAATGAAAACGGAAATCTCTTGCTTTCTCATCATTACTAGCTGCACCAATTTTTTTGTCACGAGCTTTCAACCTATTATTATCATCCAGGCTAGAGCTGTGTCCTCTATCAGATGCAATCAAGTATGCAGGTCCATTTGCTCCTTTGGTAGACATATTCCTGGTTAGCTTGTCATTGCGGTTCAGTGATTCATCAGTAATTACATACTGATTTGTATGCTGACTTGAAGTACTGAAGGACAGATTGGAGGACTTCAGATTATCCGTATCTCCAACTTCAGGAGGTTCAATACAGTCAACGAATGGGTCATACCGACTCCCTGGGGGTGTTGTACTATCAGGAAAACTATAAGACGGTACAAAAGGCACTGATGTTACCCAGACCTCATCCTTGATTGGAGAAAGGGGTCCAGCTGACATATAAGGTTCATATGAACTGCTTGAGAGTAATGCAGGTCTGGAAGTTTCAGAGATAGCATAGCCTGGATTTCTAAATCCTGTTAAGCTATGTGAACTATATGAGGCATGGCTTGAATGATGTTCTTTCTTATGTGTGTTAGAAAGATTATCTGTTGTTGCATCATAGGCTGACAACTTCTCACTGAGTTGGAAAGGATCAGATGAAATAGACAGGCCAGATGATCGAAACTGATGACCTGAATTTAAGGTGTTCACATCAATATAAGTTCTTGCAACATGGGCATTACTGAAGCCATTTCTCCTGACCATACCAGATTGAAAGTCCCCTCCATCTAGCAAGATACCTCTGCCATCCAAATAGGTTTCAGGTGACAAACCAGTATGGTGTCTCATGAAAGGTTTGTGGTTTTTCTCATGAACTACTAGACTCTGCTCGATACTGCCAGTACCACGGAGCCCTTGTGAAATCCCTGGAGTGGTAGAGTTTCGTTTATCAGCAATATGTGCCAGCCTCTCATTATCTTCGCCATACACATGAATAAGGCTCCGATAATGCTCATCTTTTGATGAACCCTCTGCATATTTGAACTGAGGCACTTTCAAGTTGGATTGATGATGTACTTGGGACCCTTCTTTGGAACCTAAGCACAGCAGGGAGTAATAAGAAATTGGGAGGGAAGTTTGTGATAGCAAGTTGTTGCCCACATATTTTCCTAGTTAGGAAGCTCATACCTCTATGATTTTCAAAATCAGGTGGTGCAAGCAGACCAGCCTTTGCAAAACCCAGACCACCTTCTCTTTCATGAAGAAAGGCACAACTGTTTCCTTCCTTGCACCAACCTTGAGTGTGAAAGGTACATATTTTGGCAGCCCATTTGGTTTCATTCTCCAGGTGTTCACCAGGAGATGAGATATTCAATCTATGTTATGAAATGAATAAAGTTAGATACAAACCTGGTCGTTTTAAGTACGCAGCAGGAAAAAAAATGTTGTTCGCCAAGCAATACAATCACCAAAAGATTATTCAAGTTCAACAGCTGAAACTCCTATTTATTACAGCGGATGTGGTTATTGATAACATACCTCAGAGCATTAGAATCTGGAATCCCCAAGCCATCTGTACCAGGTAGGTATCGACCCCCCATTTTAGAAGCACCATCAGAATTGATGTGTAGAAGGTTACTGTTGCCAGCTTTGCTCAAACTTTTATCAACATTATGAGGTTGAAGCATTGGTTTCTTCTCGGCAGTAGTCACTCCATAAAAACCTAGATGATGTATGGTCACAACAAAGATCCAAATTTCAATACCAGAAAACTGAGAAAACTTTGGTGAAGATTTGCACCTAAAGTCACCATAGTCCCACAATGACATTCTATGTCAAACCTCAAACCACTCCCGAGTATTATATGTGGCAACGCGTATACCACGCAGCTGGCATCTCAGCTAAAGGATTTTTTTTCATAAGATTGCGAGTAGAGCACCTATATCATCCATGAAATCACTTAATGAAGATTATCATCATAAGATCTCACAGGCACACTTAGATTTGAACTTGGTGGTTTCACTTTTTATTTCAAACTTTGCTGGGTGTTACGCTCCCCAGCCCCCTCTGATCCAATATCACACAAAACAGGGAATGAAACATGTCTTGATTAAGCAAAGAAGGATTATGGATATAATGGCCAAGATAAAAAAATCGATGTAGATAACAATCAGTCTGTGATACCAATGATCCGAAAAAAAAAGGATTAAAGCTAAAGGATGGATAATAGTGAAGGCTTCAGTAGTTATAATAACATGCCAAATTTGATGTCATAATAGTACTTGTCATAATACAAATTATGCATTTTAATCTTACAGTTCCCACAAGATCAAGGCAACTTTTCTTTCTTGCTGTAATGAAATAGAGATTATTAGATTTCTCCATTTCATCCTCGTATTTGTTAAACACAACGGGTCAACGAAGTGAGCTAATCAAACATAAATACAGAACCGAATCAACTTCTGATGCAGGAACAATGACTCAGGACTCAGGAACTTAATGTGTTAGTGTACTGCACCACTGTAACTAAGCCAGGGGAAATGCCTATTTTCATGCCGAGTAAGAACAAAGGAACACAAACAACATCTTCACTCATACCGCGTAACCGGTATATCAGGATCATTTTATTATCATGATGACAATCCTTCAAAAAAAAGGAACAGAAGGTTTCCCTACATTTTTTTATGAAAAACAGCTGATTGATTTAATCAAGAAAAGCCGGTTCTTTATTCAGAAAACTAAAACAACAAAGGTAAACAAACAATGTATATTCAATAATTATAAAGACCCCCAAGGGAAGGTACGATTTAGAAACAATCAATCATGTGTCTCGTGTATGTCGTCACTTAGCATAGACCAACTAGCCAAAACTAACATTGCGACAAAACTAGCATAATCTGCATAATAATTGGAAACTGACAACTACATGCCTCAAACACACCACATTGCTTCATCCACACACGGCACACACATACTATAAGCATACTCTCTGGGTAACTAGAACAGACTCCAGCTCCTCTACCACAAGGTTAAAAAAAACGTTATTAAACATCACTTAATTGAGATTAAACACTAAACGGAGGCCTAACATCTCGTTTACGGCCTAGCTGCCCAACTAAGCGCTGGGCGCGCGTAGACGCTGCGTCTACGCGCTAGGCGGCGTGTAGGCAATGCGGACACGTGAAAAAACGGTGCTAGGTGTTGCTGGGCGGGCGGCGGCAGCCGCACGCGCAGAAAGTGCGAGCAGGAGAGCGCGCACTCGCGCGGGAAAAAAGCACGGGCTGCGGGCGGACCCTTGTCTTTCCTCTGCTCCTTTTCTTTCCTCACACACGCGAGGCTGTGACCCGCCGCCGTTCAAGGGAGCTGCTCAAGAAATTGGCACATCCTGGAGGGGAATCGAGTGCTGGTGCAGGCGGCGGCGTTCTCCTGCGTTCCGTCCCCTACGTTGTCGCCAGCAAAGCCCTGCGCCCCTGCTGCACACCCGCATCCTCCTCGGCTCTCAGCAGCACAAAAAAAAACACACAAACGATTAATCACGTTTAATCTGCATTTAATCTTCCTAGGCGCTAGTCAGTAGGCTAGTGCCTGCCTAGCGCCTAGCGTTTTCTTGAACATTGTCTACCATTATGGCACTAGTAATACCGACAGCATGTAAGCATCACAGGTGGACAGTGAATCAAGAAATCTAGCTATTACTACTAGTGGAAAACTTTATCCAGATCCACCTATCAAGACAAATATAGCACACAATGAATAGATCTGCTACGCAGCTCAGGTCAGCATGCTGGGGAAACCCTAGACAGCTCCATGCAGGAATTCTAGACACTACTGCTAGGTATACTCCACAGCTCCAAAACCAGCAAATCCCCAAATCACCTACAGTCACTCCTACCACACAACTAACGCAGTCCTAGAACCGAATCGATGCTACCCCCCCCCCCCCCCCCAAAAAAAAGATCTTCCATTCACACATCCCATCTGCACCATGCTCTCGCGAGTCTAAGGCAATCTAACCATAAGCAATCCAATCCATGCTCGCACAAGTCCAATCGCAATCATCACCATAAGCAACAGATGAACAAGTACCGCATGCATGCAGAAGCAGAGAGTGAGCATAGAGCCATACCGTGGGAACCCAGGGCGCTGGGCGAATCCCTGACCCTCTTCCATCCGACCCGCCCCGTCTCCTCCGGAGCGCGCTCCACGACGTCCATTTCAACCTCCGGGATCTCGTCCGTCGCCCCAACCCCACCGCCGGCGCTGGCCATCCGGATGGACGCAATCGCTGCGGCGGCAGCGAGAAGAAGGGTTTGGGGGGAGGGGATGGGATGGGAGGATGCGGCGGAGGAGTCCAGGCGAGTGGGGGGATTGGGAGCAAAAACCTCAACCCTGGTCGCTTCAGTTTCTCTCCCCTCTTTCCACGCTCTTTTCCCCCTCGGCCCTCGCCTTTGGCACGGCGGCGATGTCGCCTCTCCCGCCGCCGAGTCGCGCCAGTTTTGGGCGCAGCTTTGGTGCGCCAGTTTGAGCTGTGCAGTGGATGCCGTGTGATAGTATTAGCGTAAGTTATGTTTTGCAAATTTAAAAGTCTATATAATTATTGGGAACTATCTGGGAACGACCTGATTTTTAATATTTATTTGTATTGTATGAAACTTTGAATATTATTTTGGGTATCGAAATATTTTTTTTGTGGTGAAAGAAGGGATAAGATAGTTTATTAGGGAGGACGGAGCACAATTAGTCTGATACTTAATGTATTTGCGAAAACATGTTGCGATTAGTAGAGGTGTCATTTTTTTAGGAAGTAGTGGTTATATTTAAATATGATGCGTTATTGTGGAGGTAGCATGAGAAGTCATAGAAGAATGATAATCGAATTGTACGTATAGTATTGCTATTGTATTAGTAATGACACGGCCTTGCCGCATGGACCTGTATCCCTCGTTGTAGTACGGTAGTTGATGCCGATTTTAGTTCATGCATGTAGTTGTTGTGTACAGATAAATGTATAATTTTTTTTAAAGCAACGTAGTTAAGTTGCACGGTTCCATTATTTTCGCATAGATGTCATGGTTTGCAGCCCGTAGTTGCAATTGGTATGATTTGAGCATTCAATTGTCGTGACGTTAATATTTAAGTAATATAATATTTTGGGTATCGAAATGGAGGTATGACATTTGTTGCTGTATTTATTATGGTGAAAGAAAGGGAAAAATAATTTATTATGGAGGGTGGTGGCGTGGAGCACAATTAGTCGGATACTTAATGTAGTTTGTGAAATCATGTGATAATTAATAGATGTGATGTTTTTAAGAAAGTTGTAGATATATTAAAATATATCATGTTATTATGGAGATTGCATGAGGAACCGTCAAAAAAAGTAGTACAATATTTTTTTTAACAATATAATATGTATGTTGAATGGATTATGGAAATAATTGTGGTTAAAGAAGGGTTAGATAATTTATTAAGGAGGTTGGAGCACAATTAGTCATGTACTTAATGTATTTGCGAAATTATATTGCAGTTAGTAGCGCATTTTTTATAAGGGAGCGGTGGTTGTACTAAATTTGACATGTTATTATGGAGGTAGCATGAGAAGCTATAGAATTTTATTATGGAGGTACTATATTGCAATGTAGTTTTTGAATTCTTGATTAAATTTTATGTTGAGCAACTTTTGATTCCAACACGTTTTGGTGTTTAAATTATACGTATAATGTTGCTCGTGTGGAAGTAATGGATGAAACAAGTTGTGGTTTGATTCAATTAAAATCTGAGGTTTTTTTTTTGAAAAAAAAACTGAGAGAGAATAAGGACGGCGGGTTGATTTTATTAAAACTCAAGGTTTTATTTGTAAATTTCCTTCAACCAGCACTGTTGGACCGCGGGTTGATTTTGAGAAAAGCTGAGGGCTTTTTTGCAAAATTTTCTAAGAGAGGAACTTGGACCGCGGGTTGATTTCTCTTAAATTCGAGGGTTTTTTTACAAAATGCCCGGGGAAAGCACGATCTGGGCCGTCCGCTCGGCCGATCCGACGGCCGAGAAAAGCTGGCGACGTGGCATGCTTCCCTGCTCGCGGAATTGGTCGCGAATCGTGGGTAGAGATAGCGAGGGCCCCCCACAGCCGCCACGGACCGCCGCCACGTGTCTGCTCCGGCCTTGTGCGTCTCGGCGCCCGCTGAGGTGCTGCGATGCGTCTACGGTTTCGTTAGGCAACACCTTCCCAACGATCTATGGCTACAATGCTCAAAAAGAAAAAAAACGATCTATGGCTACACGTTCACCTCCATGTAATGTTTCGAGAGAGATAAAAAATATTCCCCTCCTCTTACGAGTATTTGGTCAAAAGCATTAATATTCAATATATATGAGATGGCGGCAAATGTCGTACATGTTCCATGAATCCAAACAATTCTAAGGGTTAAATTTTATAGAGCTAATTTAGTGACTAAAGTTTAGTCCTCAAATTAGCCCAAGAGCTAAAGATCCAAATAGAACCTAGTATTGAACACGCTTTATGGTAGTAATACTTTCCACTCCACGGACGTGTATGGTTGTATTAATGTTGGATCGCGTAAACACGGTAGAATCTAGCGGCTAGATCCTTCTCTATTTGAAGAAAAAGATGTTACTTAGCTGAAAGGAGGTTTGGGTTGAATTATTTATGGGTCTAGCATTCATTTAGCTTAGAGACTGTTGGACAAGAAACGGAGTCGGCCTATGGGCCCATTTATCGCGTTATCTTATAAAACTGAATCCTACCAAATCTGATCGCATTCACAGGCCCATAAATGTTACAAAAATAGTAACTCTACTATAGAATTTCAAGAAAACATGCCTTCTGAACGTCTCATCCTTTCTGACGGTGCGAATAGTTTTTCAATCACGACATTGATCTGAAATTATCCGATTTACGTGATAGATTTATGTTTGTTTTTTTCTTAGGAATTAGCACCTTGGTTGTCTGTGCTCTCTTAATTGCATCGTTGCATTTCCTTTTTTTTGTTCCACGCCTATGCTACGTATTGCCAGAGAGGTTTTCTAGAGCAGTCTGATAACTCGATCTGAGAAGTTTTTTCATGACAAATTCAAAACAGAGTGCAGTGTTAACTTAGACATATGGGTGGATGGGAAGCAAATACCTTTACCTAGGCCACCTCTATTGGATCACATTCCATTTCTGTCAACTAATTGTTCCATAATTCAAAGTAGGGTTCTATCACTACGAGATCGTGTCGACATATAATGTGCACATAGGCTGATATTTGACATAGCATCTTGGTGGATCTAAGTTGTGGATTTTCGTACTTTTCATAAAACAACTACCTACATAGAGCAGGCATGCGGGTACTATATTGTAGCAACGTGATTTTATCTTCTAGACAACCGTTTAAGACACGATATGATTTCTTGACAATACTAGTCTTGTACCCAAGAGGAAAAAAAACATAGGCAGTGGTGGAACCAGAAATAAATAAGGGAGGCTGAGTTTTTGCTTTCTCTCCTTTTCTTCTCCCTCCCCTTCTTTCTCATTTTTTTCTCCTAAAAAATGAAGGAGTGGCTCAAGAGGGGACTCCATTGTTTGTGGGGGTCTGGGTGGGCTCCAGGTCTAGGGGCTGGAGCCCCCCTAGACCCACCATTAGATCCGCCCCTGCTAGTAGGCATTTGCTTGCGATTGACCAACCAGAGAAAGTGCATGCACATATGACTAAATTACATCCTAGATGAAATCAGCAAAGACATCATATAAAGTTAGGCGGTCTCGTGCCACTTGCAAGAGTTGTAATTTAAGGACAATGTCAAAAGAGGAAGCAAATATTGCAAAAAGAAGAGAAAATAGAAACTAGACCACCAAAAATCACTAGATTTTTCCAATATATGTTTATAAATAACACATAAAGTGGGTTGAAACTACGAGTACTGCGTGGGAAGGATGGGGGTGGAAGATTGGATGGCTTTAAAAGCATACTAGATCCTAGAGTGATGGATTAAGAAACTGCTCAACGAGGAACGCGACACAAGCAGCGATAAGGCTACCGTTTCCACAGGGCCAGGGGAGGGGGCGGCGCGGCGGCAACATCCGCCCTTTATTTGGTAGCTAGCACCGGTTACTAAAGCATTTCTCTCACAATATGTGATCTCGGTTAAAACAACTTATTGCTTATCTTTTTTTTCTCTCAAAATAGATCAAGCAAAAGTCACGCTAAGATCAGGATTGTAAAACATAATAGGAGATTTTCAAATTCATGCCTGAATACTCATAATTACTATTTTTCTAATCATAAGCAAAATCCATGAACGTAACGAGCAGAATAAGCATATCATGCTCCTCACCACAAGCTGCTGCAAATCAAGCGATCGAAGTGGTGATTTACTATGGTAGCAAGCAGGGGTGGATCCAACGTGGGGGCAGGGGGGCATGGATCCAATGGAGCCCCCCCAAAGCCCCCAAGAAATCATGAATGAAGAGGAGGAAGAAGAAAAGAAGGAGGAGGAAGAAGAAAAAGTGAGGATGGAAGAAGAAAGAAAGAAAATTAGCCCTCCTAGATTGAGATTCTAAATCCTCCACTAGTAGCAAGGTTTTTTTTTTGAGAAAAATGCACTGTGGGTCCTTAAACTAGTTGACCTGTTCTGTTTAGATCCATGAACTCCGAAAGTGCATTTCTGGGTCCCTAAACTTTTTAAGTCGTTCACCGCAGGTCCATACGCATCCATGTGGGCAGCTAGCGCTGATGTGGCACGCTGACTAGGCGCTGACTAGGCGCTCTCTCTCTTTCTCTCCCAAGCCCCGACCCACCTGGACGGCGGCGACGCCGCCCGTGAGCGCCGCCGTCCCTCCTCCCTCCTCGCCACCCCGAGCTCGCCCCTCCTCCCTCTCCTCGGACGGCTACAGCGGATCCCCTGTCCCCTCCATGCGGCGGCCGCGGCGGGGCGGTGCCGGGTTGGGATGGAGGTGCCGCCGGGAGGGAGGTGAAGGAGCCGCCGCAAAGTCGCAGGGGGCCGGCGGAGCTTGAGCGCGGCCTCGGGCTCGCCGGCCTCGAGCGCGGGAGGAGGGAGGAGGGGGCTGCGCGGCGAGGGATGAGGGAGGAGGGGGATGCGCACGCCGCCGTCGCCGCCGTCAGCGTGCCACATCAGCGCTAGCTGCCCACATGGATGCGTATGGAACTGCGGTGAACGACTTAAAAAGTTTAGGGACCCAGAAATGCACTTTCGGAGTTCATGGACCTAAACAGAACAGGTCAACTAGTTTAAGGACCCCCAGTGCATTTTACTCTTTTTTTTTAATCTCGGTAGCAAGGTTTTCACTTGCACTACGGAATCCCCTGACAGTGTCATGTGTAGTGTATCATCCCTCTTTTCTCCAAGGAGCCAAAGGGCCTCTAGCTGAGTTGGTTAGAGGAATCCAGCGGCACTCCTCAGGTCCTGGATTTGACTCCTCGTGGGAGCGGATTTCAGGTTGAGGTTAAAAAAACTCCTTCGCCTGCCTCATGTCCAAAGCATTGTGGAGCCCGGCCTAACTCACAAGGCGACGGGCCCCCGTGTACGGGTGGGGCAGGAGTTCGGGGGTTTTCTTGGCCTGCTGTGAGAAGATCATTCTACCTCTCAAACAATGTCGTGGGGACGATCTTACCCCCGCAGATCAAGTTTTTTTTTCTTTTCTCCAAGGAACTCCCGGAGCTCAGCACGCCGTCGCCCCGGTCGCTGGCTCGCTGCCATCCCCGTTGACGGTTGGTCCGTCCAACCACTGGCGGAGCTTGATAAAAAAATCGGAAGAATGAGGGGGCCACCTTTTTGCTACAGTGATGAACAGTATCAAAATCACTGTTCATATAGTGTAGAATTGGAAAAGCCAGGGGGGCCATGGACCCCGTTGGCCCTCACGAAGCTCCGCCTCTGCGTCCAACGAGGCGGAGAGACCCCGACGGCCTCCGCCTCCGCGCCGGGACCTCGTGCCCCGGAAGGCCGGAACGAGCGAAATGCAAAACCGGCGAACCGCCCGCTGGATCTCGCTCAAAATGCCCATCCGACGGTTACGGGGCTCGGCATCGCGCGCGCTAGCCAGTAGGACTAGACCGAGCCGAACCTTGGCGGCGGCGGCCGGGGGCCGCGCGCCCCACCTTGGGCTGGTGGCCTCCTCCTCGCGTAGGAGTACTCTCGACCAAGCAACAAGGCGCCCGGGAGCGGCGGGCGGCAGCGCCAGCCACCACCGGGTCGAGCCCAGCCGAGGCCGAGGCCGAGGCCGAGGCCGAGCACCAGTCGGCGCGCACGCGGCCACGCGCATCGGCACCAACCCAAAGTTACACGACACAGGGGAGGAAGGGCAGCCGGGCAGGGGCGCGCGCCCGTCTCCCTCCCCTTCCCTTCCCCTGCTGGCCTGGCCTCCCCTGCCTCGCGTTCGCGTCCGCGTTCCCTTGCCTTTCTTTTTCTCCTCTCGCTCTCCGCCTCCCTCGACTCGAGCCGCTTCCTTCCACGGTTCCACGGTTCCACCCACCACCACCCGGCCTCCCCCTCCTCCTCGCTCCCTCTCCCGCCCCGGCACGAACGCCGCGCGCCGAGCAGGGCCAGCGGCCGGAATGCCCGCCGCGCCTGGCCCCGACGCCCACGTCGAGGAAGCTCCTGGCGCCGACGCGGACGGCGGGGGAGGCCGGAGGTCCCCGAAGCCGATGCTGAACGGAGCGCCGGAGGAGCGGGGCGGCGGGCCGCGGCAGGCCACGGACCGCCGCCACGGTACTGCCTGCTGGGTGCCGGGCTCTCCACCGCGCGCCGTGGCCCGCCGACGCGGGCCGTCTCCGCGCGATGCGCGTACGCATCGCGCGGCGCTGCTTGCTGCCTCTGTACGGGAGTCGCTGAGCGCGTGCTTGTCTGGTGGGCCTTGGCAGATTCCGACGCTGACGACGAGGAGGAGGAAGGAGACGGCGGCGGGGGCGGCGGCGGCGACGACGACGACGACTGCGACAGCCAGTCGTCGCAGAGCGACGGCGAGATGGACGAGTAAGTGGACCGCGAACTCGCCCCCTCCCTTCGCTCTCCTCCGCTCTTCCCCCGTCTCCTCCTCCGCCGTCGTCTGCTGCTCTGCCTCCCGCTGCGATTCGGCGTCGTCGTGTCGTCACGTCCCCGTGCGGGGACATGGCTCAGGCCGCCGCCGGGAGATGTCTGGCCCAGCCGCCAGCGCTGGCGCCTGGCGGCGGCCGCTTCCTTCGTACGACGTCGGCTCGAGCGCTCCCTTCGCCTCCGCGGCGTGGGATCTTCGTGGTGCCGTGACTTGCGTGCCGCCTCGGGTTCGTCGTGGCGGCGGCGGCGGGCCACCCTGAGTTGTTCTCGTCCGGTCGTGCCGGCGGTGGACGCTTCGTCCGTGCGGCGGCGGCGCAAGCGCTCCCATCACCGGCACCGCCACGGCCTGGGATCTTTCCGTAGCATGCATGCTTTCGTCATGTCGCACGGCTCCGGAGGCGCCGTGCTCGTGATGGCAAATGCCGGGGGGCGCATCCAGGGTGGATCGTCGCTTGCCCAAGCTGTTCTGCCGGAGCCGCCAGCCACAGCTGAATCGGCACTCCTGTTCATCGTGGTTCAGCCGCCAACTGGAACAGCTCTCTATTCTTGCTCCTGAATCCTGTACGGCTACGGCGAACTCTTTCCCGTGCCCGGTTCCCTGCAGCTAGCCTGACCTCCAGGATCGCAGTGGTCTTGCCATGCGTAGGTGACTGTGTGAGCCTCCTCGCCAGTCTGCCACCCGTGCACCCGTGTTCATCGTATTGAATGGGGTTCGTGGAGTTCTCTTAACAACTTGTTCTGGAGTGGCATTGAAGCTCATTCATCCCATGTAAGATCTTCCCGTGGGGGTTATCAATTGTATCACACTCGCCACCTTCATCTGTATTGGGCCAGGGGTGGGGTGTGGGGTGGGTCGCTCGTCATGTTTCCAGCTGTTCCTTGGAAGGGTTTCATTCTTTCAGTCATAGATTGTGCCGTCAAGCTCTGAATATCCGTTACATGTTCTTATTTCTCAATCAGATATCTGGTATATCTGTTCTACTATTGCTATCCTGACCCCCATGACTGCGATAGAACTTACCCTGTTTAGGGGCCGTGCCTTAACTCAGTTTGGTGCATAAGCTTTTCTTCTTCTTTTGATTTAGGGGCCAAGCTCTGAATATCCGTTACATGTTCTTATTTCTCAATCAGATATCTGGTATATCTGTTCTACTATTGCTATCCTGACCCCCCATGACTGCGATAGAACTTACCCTGTTTAGGGGCTGTGCCTTAACTCAGTTTGGTGCATAAGCTTTTCTTCTTCTTTTGATTTATAGCTACGACCTCCTCTCCATCAGCTCATGTCTTTCCTTGCAGCCAAATTTCATAAAGTTAACTGTATCAGAATTCTTATATCTTCACTTATGATTTTTCCTTTTGTACCCTGCATTTGTGTTTCCTGCATTTGATGCTTGATTACTTGTTGTAAGGTGCAAATCAGCTCCTCAATTTCTATCAGATCAATACAGTTTAGTCACTAGAGAATCTCTTTTTTTACACATTATTCAGTCCAGATAATTCTGTAGCACATTTCTGGTAGATAATTATGTCGAGCTTAAGAGCCTTCTCTGGGGGTCCAATTACTGGTTACCTGCTAATAGTTTCAGTTGCCTGCAAAGGAAGAACTAATAATTTCATGCTCTTTTCATCCTGTCCTGTTCTCTTATCAAATTGTGAACATCACCTGCTTCATGTCCTAGGTTTTTAAAATGATCTTTTCGTGGACTTTGTGTTGCATAAATTTCAGATACATAATTGATGTGAAAGATGGATAATAAAATATTTATCCTCATTATGGTCAAAAACTTCATACTGGTATCTAAATGCTTTTTGCTTCATACAGGTTTATGCTTGTGAAATTAATGGATGTTCGGAAGGAAGTGCAGTGCCCTATATGCTTAGGTAACCATATGCTTGTCAATTTGCTTTCAGATTCAGAGTTCCTATTTACTTTGTTGTTTCTACAGTTCTGATAACTTTACTTGCAATTGGAGATAGATGTTGCAGTTACCTAGATGTGAGGTTATTATTAGTATTTGCTACAAAGATGAAACTAGTGAATTCCATATATGTGTATGCAGGTATGTAAATTGTCATTGTCTTCTGAAATAAGGAGATTTATGTGGAAGTGGAACTGCTTATTTGAAACTTTCAGAAAAAGCCAGAAAGTCGACATCATGATCTTAGCATTTTATGATTTTCTTCAATAAGTGACACCTAGCTGGTTTACGTTTGGAATTTCATTTGTGAAATTGTAAATAGCATCTGTGGGCAACATACGCATTCCTGACCATCTGTCCCTCCTGTGGTCCCATTTTGCAGGCATTATTCGAAAGACAAGGACAGTCATGGAGTGTTTGCACCGGTTTTGTAGGGACTGCATAGATAAATCCATGCGACTTGGGTAGGGTCCCATATGTTATCTGTCAAAAATGTCTTGTGCCAGTGTCATTTCTTAAAAAAGTGGAGGCCTAACCTGGCTTCAGTGTCAAACCTAAAAAACACTCTTTATTTCTATGACAATGCAAGTGCTGCTTTCTGTTTGCAGAAATAATGAATGCCCAGCGTGCCGCACTCACTGTGCAAGTAGGCGTTCCTTGAGGGATGATCCTAACTATGACGCGTTAATTCTGGCTTTGTATCCAGATATTGATAAGTATGAGGAAGAGGTGATGTATAAGTTCTCCAGAAACCGCACTTTGCTCTCTTTGGTTATTCTGTTGCAGTGCTTCTAAATTTGTTCAATACTACAGGAACTTGCTTTCAGTGAAGAGGAAAGAACCCGTAACAAAAAGGTAGGTCTATGTGTCTGTCAATGAACAATTCATTTGAGGCTGAAGGGAAATGATTTTGCTTTGTTGCTTGGTATTTTGTTCTTGCTGGTTGTTATTGACATTGGCTTCATTTCTAATGGAAGATTCAAGGATCCATTGCTGAGACATTTCGGAGACAGACAGAAGCACTTGTGAAAAAGCGCTCCACTGCAAAAGCAGCAGATGCAGCTTCAACAAGAAAGACTCGACGGAACATGCGATCAAGGAGGAGAGGGCGAATTAGTTCTCCTGATATTGTCCCAACTGATTTTGAAGATGAGGATAGAGAAGAAAATGGTAATGATGGAAGCAAGGAGTCATCATCTGTTGATGACCGCTCCCCAGATGTAAGGCCGAAAAGAGCTCGGAGGTGGCCCGCACGGCGTTCCCCTGCTAAGACTACTGGGAGTATCGACAATAGCATTGAGGACAATGACGACTCAGGAGGTGCTAGAGACCTGGTGACTGCTTCTCCGCTGCGGGGAGAGATGCTTGCATGGGGGAAAAATGGCACTCGCAGCCAAACCCGGCATGGAAATGCCAGTGGCTCCAGTGGAAGGATGGCCAAGGGTGGCCGTGTTGCTAAGTTGGTGGATCAGCTCCGTAATACTGATGACTTTGATAGTAAGGTAAAAAGAAAGTACAATGCACACACGAGCTTCTAAATTTCCTGTTGCAATTTCCTAATTATGCTTCAGAATGTTCATAATACTAATGGACAGACAAAAAGGTTGGCTAGAAAGGGTTGCTGATGTAGCATAACTTGTACAAGAAGTCGACTAATCGATTTGGTTTGCTCAATACTGTGCTTCTTTCTTGCAGTTGAGCTTGTATCTTGTCCTGCTTCCACTTGATAGACAAAGTATGCCTAAACTGGAAAAGCCCTACCTTAGTTGTCAGCCAACACTGTCTGTTCAGCATCTCTGTCAGGTAATCATTTGCTTCCAGAAACTTGTTGGTCCTGAGCAATTTTGTTTACCAGATGAATAAGCAAAGGCTCTGCTTCTGGATCTTTGTAGTTCGTTGCTCTTCAGTTGTCTCGGCAACCCAAAGAAGTCGAGATATACATTAGGAAAAACTCCATGGATGCATCTTTGTCAGCCAATAACACCTGTAAAGATGAGATAAAACCAGATCAATCTAATGGTTTGGAAAGATTGTGGGAAGAGAAGTCTCTTTCGGAGCTGTACCCTTCACTCACCACCTGTCAAGGAAATCTGGTATTTTCAATCTCCAAATTACTGCCCAACCACTCTTGTAGCTATTCATTGCTACTTCTGTTCTAACCCTACTGCATTGTTTTCCTGTCTACCCCAGGAATTGCTATACTCTCTGAAAGAACAAGTGTAGATCAAATTTCTTCACAAGTTTTCATGCACTATCAACTCCGATCCATCGCCTTGAACACCATGGTCTGCAAGGATCTTCACCTGGTGAAAGCTTTGTACATAAAGCATTCGATATAGAAAAAGGGCGCAAAATAGCCTTTTATTTACTGTTGCTTGTTTTAAACTTGCTCTGAAATATTGTGAGATATGTACCCGGTTCATTGGTTAAAAAATGTATGGAACTGAGTAGTGGCAATCCGAAGTTCCTGAACTGGCCAAACATGTGCCTTGAGTATTGATTGTGCCCCATTGGAACTGATTTAAGTAACCGAGCAACTCTGTTCCCAACTGTTGTTTGGCTTGCTGTCGTCATCTTGCGTGCTGCGTTCACGTAATCCATATTGTCACTGCACGTGTCAGTGGATCAGAATCAGCTGTTATGTTGACAAATGCTAAAATACACAGAGAGGTATAGCTTCTAGTATCTGCAGCTTTTTTTTTTTTGGAGGGGGGCACTATTGAAATTTCGTATTTCTTTAAAGTCGAGTACAATAAAGTTCACCGGTCGTTGCTTGACCTGTGCGAAGCTGACAGAGTATATATCACAGGTGACGTTCCTCGCGCAGTCCACTAGCCTTCCTACGGTGGTGGCGTGCTGCGGCCCCCACTTCGTTTCGGTCAGCACTCAGCAACCCCCGAGTTCAAACTGTTCAGTGGGGCCAGTATCGCACAGGACAAGGTTCGCGACAGCGAAATTCTAGCTCTGAGGCTATCTCCAACGGTGGTGGAGACCCAAAACCCAAATTGAGTCCTAGCATTTTGAGTCCTAGTGGGTCTCCCGAGCTCTGAGGCTATCTCCAACGGCTGCGAAGGAGCAGGGGAGGGGGCAATGCGGAGGCCGCCGGCGGGGGTGGAGCTCGGACGGGGAACGCGCGGCGGCGGGGCAGAGCTGCGAAGGAGCAGGGGGGGGTGGGGAGATGCGCGGCCGCCGGCGGGGTGGAGCTCGGACGAGCTGCGAGGTTTGGGTCGCGCGATGGAGTGACTCATTTGTGGGTCTGGAGTGGGATGCCACCCAAAATGCGTCTTCTATTTGGGTCATCTGTTGGAGGTCTGTTTTTCAGGTTTTAGGACCCATTTTGGGTTTGGGTAGCCGGATGGGTAGGCTGTTGGAGACAGCCTGACTCCTTTCAACTCAAGGTCGCGAGGGGTATAAAGGTCACTTTGATATTTAATCACAACATTTTCATCTCCTCGCTATACCTATTTCTAAAATAAGTAAAGTTTCATTTAAACTTTTAGTTTGATTTGTCTTGTGTCATTAAAAAGTGAGTCTTAATCCATCTCGTATGCGAATTGGACCAGTTCTCCATCCACGATTTGATCACTACAAATTAACGAATGGATAACTATACATATCCGATTCTTATACCAACTCTGTGCCTAGCAACGCACGAGTAGAAATGCCTAGTTAAAGAGTAAATCTAAATATCATCTCGGTTCTGACCATCGAATCGTAAAATTAGAAATATTTAGCCATCCAATTATTAATTGTGCAAATTTAATTATTAATTTATTTTGATAGATAATTTTGCTAAAATCTATCTCGAAATAGGTTGTCTTGCAAATAAGTTTCCTATTGGAAAAATAGATCCGGTTTGTGCGGAGGGGCGACTATGGCGATAGGCGGGCGTTTTGGCGGCGATCTTGGTTTCTCCTCGCCGGCGTGACTGCCTGGGACACGATCGGAGGGAGAGGAAGAGGAGTTTGATTGGATTGCGGCTATGCTCTGGGTGCAGAGTTTTTTCTTGCTGTTAGTCTACGGGACTGCAACCGACTCGGGGTGGTTCCGTGAGAGATCGGGACTTCTGATGGAAGGTGTATTTGTTGCTTCCAATTTGAATACAGGATCGGTGGTATATCTCTTGGTCGCGCCAAGGGCTACCTATCGAGTGCCTAGTCCGCGGTTCCGTGCGTGGTCTCGCAAAGCCATCTCATCGGCTAGGGTTTCAACTCACCGACTAGGGTTCTTGTGGTTTAGCAACCGCTTTTGCTGGTCTGTTCGTTGTGGGGGTGATAAAGGGGAACCCGCTGAGGGATATACCCACCCGAAGCTTCGAGCGGATCTAGCTGCGGCGGCTAGCCGAAGTTCCTGCGTCATGGCGTCAAACCCTGCTGCTGATCGCGCGAAGGAGGAGGTGGCCAAGGACGTTGTGGGTGCGGGGGTTGCTGCACAGGCCCCGGGAGTTGCTGCTGATGCAGGGAAAGGCACAATGGTGACCATGGCGACCGAGGGCAACCAGCAGGACGCAGAGATAGAGGAGGAGGCTTTTGACTTCGATCCAAGTGTCGAGGAGGCGGAAGTGGAACGGCGGTGGTATGCTATGGCGAGATACTACTCTGGCCAAAGATCAAAGGGACTGTTTGATGAGATGGGAGTGGCCTGGCGCTTGGAGAAGCCAATTCATGTCCGTCCCCTTGACGGCAACAGATTCATACTAGAGTTTGCAGAGGAGGAAGTCTACAAATTTGTGTTGGACGGTGGTCCATGGAGGCACAAGGGAGATGCTCTGATTGTGGTGCCATACGATGGTTTCACCAGGCCATCGGAAGTTGTCATCGACTCTATAGATTTGTGGGTGAGATTCTATGATGTGCCAGCTTTCTTGATGACGGCAAACTTTGCTGGTATTCTTGCTCGGAAGGGCAGCAATAAGGTGTTTGTGGTTGGGGGTCCTACTGAGGACTTCCTGCGTGTGAAGGTGTCATACCTTTTGGAGGAGGTGCTAAAGCCAACAGTGGAAGTTAAGATCAAGGGCAAGGGATCAATTGTGTTTGATGTGATGTATGAGAATGTGCCATGGTTTTGCTTCAGATGCGGAAGGATGGTGAAGCGTCCCCTCATAAGAGAAGACTTAAAAGTGATACAATATCAGTCCCAGGAGGCTGATAACACTTTTATTACATTAGATGGTACATCACCGTACAACTCTACGCAGAAGTGGGCAGTGAAGCACCACTATCGCGAGGATAACAACTAACACCCACACAACGATATTAACTACGAAGAGGGGGTCATCAGAGTCTTGCGCCATACGAAACTTCCTGCGGGTGACCCTTATCCACAGGCAAAGTTGGGTGCAGGACGGGACCTCTACTCAACGTCTTTGGGAACGAAGTCTGGATCTTCCTCTGTAAAAAAATTAAGAATGGTGTGAGTACAAAGTACTCAGCAAGTCCAACCACACCCACGGAGGGGTATAAACAGAATATAATGCACATGGTAAATCAAGGATAATGCTAGGGTTTAATTTGCGGAAAGAAAATTTTTATGCAGGGGTTTATTTGAAAGAAAGGATTTTCAAAGCAAGTTTTCTTGTACCGGGTAACACGTAGTGTTGACCCACACAGGATCCAAGTTTTAAGCTGCTACCGGACTCCTCATCCGCCGTAGCACACGGCACAACTGCCGGACACTTTTCCAAAACCACTCACGCCAACCCGTCCATTCCCAGAAGAAACACTAGTTATGTGACCACACCGTAACTTGCCCAGTACTGTGGGCACGGCTATTCGAATAGATTTTAACTCTGCAGAGGTGTACAACTTTACCCACAAGCGGGGTACCGCAACTCGATCACCTTAGTGTCGGTGCAGATCCCAACAAAGCCATTATCCACCTTAGCTAGACCTGACTAGCCCCCACGGGATCCACCAATGGGTCATTGACCTTTCAACTAGGTTTAACCGGGGCATAAGTCACACAGAGCTTATCCCTTCTCCTTAGTCACCCGTTGCTCTCAGCTCTCCTGATGGCTATCAGACTAACTAGTGGGGTTTATGCTAAGCCGTTGCCCATACAACGGTCGAGTGGTTTGCACGATAGTGGAGTTAGGTGAGATGACACACCAACTCGGTCCTTAATTGTGACAAGATGGATATCTCCCTTCCTTGCCCAACCACACAGGTTAGAGCACATCATTCGGCAATTCACACAGAAGTGCCATCCATCCCGTCTAAACTCATCTTTCGAAAATTCCACATTTTTTTGTTCCCACACACTCACGCATTTTCCTTTTATAAAACAAGTTGGATCGTGTTTAAGGTCCTAAGCGTTCTAGCAGCGATTAACGTCCAAACAATTCACATGTAGACATTAATCTAGGTGGTCAAAGAATAGTTATAACAAATCAAGGGGTGGCTATCCAACCATGTTTTCAGTAAGAAAAACATATGTAGTTTTGTAAAATAGGCCAATAGGTTGTGTTTATAAAACTAGGACAAAACATGCATCAAAGGATGAGATTGAATTTGCCGTCTTCAAAGCCTTCCGGGAAGTCCTGCTCGAGGTACTGTCCTTCGGGTTCGGGGTCGCGGAACTGATCCTCGTTCGCTTGCTCGCAGTACTGCTCGTCGACAGGTTCTCCCTCATTCACACCGTGATCTACAACGCATACAGACAAACACACAATCAAGAAAAAGAAATAAAAGTTTTATCGTTGAGCTCAAATCGGAAACAATTAAGATATGGGGATAGGTGTAATATTTTTAGGTGGTTTTCTAATGGCATAGCCAAAATTATATTAAGAAGGGCGTGGTAAAGTTTCAGGTCGATCGGAGATTGTTTGGCGCATGAAATGATAAGTTAACGAGGTGTTTAGGGTCTAAACAAGGGTCCAGGGACTTGTTTGTAATTAGTGAAAGGACCTGATTAAAATTCTGGGGAATGTTTGGGTTATTTTGGAAAAAGGTAGGGGTTTATTTATAAATATGTTTATACGGTGGAGGGTTTATTTGCAAATAGGAAAGTTGGAAGGGTTTCTTTTGGAAAAGGATTAGAGAGTGGAAGGGTTCTTTAAAGGAAAAAGGGATGAGGAGGGGGGTTTTTGGCAAATGTGCCCTCCTTCTTCCTCCTCCCGACCGGGAAACAGGGGAGGGTGCTTGAGGGGCCGGTGGCGGCCCTTGTCGGCCGTCCGAGGCACGGCGGCGGCCGAGAAGGAGGGGGAAAGGAGGAGGGGCGCACGGGGAATGGATTCCCCTCCTCAATTTCGGAGGAGGGGCCCCGCAGGGAGGGGAACCATGGCGGCGGGCGGCGGGCGGCCCTGGCCGGTGCGGCGGCGGCGCTGCAGGGCCTGGCGGCGGCCGGGGCTAGGGGAAAAGGAAGAGGGCAACGGTGGGATCCTTTCCCCCCACTCACCATGGACTGGGGGTGCAGCGGAGCGTGCTAGCCATGGGGCCGGCGGCGGCGGGCAGAGCTTGCTCGGGCGGTGGCGCTACTGTGCAGAGGAGGAGGGCGCGCGGCGGTGGAGGTGGTTGTGGAGCTGGAGAAGCAGCGTGGGGGCCTCTTTATAGGCCGAGTAAGGCGGTGGGGGAGCGGTGGGGCGGTGGCCGCGGGTTGGTCGGCCGGCGAGCTTCGCGGGCGCCTTTAATGGCATTTGGTCGCTACCGTGGTGTCGTGGAGTGGCGGCGCGGGCGGCGAGGCGGCCACAGGACGACGAGACATCTCGGGCAGGCACGAGTGGCGCGGCGAGCATCCGGGGCGCACAGGGATGCACATGGGCGGGGAGCAGAGCGTGCGCGGCGAGTCTTCCGGGCACGCGGAGCGCATGCGCGCGTGCGTGCGTGGAGCAGGCGCTGTGCGGCTCTGGCTTGATGACGGCCAGCGTGGCGACGTGGGGTGCGCGGTGTGCGTGGGGCGCGCAGTGCGCGTCGAGGCGGGCGAGCGAGGTGGGGTGGCAGGGGCGGCCGGCGTCGAGCGGCGAGCGGCGCGGCGGGTGGCTCGGCCGCGTGGTGCACGCGTGGGCAGGGGCGCACGCGTGCGCGTGCCGAGCGTGGGGTCGGCCGGGAGCGGGGTGTGCGCGTGCGCGTGGGCAGGAGCGGGGAGCGGCCGTGGTGAGGGTGGTGGCCGGCGAGCGGCGTGTGGCGTGTCGCGCGTGTGGGAGCGCGGCAGAGGAGAGGAGGGAGAGAGAGAGGGAGGGAAAAGAAAAGAAAAAGGAAAAAAGAAAAATGGAGAAAAAGAAAAGAGAGAAAGAGAGAGAGACGGCGGGCGTGACGCGCGGGACAAGGGCGAACAGGGAGACGGAACAACGATGGATTCGGATGTCGGGACCGGTTTTTCGGGAGATCGGGCGGGAAAGGTCTGAGCTCAACGATGAAAAAGTTTTGAGAATTATTTTTAGCGCGTGTTTTATTTTGGTAGATTTTTCGGGATGTCACAGATGGGGCATGCAAAGAAGTTTTGCCCGGTGGACGAGGAAGGGCAGTATGTTCAGAAGGATGACCAGCTGGTGGAGAAGTTTGGGGAGTGGATGCGCTGTTCACCACTCAAAAATCTTTTGAGAGGAAGCTTCAAGTCCCGCGGTTTTTTTATTTTTACATTTTTTATTTCTGTTTTTTACAAAAAAATATATTTTCGATTTGGAAATTTGCAGAAATATACCCCGGCCGCCCTGCTGCCGGGCGGCCGGGACCTGGCCGCCCGGCAGCCGGGCGGTAGGGGCTTATCCGCAAAAAAAAGATGACAAAAAATTGCAGACAGGTCCCTGGGGACCGGACGCCCGGCAGCGGGGCGGCCGGCCTTATTTTTTGCAATTTAGCCCTTTCGCGAAATAATTTCACATATGTGCCCTTTTTATAACTTTTTGCAGAAATAGACCCTGGGGGTCGGCGCTGTAATATGTGGCGCTGAGCTAACACGTCTTGGCGCCACAGATCACGGCGCCGAGGTGCCACGCACGCACAAGAAATCTAGTGAATCTTCGAACTTGTCTTTAATATTTTCGGACATTTTTAGGAGACTAGAATACTGTGAAACACACATCAAATATAATGGTAATAATTAAGAGCTAAAAACTGCATTACACAATGTAAACCATAGGAATTACATCATAATACAACGTTAATGAAACACACATCAGACATGCAGTGGCATGGCAGAACCCGTTGCAACTACGGTAAACATATTCTGAACTAAGCTAACATGCCTTATGTAATTTAGAAAAACACAACAAACACAACGATGCAGCATGTGACTAACACTAGATAGTCCTAGTAGCCGTACCCCTACGTAGCAAACTGCGTTGAGCCTTCTCCGCAGTATCCACCCATTGCAGGTGGTGCAGGCGGTGGTGCCGGAGGGGCAGGGCCCTTCTTCTTGTGACAAGGGCAGTTGCAGTAAGGAATAGTGCATGGTTCATCCTGTGAAGCGGCAACATTGCTGGTATCATCATCTTCGTCGTCTTTGTTACCCTCGCTCAATTCGTCGTAATGGTTTACATTGCATTCCAGATCAAAGATCTTTATCTGGAGGTACTCGATGAACTCCTGAACTGAATCAATTGGTGCAGGATCGACCCACCTGGTAAAACCACAGTTTTCTGGAGCATCTGAAGACTGCAAAATAAATTTCATATAAGGTATCTCAATGAAGATAAAGAAATAAAACAACCGAGTATTACCCATGCGTGTGGGCATTTGAAGAAACGCCGACCGCCATCCATCCCGTCGGTGCACATCTGCACTAAGCAGTCATCACCATGTCTGCATTTTGGCCACGGTTCTCTACGGTTATGGTATTGTTGTAGAGGAGTTTCATGGGTAAATTCACTATTGTGCTGTGGCGGAAACTCAAACACTGGTTCCGGAAAGGAATCAGGTCCAAGAGGCCCCTCCCATATTATGGGGTCTCCCTTTCTTCCCCCCTTTTCCTTTCCCAAAACCGTAGTAATTCTTCTCATATTATGAGCTTTGGTGTTTGAGTGCTGCTGGGAGTTCACAAACTTCGGAGTATTTATAGGCGCACAAAGGTCTGATACCCGGAGTGTGGAGTGTAAATGGACCTGAAAAGCTTACATGACAACACAGTGAAGAGTCTAGCTAACCGAACACTGAAAAGACTAGATTCAATTCTCGAACTGACTACTCGATGCATCTCTGTGCATGCAGACTCACAGCACTGCATTGCTGCCGCTCGGTCGATCGTGCCTAAATGCCGCCTTCCCCACTACACGCCACAGATCTTCGCTGTAGAATGACAGTTCCGTCGTCCTCGCCCGAGAGACTGCTTTGAAGGTGAGCTGGTGTGGTTGCCGTGTTGTCACATCTTTTTGAAATGGTGAAAGGGCACTGCTATTGGGCTGTCGTTTTTTGTCACGTTTGTCTAGGCAAACAATGCGACATATGCGAAACCCGTGATTGCCGTGCTGAGCAGTGGCAACCTGTGATCTCGTACTCGCAGCTAGATACACTATGGTCCCTATTTTGAGCTATACGAGCGTGTCACGAAGTTTACTCTGTATGCGGTAGTCGTCATCATCGTCGGCGGGATCTCGGCCGCTAACTCCTCCCGCAACTAACTTGTCCTTCATTAAATCACGGAAAAAATTCGTAAGAACTTCCCTTATTTCACGAGCATTATGGAACCCACAAACATAACAAGTTCACATCAATAATATCTATAGAAACAAATGACAAGTAAACTACCACAATCATAAACAACCATAATCCGAACAGTCAAAACAGTCCATAATGCCGCCGGAGAAACAAGTGCAAACAACTAACCACCCCTACCATTCCGACCTCTCTTACGTTGTGCGTGTACGTGATCCGTAGGGTAGCTATGACGTTCCGGTGGCCTCACGTCTCTGGCAGGATGGCGTAACTGAGCCAGAGGTGTATGCAAGCTGGGATCATCGTCCTGGGCAGGCGTAGCAAATAACCGTATAAAGTCCTCCAAGGAGGCCACGGCGTTGTCTTCAGACCACCCTACAGTTCACAAAAAATATTTTAAGCAACACTCAAAAGGTGAATGAAATTCCGTACAAATTATTGTACGTACCCTGTGTTGGAGGAGGTGGTGGTGGTGGATAGGAAGAAGCTCCTTCATATCCTCCTGGTGACGGCATAGGGTGATACGAAGACGGCCCCGCTCTGGTGAACTGTTGTGATCCTGAGTATAAATAATAACGTATGAGTCTTCGACCATAAAACATAAGCAAATAAAATTATGCATCACATATTTACCTAAAGTCCCTCCAGCATGTGGCATAGAGGTAAACTGGGTTCCTTGAAATGGAGCCCCTTGCGAGGCACCTGGCCCTCCATAGGGCTGAGAACCGGGGTACCCGTACCCTATGTGGAGTTGTATTTAAATACTGCATATAAACATACGGATCGGTAAATATCACACCATACCTTCGTACTGTCGGTGGTATAAGGGAGGCTGCTGCCATGCGGGACCACAAGGAACCGACGCCGACGCTTGCGACGATCCGTAGGAATCCTCGTACTCCGTCCGCGTACCAAAGGCCTGAAGGATACCTCGGGCTCTATCATGTTGAGTGGTCCAGGCCTCGAGTTGTGCCGCACGCTCATCGTAGACCCGCCATGAATCCTTATTACATTCAGTGAGCAATCTAATTCAAGCAGCCTACGTGACTCGAACTGCAACAAAAAAAACTTAGTATACAAATATTAAAAGATCGAAAATGCCGTCAACATTTACTCACCGCCCCAGCTAATGCCTCATCCCTGTGTCGTGCATAGCGATCCTGCGAAGTCGCAACATGCGGCTGTGGATGCATGTCAACATACGTCAAACGGCAACGAGTCTTCGGTTCGTACCAGGTCAGGTACGCCCGAAATGAAGGCTCAGTGTGTGGACCGGTATTCTCAGCCAACTGCTCGCCTGCATCATCCCACGCAGCCACCCATGGTTGTAATCTAGTGACCCACATTGTCGAGAAAGGATGTCCAGCCCTTGATAAACTGCACGTTAAATAGAAATTAGTTTCACGTTATTAGTACATGGGTGCTCATAAATTTTTGTTACCTATGATCGTGGCGCTAAACACGATCCAACGCTGAAGGCACAGGGAAAGACTGGCGTCGACCGAACTGCCTCATGACTCTATCCGGGCAGTGGGCCTCAACTGCAACGTCGTACACCAAAGCTGCAGTAGTCATCCATAGGCCCTGGTCCTGTGTGCACACCGAAGATATCCCAAGCGGTGCATGTGCGGCTATAGACGAAGGACTGTATGGCTCCCACACAATGTCTTCTGGGGTCAATCGATCAAATTCGGCAACAAACTCAGGATAAGACCGCCAGGTCTGTACATGTGCCCATGTTTTCTGCAAAAATAAAAATTATGTGTCCATAAGAAAGGTATTGAGGGAACAATGTATGACCATAGTACGCATAGAATATAAATTTTTATCGGGTCCATACCTGTCGAGAGTACCAGAGAGTGCCCATGGTGGGTCTGTCGTCCTCCGTGTCACCGTACATATCCGGCATGTACGGTGACTGGTCAATCATGGGACGACCGATAGCAATTCTCTCGTAAGACCAAAGCTGTAACATAATTGGGCACCCCGTTAGGACAGCATTTGTTGACGCTCCTTAGCGCCCCGATTTGTATACCGCAAGCGCACGGTTCGTGTAGCTTTTCCCTTAGAGTATTCCCCCAAGGTTTATCAATCCATGGATCGACAAAGAACCACCTAAGGTTTTCCATCTAATCTAACGGATCTATCCTAACATGAAGCATTGATTGCATATAAAGGGTAAACCTTTGATAGATATGAGTGATGTGTAAAGGTTGATCTCATGCATGAACATAGGCTTAATCATAGCAAAACCAAAGACATGACCAGGCCTATCGTCATCTAGTTGTAGTTCAAGCTAACGAGCAAATAAATCATGCATCTCAATCAAAAGCATCTTTAAACTCAAAATCTCCAATCCGATCCCTCGATACTCCGCCTACTCTGTGGAGACGGCCTGTCACGACGCCCCCCTTTTGAACGAAATACCCTGAAGCAAGTCGAACCCCCTTTGGTAGTTCCGCCATGAACCTCTAGCCACCATGAATACAAGATCATGCTAAGCGATCTATCTCGATAATAGATCTACGATGAAGCAAACCCAAAGAAAAAGAACGAAATCGAAAGAGAGAACATGATCGCTAATAGATTCGGAAGACATGATTATCATTACTCACATAATAGATTCGTTTGGATCGTCACCACCGAGTACATACCATTGACGACTCCAACTAGCTCATAAACTCCACCATGGCACAACCTCGCAGGGAGGCCATGGCGGCTAGGGGTGGCCTAAGCCATCTCCTAGACAACTTCGAAGACTTGCGGCGGCCGTCGTCTCCCTCCGGTCTTGGCCCTAGGTTTTCATCGAGTTCTGGGTGGATGGATGCTTCGAGTTGAATAAGGTGCGAGCTATTTATAAGGCGACGAAGCCACCGGTCGAAGGGGAGGCCAAACCGCCTCGAAAATGGGCTAGGCCGGCCGGCCGGCCTACCCCCTTTCGGGCTCGCCTCGGTCTCATCTTTCACGTGTAGACTCCTCGCATCTTCTAGAGTTTATGTCCTTCACGATTGCACCCCTTTGGACGTCGTTATCTTGGAGATATCTTCGAGGAAAGGATAGGATAGGAAATCCTTCCTTAAATCTTCATTTGCTTTGCTTAATCCCGAAGTATCTTGATCTCATCTTCGTGGGCTCGGTCCTTTAGGCTCTCTTGGAGGATGGATGTGCGTGAATGAGCTTCGTTTTGTACATGAGTTATTTCAAAGCCATAAAATATATCAACACATCGTTTTGTACGAAATTGTACCTGAAACTGTAGGAGCCATGACTTGGAAGGGCCTTTCGACTGTGGGTGCTCATTGAAATCTTCAGGATCAATCGTGGTGGCAACACCTGCAAAACGTTCCTCAAGATCCTCCGGCCACATAGAAGGTACCACACGGGGCCCGACAGTGTCTCCGGTGATAGAAAGACCAAGCATCATCGCAACGTCCTGCAGGGTCGGTGCCATCTCGCCATAAGGGAGGTGGAACGTGTGTGTCTCAGGTCTCCATCTGTCAACAAGAGCTGAAAGTAGAGACCTGTCTAGCTTCACCAAAACACTCTCAGCAAGACGAGCCACACTGAGAAGACCCGTCTCGCTCAGCCTGCATCATACAGTGCTCAAATGTTAATACATTATATAACGAAATGTATAACGGATAAAAACAGAAAATAGACGACATATCACCTGGGCACCCATCGTGGGTCTACAACAACCAACTCTGCAGGTGGACGTGGACGCATCACGTTTAGTTCTTGGTGCTGAACCTTCGCAAGGAAGGACCGGTGACCCGAGTCTATTGTTGGGTCCAGCAACGCAGGAGTAACCCCGGCCATACCTACCACGTAAGATCAAAACAATACAATACAATCACACACATCTAAATATTTCTAATACTTCCTTATATTTCCTAAATAATTTCTAAGATTTTCTAACCATTAATAATAATTTCTAATATTTTCTAACATTTTATAAATTTTCTAATATTATCTTGCAATTTTTAAGATTAATTAATTAGATTGCTAATGTACTATATCAACGCTAATCACTACAAGTAACTACACCTAAATGTACCACTAATCAGTCCTAATAATAATTAAACTGATTGCTAATCTAATGTTTCAACAAAATAGTTTCTATAATTTTCTAACATTTTCTACAATTTTCTAACATTCTCTACAATTTTCTGTAATTTTCTATAATTTTCTAACATTTTCTACAATTTTCTAATATTATCTTGCATTTTTTTATTTTCTAATACTTCTCTAACAATTTTCTAGTATTTTCTAATACTAAATCTAACACTAAATGTCCTATATCAACGCTAATCATTACAAGTAACTGCATCTAAATATACCACTAATCACTCCTAACAATAATTGAACTGATTGCTAATCTACTATTTCAAAAAAATAATTATAACATAATCTATTTATAAAATGTAGAAAATTTTAGTTACCTAAAGTCGCCGGCTTGAAAATCCGACAGGGCTTCGCCGCTTTGCCTCTCCCTCACCCCTCCTCTCCCTCCCTCCCTCTCTTTTCTTTTTTTTCTGGATTTTTAGTAAGGCAAATGAGGGGGTGAGGGGCAGCCAACACCTTATATAGGGGTGGGGGGGCCGGCCGCCCCGCTGTCGGGCGACCGGTCCCCAGGGACCTGTCTGCAATTTTTTGTCGTTTTTTTGCGGATAAGCCCCTGCCGCCCGTCTGCCGGGCGGCCAGGTCCCGGCCGCCCGGCAGCGGGGCGGCCGGGGTATATTTCTGTAAATTTTCAAATCGAAAATATATTTTTGTAAAAAACAGAAATAAAAAATATAAAAATAAAAAAACCGCTTCAAGTCCCGGCTGTGGCGCCCACAGCGGCGCGTGCGCTTAACTTCTGCGGCCAGCATCTCCTGAAGGCCCAAGCGGCCTCTAGTGCTACTAGTCAAGGAAGCAAGAGAAAGGATCAAGAAGTGTTCCAGGAGGTGCCGAGGCGTGCTGATAATCCTATGTACACACCCAAGAAACTGCCTCATGAGGTGAGCAAGGCCCTAGCTGCGAGTGTTCAGCAACTGGGAATGCATGGCGCTGTGGTCGTGCAATCTGAACCTGCAGCGGGACTGGATTCCTATGCTGGTTCCAGTGAGTTCAACACGCCAAGTATGACGGACAACACGGACGATGCACTGCTGGAGAAAGTCACATCAGTGTCTGTCACAAGACGGCTTAGTGCCGGTCCCTGTGGCCGGCACTAACGTGACAGTCGTTAGTGCCGGCTAATCTGACCGGCACTAATGTGCGCATGTTAGTGCCGGTCCGAAATACCAGCCGGCACTAACGTGCCCGACCCCGCCTGCCTCCTGCCAGCAAGGTTAGTGCCGGCTGGTATAAATGGCCGGCACTAAATGTTTTTTCTTCTTTATGTTTTTTTTTCTTTTTCGTTTTTATACGTATGGCTATGCGTATTTCTACCATATGTGACTACATAGTTGTACTCTTTGCATTGCACAGTAATATTAGGACAACATATTACACTAATATTATATATATATTCGTCATGTATGGAACACTTAGGAGTTCAAAAGTACTTGAGATATTACAAATTATTAAGCACATCAACTATAGTAATTTATCAGCTTCCCCGTCGTCGGATCTTCTTTGGCGACGCTTGTACGGAGATCGCCATGAAATTCGCCCTTAGAATTTATGACTTCATCGAGCAGGAATCCGCATATAGCTTCTTGAATTGCCCTGATCCGAGCCATTTCAATGAGTTCTTCTTTCATCCACCAACGCTGTCACATTTTTTGATAAAAACATGAGAATAAAAAATAATGAATTAAAATAATGAGCAGATGTGTGCTCACGTACATTGAATGTCTCCACTGTCATTTGCCCTTTTTTCACTTGCAAAAGAGTTGATCCACTCGCATACGTAGTATCCACATAAGTTGTTTTTTTGTTCCTGTCTCCAACACTATGGACAAATGTGTGTTACGATATAGAATTTTTCTGATGTTTATTGCGAATGACATTAGTAGCGAGAGTATATTCATACCGGAAAATCAGTCACCCAATGAAGAGGCTCGATTTCACCTATGGGCAAGCCTATGTATTTGCGGAGGTAGCGACTCCATGCAGTATTTACCACCTCGATGAGATCTTGGTACTTTGATTTATCTTGCCTTAACGAGTCGTACACCAAGACCTTGTGCTCCTCAATCCGAATACAAAGCAATATCCAATGAAAGCTGTGCATATACATACGCATAACCAATTAATGTTGATTATAATAGTTATTAAATAGTATTATTAATACGAAGGGATTGAAAAAAAGAGGCTAACAAAGAACGACTCACTGATGGTTGTATGGCAAGAGAATGAAGGGACACATGCTATTCTTACGCAACCCCCTGTATATAACATTGACTATTTCTTCAGGCTTTTGCGCTACTCGTGTATAATATCGGGGTCGAAGAACCCGACGTTATGGAAGTTCTTCTTTCGGCAAATTTGAATTTTTGTCCTACGGGACACAAGAAAAACGGAGATCAGTCAACACACAAGTAGGGGTGGTAAAGGGCCCAACATTTTGAACTAGAAAATCTAAGGATCGGGCCCTAAAAGGGCCGGGCTCTAAACATATGTATTTTTGAACTAAAAATTTTAAGGGCTTTATTGGGCTGTGAAGAGGCCATTAGGGTCATGGCCCATTACCACCCCTACACACAAGGCTAAAATAATGAAACGAGAGACAATACTTACATGCACCATACACTCACGAGGGACTTGTGAAGGGCATCTTGATGGTATAAATCGTAAAGTGCTGCAAACTCGATATATACATCATCTGCCCCCGCCAGAAATGCTCATCTTTAATCCGAGCTGGGAACATCTCTAATTCATTAGCTTTAAATTGCACGGCATACCATTTGTGTAACTCGGCCATTATCGTTGGTAGGAATGGTAGCAACTCTAGCCATATCAAAGGTTCACCAAGTACAAACTTTTTCTTGCCGCGGGCATTCTGTAGGGCCTCCCCAAGCAATTGAGCCCTTGTTAGATCAGTTTGCAATATCATCCCAGCCATGGTCAACGGATCTCTTGATTCATCGGGACATTCTTCACGCGGCACTATCAACGGAGGGATCGATTGTTTGGACTGCTCTCCGAGCTGGGGAACGGTCTTTGCATTAATACGCCGATTCTTGGGGTTGCTGTAGCACTTTCTGATCTGCCGATCATAATCCGACTCCCTTTCTTTCTCCTTCGTGGGATCTTTAATGAAGTGTTTAATGAAGTGTGCCTTTGCAACCGGATCTATTTCTGGCTTCTTGTTCGCAGCCTCCCTCAGTAGCTTGCTCTTCAGCAAGAAGGTTTGAAACGATTCTTCTGCCTCTTCCTCTTCTGGAGCCTTCGCTTTCTTCTTTCTTTGCTGCTTATGAGATGGCTGGACCGAAGGTACCGTGTATGCCTTCTGTCGCTGACTCTGATTCTGTTGTGCGGCTAGTGATGATACCCTTGTGCCTAATAGTTTTCCCCAACATGATAGAAGTTGACCATTGTTTTGTTCAGATACTGATGAGGAACTAATGGAATGGCAAACAAAATTTGAAGAAAGGATTGCAATACTAGAAACAAAAATCAGTAAACAAGGTAGAGAGATGGATGATGAAGCAGCGAGCTCCTCACTGCCCCAGATAATCTCTGAATTAACACATGAAATAGGAAAGCTCCAAGCAGAAGCTGATGTAATCCTTTCTTCCATTTTTACCAGCTGACTATTTTCTCTCTCTTTTTTTTGGTCATTATATTGGAGTTTAATTCTGCGTTTACGGTTTTCTGGCTCACATATCTATTAAGCAGGAACGAGACTCAGACATCAAAAGGATATTCACCAAACATAATTTCCGGCCAGTTCCAAAATTTCTATGGAGTTTGACCACATTGCGAGCTTGCTTTATTCTGCATT
Organism: Panicum virgatum; assembly: GCF_016808335.1. Taxonomy (NCBI): domain Eukaryota; kingdom Viridiplantae; phylum Streptophyta; class Magnoliopsida; order Poales; family Poaceae; genus Panicum; species Panicum virgatum. Next base: position 21,346,888 of record NC_053147.1, on the reverse strand, counting down.
GTTTTATTTCTTTTCGCTCGTCATCTCAGTGGCTGGATGCATGAGTGCATGTCATGTTCCAAATGATTTTTACCAACTGTTATGTATTTTATTAAAAGTGTCTGCCCTGTATGTGCAAGTGTTTCATCACTGAAGGTATGCACTAAGTATGTCTGTATCCTTTTCTTGAGCAGAAATCCAATGAAGACCAGTTAGATGTTTTATGGAAACACTATCTTAAAGTAAATGCTCGCTACTTTGAAATTGATGGCCAGATACAGTCTAAGATTGAATCTGCTGGTAGGAGACGACCTGATTTCTCCATTTTCCTTTCTTTCTTGTTAGCTAAAGAAAGGCTGCATGATATACAACCCAGTTTTGCCTGATTCTTTGAGTTAATGGAACGCAAAGTTCCTTCAAAAAAAAAAAGAACAAAGGCTAAATGATACAACCCAGTTCTGCATGCCTGTCTCTTTTTTGTTAAGTACTGGCACTAGGCTCATACATTATAAAGAAAGTTTGTGATGTTTGAACTATGGTGCAAAAGATCATATTTTCTTGCTGAAAGAGACAATTATATCGCCCTAAAAAAACGAGAGACAATTATTCAGATTTCAGAACACTTTCAGGCACTGTCAATTCCATCTTGTATGCTTTATATGTCGCCATCTCAGATGAGGATGTGGCTACATGCATTTGCTTATTGTTTGGTTCAGAATTGTAGTCTATCAAAATTGAAGATTAATTGTAAACATAGAAGAATTGTATCAATTGGCTCCCAAAACCATGGATTAGTGAGGGCAAGAATCAGTTCGGATCAAAATACCTAGAGGTCGGGGCGGCGCACGGGGCCGGGGTGCAGGGCGGCGTCGGGGTGCCGAGGATGACGAGGTTGGGGCGCGGCCTTGGACGGCGGGGGCAGGGCGGCGTCGGGGACGAGCCGGAGGTCGCGCCGGCGCGGCAGCCTGGGGACGCGCGAGGGATGCGCGGCCGGCACGGCGTGCCGGGCCGGGGAGGTCAACGGGGACCCGCACCGGCGCACACAGGCGAGGGTTGGCCAGGGATCCACGCGCGGTCGCGGGGCGGGGGCGGTGGCGCACGGGGCCGGTGCAGGGCGACGTCAGTGGGCGCCGCGCCGAAGACGAGGTCGTGGCGGCGCGCGCACGGGGCCGGGGTAGGGCGGCGTCGGGGTGCCGAGGACGACGAGGTCGGGGCGGCGGGGGCAGGGCGGCACCGGGGACGAGGCACCGGAGGATGTCGTGCCGGCGCTGCGGTCGGAGCAGGGGGTGAGGGCGGTGCGGCCGGCACAGCGTGCCGGGCCGGGGAGGTCGACGGCGAACCGCGGCGGCGCACGCGGGCGAGGGCCGGTTGGGGATCCACGCGCGGCCGGGGGCGGGGGTGGCGCGGCGGCGCACGAGTGCGGGCGGGCGAGCAGGGGGCGCGGGCAGGCGAGCGAGCAGGGGCGGGTTGGGCGACGTCGGAGCGGCGGGTTGGGGACGACGTCGATCTGAATTTGGCGAAGGGGGTAATTTGTTGGGGGGTGGCTCGGTTAGTGCCGGCTGGCCTTACCAGCCGGCACTAACGTGCCCACGTGACGTCAGATGGACACGTTAGTGCCGGCTGGTAATCCTAGCCGGCACTAACTTGTGCACGTTAGTGCCGGCTGGGTTTATCAGCCGGCACTAACGTGTACCATCTGGCGGGAATTGAAAATTGGCTACGCCAGTTCCCAATTACACTAAATTTTTAATATTCATAAATTTATTCAAAATAGGCTTAAAAAATTAGAATAATATAACAAAAATTTATATCTTATTTTTTAGCTACACAATAATTATAGTAATTATATCTACACAATAATAATAGTAATTGAAGTAAATTAACGAATATGCAACCATTATCAATTATGTGAAGCGTACATGGTTTATATGTGTATATGTTTCTGTTATTCATAATAAATCGAAAACATTTCATTTTGATCCATGCAAAAATATTCAAAAAACTTTTCAATAGTAGCCTATACAATGATGTAATCAATTCGCATATTACTTGATTATTTGTTTGTAATTTAATGTTTCAATGCTTCTAATAATGCAAAATTAGTGAATGTAAATAATATTTATACCATGCAAAAATATAATATTATCTGAAGATGATATTATGTCATAATTGGACAAATACTATCAAGAATTGAGATAAATACGATGCGGTGCGTTACATTACATCACTGATTGAGAGAATTCAATATATAACTTATATAAAACTACTACTCATTATTATTATCTACTGGAACATTGATAATCTTCCTTTTGACGAAAGTGCCTTGAGCGTGATCATAGCGTAAGTAAGGTGTGTCCTCTTTGGATAAGAGGATGCTAGGGTCAACGTCAACTGAGAATGGAGGAAGGTCATCAATCTAGTCATAATCTTCCGAATTGTCCGAAATATCCTCAACTCCAACTACTTTTCTTTTTTTGAGAAGAATTATGTGCCATTTTGGCTCATTTCTAGCCTTGTCTGCTTCAGGCGTCTTATCCGACTTCTTCTTCGGTTTGCTCGACATGTCCTTCACATAGAACACTTGTGTCACATCCTTGGCTAGAACGAATGGTTCATCTTTATATCCAATCTTTTTAAAGTCAACTATGGTCATCCCATACCGGTCCTTCGTTACGCCTCCTCCAGCCACCCATTCGAAATGAAATAAAGGGACAACTATGGGTACATATTCAAGTTCTCATATCTCCTTTATGACACCATAGTAGTTGTTCTTTTCTCCATTTCTGTTTACTATACACATACGGACACCACTATTTTTGTTGGTGCTTTTTTTGTCTTGAGCTCTCGTATAAAATGTATACCCATTGATTTCGTACCCTTGGTATTGCTGGACAGTGATTGATGGTCCCCTAGCCAGCCATTGAAGTTCTTGATCAACTGTGTTGTTGCCCAATAATTTTCGTCTGAACCAGCCGTCAAAAGTTTTTATATGTTGGCGTGTAATCCAAGCAGGATTCTTCTGTGGATTTTCAGACTGTATAATATTCATGTGCTCATCAATATATGGAGCCACCTTGGATGAATTCTGAAGAACCGTGAAGTTTGTTTGGCTGAATTCACTACAAGGGGTGTTCACATTACATTTCTTTCCTAGTGTGCCTTTTCCCTTTAGTCGCCCCTCATGGTGCGACACGGGGAGCCCAATCGGATTGAGATCAGGAAGATTGTCCACGCAAAACTCAATGACCTCCTCTGTTCCATAGTCCTTAGCAATGCATCCTTCTGGGCGAGAACGTTTACACACGTACTTCTTCAATACTGCCATGAACCTCTCGAAAGGGAACATATTGTGTGGAAAAACAGGACCCATGATAGTTATTTCTGTCACAATATGAACTAGAAGGTGTGTCATAATATTGAAGAAGGAATGTGGGAAGACCATCTCGAAGCTGACAAGACATTCGACAATGTCTTTCTGCAGCTTTATTAGATTATTTGGATTAATTGCTTTCTGTGAAATTTCATTCATGAACGCACAAAGCTTTACAACTGCCAATCTCACATTTTCCGGTAGAACACCCCTCAGTATAACCGAAAGTAATTGTGTCATCAGAACGTGGCAATCATGGGACTTCAAGTTTTGGATTTTCTTCTCTTTCACATTTATTATGCCCTGTATATTTGAGGAGTACACAGACGGGACCTTGATACTGTTCAAGCAATCGAACATACTTTCCTTCTCCTCTTTGCTCAGATTATAGCTGGCATGTTTTAAATAGTGGCGTCCTTTGTCTCTCTTCTCGGGTTGCAAGCCTTGTCGTCCAGCTAGCATCCACATGTCACGCCTTGCTTCCAATGTGTCTTTTGACTTACCATACACTCCCAGAAAGCCTAGTAGGTTGACGCAAAGATTCTTCGACAGATGCATCACATCAATTGCGTTGCGAACCTGTAAGACTTGCCAATAAGGTAGGTTCCACATTATAGACTTCTTCTTCCACATTGGAACATGTCCCTGGTCATCCTTCGGAACAGGTTGGCTACCGGGACCCTTTCCAAATACTACCTTCACATCCTTGATCATCGAGAACACACGCTTTCCATTACGGAACAGAGGCTTAGGACGAGTTTCGGGCTCTCCTTTGAAATGCTTCCCTTCGGTTCTTAGGGGGTGATCGGTAGGAAGGAATCGCCGATGGCCCATGTATACGCACTTCTTACAGTGTTTCAAATAAATGCTATCGGTTTCATCATAACAGTGGGTGCAGGCCATGTATCCCATGTTCGACTGTCCCGAAAGTTTTGCAAGTGCAGACCAATCATTGATGCATACAAAAAGCAAAGCTTAGAGGTTGAAAGACTCATGTTTATACTCATCCCACACATGTACACCTTCTTCTTTCCAGAGCAGTAAGAGATCATCCACCAAGGGTTGCAGGAACACATCAATATCGTTGCCAGGTTCTTTTGGCCCTTCTATAAGCACCGGCATCATGATGAACTTACGCTTCAGGCACAACCAAGGAGGAAGGTTGAACATACATAGGGTCACGGGCCATGTACTATGAGCGCTGCCAAACTCACCGTAAGGATTCATTCCATCCGCACTTAGAGCAAATCTTATATTCCTTGGGTCGTTGTCAAATTGAGGATACTCTCAGTTAAGGTTTCTCCACTGGGACCCATCTGCTGGGTGTCTGATCATGTGATCCTCCTTACGGTCTTCTTTGTGCCACCGTATCAACTTAGCGTTATCCTTGTTTTTGAAAAAGCGATTCAGACGTGGTATTATAGGGAAGTACCACACCAACTTTGCGGGAACTCTCTTCTTTACCGGCTGCCCATCAACATCACCTGGATCATCTCGCCTGATCTTATACCGCAATGCGCTACAAACAGGACAAGCTTCCAAGTTCTCGTATTCGCCGCGATACAGGATGCAGTCATTAGGACATGCGTGAATCTTCTGCACGTCCAATCCAAGAGGGCAAACCATCTTTTTAGCTTCGTATGTTGTTGACGGCAGTTCATTACCCTCAGGAACCATGTTCTTTACAATCTTTAATAGCTCACCAAATCCCTTATCGGTGACACCATTAGTTGCCTTCCATTTCAGCATCTCTAGTGTGGTACCCAACTTCTTCTGCTCCAGTTTGCAACTAGGGAACAACGGCCTTTTGTGATCCTCTAACATCTTCTCGAACTTTAATGCCTCCTTCACAGTTTCACTGTCTTTCTGTGCATCAAGCAACGCCTGACCTAGCTCGTCAGGTGGCTCCTCTTGTGCAACATTTGCTTCACCCTCGTCCATTGGTTCATCTTGAAAGCCACCTGCTTCATGAACCCATGCCCAATCTGGAAGATTGTTATCACCATCGTCATCTTCTTCATTATCTTCCATCATAACTCCAACTTCGCCGTGCTTAGTCCAAAGGCTATAGTTACTCATGAAACCATTCAAGGCCAGGTGATTCCATAGAGTATCTTTTTTTCGGAATTCCTTTTTATTTTCGCAAACACTGCATGAACAACACATTAAACCCTTTGGCGACCTATTTGCCATTGCCACCTTGAGAAAAGAATCTAAACCTTGAATTCATGCCGAGGTGCTCCGGCTTCCGTGCATCCATTGCCGGTCCATCTGTACAAATTAAAAAATATCATGCTCATTATCCCTAAAAACATGTTACTATGAAGTAATTCAAAAAAAATGTAAATGTGTCATAGGCCACCTGTCTAGTAAATTTAAACTAAATAGCAAAATAAATTGGCACAATAACATATACACATGTCACCATGAAATAATTCAAAAAAATCATTCTAAATGTGTGATAGTCAAACTATATAGTAATCATTCTCTAAAAAGCAACAAATCAATTCTACCTTGCTCAAATTAATGAACAAATTAATAAATCATGCCCATTTTCCCTCATCCTTAAAATTTTGCATAATAACATATACACATGTCCCCTTGAAATAATTCAAAAAGATTACTCTAAATGTGTCATAGTCAAACTATCTAGAAAACCTTCTCTAAAAAGTAACAAATCGATTCTATTTTGCTCAAATTAATGAACAAATCGGAAAATTATGCTAATTTTTCCTCAACCTTAAAATCACTATTTTCTTTATCTAGAAAGCATGAAACAAAGAATAAATACCGTGAAAGAAGAGTGGAAGAAGCTACTAACCTTTGGTGCACTTGGATGGGTGAAATCCTCACAAATTTGGGGGAAAATGGGCAGCACCTCCCCTCTAACACGCCATGAGAGAGAGGAGGAGCTCGGCCAAATGAAATGGTCGGGCTGGGGAAGGAGTGCCTGGTATATACGAGGCAATTTAGTGCCGGCTGGTGGCTTTAGCCGGCACCAAGTGTGGACTTTTAGTGCCGGCTAGAGCTACCAGCCGGCACTAACTTGCAATTGACCAAGTTAGTGCCGGCTAGAATTCCCAGCTAGCACTAACGTGTCTTTTGACCGTTGTGGCATGCGTGCGGATCGTTGGGGGATGGCACGTTAGTGCCGGCTGGTGTTTTTAACCGGCACTAACGTGCCCGCCTTGTACTGTACATGCACGTTAGTGCCGGCTCCTATTTGACCGGCACTAATGTGCTGGTACCAATATGACATTCTCCAGCAGTGATGACAGGAAGGCGCTGAACCTGCAAGACAAGCTGCTGTTGGCTAAGCAAGCAAAATTGAAACAGAAACAGGAGAAGAAACCTGGGCTTAGAGGAACGAGCCCGGTGAAGGAGATCAGAAAAACAAAAAAGGCAAGTAAAGGGCTCAAAGCAAATATCATCGAGTCTGTTCGCGAGCTGCAAACGGAGAACAACCAGTTTGGCGCACTTTATAGATCAGCTACTAGTGTGTCGGTGTTTACCGCCAAGCCTGCTCAGGGATACCCTTAGCAGTAGGGTTTGTAGGTAGGGATCGACGGCTCTGGAACTCGATGGTGCAAGGAACACAAATATTTAGACAGGTTCGAGCCGCGAGTTGCGTAATACCCTACGTCCTGTGTGGTGATTTGTATTGCCTTAGGTGTAGATGATTGTTTGTAGGGGTCCCTGCCCGCCCTTATATATCCGGGGGGACAGAGTTACATGAAAAGTCTTAGCCGAGTACAGTTGGAATCCTACTACAATATAATCGGGTAGTTTTCTTTGTACTGCAGCTAGTTCTATGCCTATTCGAATAGTTACAAAAGAGGTAAGGTACATCTATGAGCTATCCCTTACTCTAGAACATTCTATGTCTATAACAAGTCCCGCTGTCCCGGGTCTGACATGGTGGGTTCTCGGGTGATGCTTTTGAAAAGGACAATGAGGAGATGATCGCTGCTGCTCAAGCTGAAGAAGAGGTGGCAAATGCGCCAACTCCACTGGAGGTAGAGGAGGTAGGAAACCTGATGGGTCCTCATGGTGAGGCCCATCAGGAGCAATGAATTGTTTAGTTTGGAATTGCCGGGGGGAGGGGGGCGGGGAATCCTCGGACAGTTCGTGAGCTTGATGGTTTTGTGCGCCGTTACAACCCCAAACTAGTGTTCTTGTCGGAGACTATGATTAGTGAAAGTAGAGTAAAGAATTTAAGATGGAGACTAGGTTTGAAAGGCTGTTTAGCTATAGATAGTCGTGGCAAGCGTGGCGGCCTTGCTCTCTTTTGGGATGAAAACATCCAGGTGAATTTTGTTGGAGTAATGGGCTTGGCCCATTTATTCTAAAGCAATAAAAGAATTTAAAGCCCACTATTAATGCTAGGGAATCAATGTTTAATTCCGTACCGGGAATTGAGGAGGATCTCAACCGACTTAAAAGGTGGACTTCTTGTACACCACTTGTGAAGCCGGTAAGAGGAGGACGGTGAACCACACGCGCGCGCGCTCGCTCGCCGAGCCGGGCCGGGCCGGGCCGGGCCGGGCCGGGCCGTGGCCGTGGCCGTGGCCGTGGCCGAGGCCGAGGCCGAGGCGAGGCGCGGCGCGGCGCGGCGCGGCGCGGCCGGCCGGACGGGCGGTGCGGTGCGGCGCGGCGCGGCGCGGCGTGGCGCGGTGTGATGTGATGGCTATTTTGCCGTTGACAGCAATTAATCGTGCGATTAAACGTGCAATTAAATCTGTAATTAATGGCCATAACCGCATCACCTAAATGACTCTGATGGTGTCCAGATTCAACGAACCTGAGCACCTGAGTCACTATATAAGGAGTGCCATGCCCCTCATCCATCCTGCACCAGAGCACTGAGGCAACTCGGCTCCTCTCTTCTCCCTCTCCAGTTGCAACAACTGAGTTCCCCAACGCTAATCTCTGCGCGCACAGAATTAGCGTGAGCAGGCCTCCGAAACCTTGCTCGCCTTGAGATCCTGCACGGGATAGGCGGGCAATCAGGTTTTTGGGTAACGCTTTAGCGTGACTGCTCAAAAATACTAAGGCTTTGCCCGATTGTACGACTACTTCCTGGTGGACGAGCCGAACGACTACGTCGACTACATCTTGGTGACCGTTCGTGGGACTGCACTGCGAACATCTTCCTGCACCGATTTAGTTCGACTACTTCGACTGAGGCCAACCGAGTAGATGTCTACTCCAGTTGGTAACAGCGCAGCCAATGCCTCCGGCAACGGCCCCGCTTTAGGGTACTCCCTAAAACTTTGGTTATTTATATTGTTTATACTTATATGTGTGATAAGTATAAACATGTTCACATGTTTTCTTTTACTCCTTAAAGTCATAGAAATATTGCTAGTTTATACATCTAATTTTGGAATTAAAATATACCGAAAATTGCCTAGATTTCTAACAATCCAAAAACCTGATTGTGTTAATAGGCTTTCGGTATCTAGCTTTGCTGCATCAATCAAACCATCACCTTTTGATGGTTCAAATTACAAACGTTGGCAAGAGCGGCTTATACTGTGGTTAACACTATCGAGAGTGATCCATGTGAAAGAGGGTAAGCCTGAACAATTCTCTCCAGAGGAAGGGAGTGCGTTCGATGAGGCTGATATCCTCTTTCGAGGCTTGATCATTAGTGTTCTCGGTGATAACCTGGTGGATTCTTATATCCGGCTGCCAACTGGCAAAGCTTTGTGGGATGCTCTTGAGGCTCAATATGGAGTATCTGACGCCGGGAGTGAGTTGTATATCATGGAGCAGTTCCTTGAGTACAGGATGGTCGAAGACCGTTCTGTAGTGGAACAGGCTCATGAAATACATACTCTGGCAAAAGATCTCAAAAATTGCAGCAAAGAGTCCCCATGTGTGTTACCCAATAAGTTTGTGGCTGGAGGTATAATCTCTAAGCTGCCACCTTCTTGGAGGGACTTTGCTACTTCTCTAAAACATAAGAGACAGGAGTTCACAATAGATGGACTCATAGGGACTCTTGATGTTGAGGAGAAGGCGAGAGCAAAGGACATACGTGGGAAAGGAGTTGTTGGTGCTTCAAGTGCCAATCTTGTTCAGAAGAACAACTCCAACAAGAACAAGAAAAAGCCACCGCAGAACCAACCAAAGACTATGAAGACAACCACTTTTAAGAAGAAGAAGAAGACGGGAGCTTGCTATGTGTGCGCTAGTACGGATCACTTTGCTGCAAAGTGTCCGAACCGCAAAGGCAACAACTCCGCCAACATGGTTATTAGCGAGCCTGGAGGAACTTCGGGGTACGGTAATTTATTACCTACTGTTCTTTCAGTCTTTGGTTCACCCGAGTGGTGGGTTGATACTGGTGCTAATATTCATGTTTGTGCTGATGCTTCTTTGTTCTCTTCTTACCAGACCGGCGGGACTTCCTCCTTGCTGATGGGGAACGGATCACATGCGCGTGTTCTTGGTGTTGGTACGGTAAATCTGAAGTTTACTTCGGGGAAGACCGTGCAGCTGAAGAACGTGCAGCATGTCCCCACCATCAAGAAGAATTTAGTCAGCGGCTCTCTACTGTGTAGAGATGGTTTCAAATTAGTCTTTGAGTCCAATAAATGTATCTTGTCTAAGTTTGGTACTTTTGTTGGAAAAGGTTATGAAAGCGGAGGTTTGTTCCGTCTTTCTTTGTCAGATGTTTGTAATAAAATTGCATACAATGTTATTAACGTTGATGAAACAAATGTTTGGCATTCGAGGCTTTGTCACGTTAATTTTGGTTGTATGATGCGCTTAGCTAATTTGAGCTTAATTCCAAAGTTCACTTTTGTCAAAAATTCTAAGTGTCATGTATGTGTTGAATCAAAACAAACTCGTAAGCCTCATAAGACCGCGGAGGCAAGGAGCTTGGCACCCTTAGAATTAATTCATTCCGATTTGTGCGAAATGAATGGAGTGTTGACAAAAGGTGGTAAAAAATATTTCATGACTTTGATTGATGATAGTACTAGATTTTGTTACATCTATTTGTTGAAGTCAAAAGATGAAGCTTTACACTACTTTAAAATCTATAAAGCTGAAGTAGAAAACCAACTTGAGAGAAAGATCAAAAGAGTTAGGTCAGATCGTGGTGGCGAGTATTTCTCAAATTTATTCACTTTATTTTGCGAGGAACATGGTATTATTCATGAGAGGACGCCTCCCTATTCACCTCAGTCAAATGGGGTTGCCGAAAGAAAGAACCGCACTCTAACGGATTTGGTTAATGCCATGTTAGATACAGCGGGACTTTCCAAGGAATGGTGGGGTGAGGCTATATTGACTGCATGTCATGTCCTAAACCGTGTTCCTACAAAGAATAAAGAGATAACTCCTTTCGAGGAATGGGAGAAGAAAAGGCCAACACTGTCATACTTACGTACATGGGGTTGTTTGGCAAAAGTGAGTGTGCCAATAACCAAGAAACGTAAGCTTGGACCTAAAACTGTGGATTGTATCTTTCTAGGTTATGCTATTCACAGCGTTGGATATAGATTTTTAATAGTGAAATCTGGAGTACCTGACATGCATGTTGGTACTATAATGGAGTCCAGAGATGCTACATTTTTTGAAAACATTTTTCCCATGAGAGATGAAACAAGTTCATCTAGGCAAGAGTTCATCAAGGATGATGGCTCTGCTGAGCCGATAGAACACAATGAACATACACTTGTAGAAAATTCTGAGGAGGATAACAATGATGCTCCGAGAAAGAGCAAGAGACAAAGGACTGTAAAGTCTTTTGGTGATGATTTCATTGTATACCTCATAGATGATACACCCAGAACCATTGAAGAGGCATATTCATCTCCTGATGCTGACTATTGGAAGGAAGCAGTAAGGAGTGAGATGGATTCTATTATGTCTAATGGAACCTGGGAGGTCGTTGAACGTCCTTATGGATGTAAACCGGTTGGATGCAAGTGGGTGTTCAAGAAAAAGCTTAGGCCAGATGGTATTATTGAAAAGTATAAGGCTAGGCTTGTGGCCAAGGGTTATACACAAAAAGAAGGAGAAGATTTCTTTGACACTTATTCACCAGTTGCCCGATTGACCACAATTCGAGTGTTACTTTCCTTGGCAGCCTCTTATGGTCTTCTCGTTCATCAGATGGACGTTAAGACGGCTTTCCTCAATGGAGAGTTAGAAGAGGAGATCTATATGGATCAGCCGGATGGGTTTGTATCAAAGGGTCAAGAAGGAATGGTTTGTAAGTTGTTAAAATCTTTATATGGTCTCAAGCAAGCGCCTAAGCAGTGGCATGAAAAGTTTGATAGAACTTTGACCTTTGCCGGCTTTGTTGTGAACGAAGCTGACAGATGTGTGTACTATCGCTATGGTGGGGCTGAAGGAGTGATTTTGTGCTTGTATGTGGATGACATACTGATCTTTGGCACTAGCCTTAATGTGATTAAGGAAGTCAAAGAGTTTTTATCTCAAAATTTTGAGATGAAGGATCTGGGAGAAGCTGATGTTATCCTTAATATAAAGCTGGTAAAAGAGATCAATGGTGGGGTGATTCTTACACAGTCTCACTATGTGGAGAAGGTGTTAAGTCGCTTTGGTTATAGTGACTATAAACCTGTCTCAACACCATATGATGCCAGTTTAATTCTTAGAAAGAACAAAAGGATAATGCGAGATCAGCTGAGATATTCTCAGATCATTGGTTCATTAATGTATTTAGCGAGCGCTACAAGACCTGATATCTCGTTTGCTGTAAGCAAACTGAGCCGGTTTGTTTCAAACCCGGGAGATGATCATTGGAAGGGTCTTGAAAGAGTAATGCGCTATCTGAAGGGGACAATGAACTATGGAATTCACTACACCGGGTACCCAAGGGTACTAGAAGGGTATAGTGATTCAAATTGGATTTCTGATGCTGATGAGATAAAGGCCACAAGTGGATATGTGTTTACACTTGGTGGTGGAGCTGTTTCCTGGAAGTCTTGCAAGCAGACCATCTTAACGAGGTCAACTATGGAAGCAGAACTCACAGCATTAGATACCGCCACTGTTGAGGCTGAGTGGCTTCGTGAGCTCCTTATGGACTTGCCGATAGTTGAAAAACCGTTACCGGCAATCCTAATGAACTGTGACAATCAAACGGTAATTGTCAAGGTGAATAGTTCAAAGGATAACATGAAGTCATCTAGACATGTGAAAAGGCGGTTGAAATCTGTCAGAAAATTGAGAAACTCCGGAGTTATAGCCCTGGACTATGTTCAGACGGCTAAAAATCTGGCAGATCAGTTTACAAAGGGTCTTTCACGAAATGTGATAGACAATGCATCTATGGAATTGGGCTTGAGACCCACGTGAGTCATTCTATAGTGGAAACCTGTCCTATGTGATCGGAGATCCCGTGAATTAGGATGGTGAAACAAAACTAAAGTCTGACTGTGAGAAGAGAACCTTTGTGAAAAGGGCTCATTCCGTGTATAAGGTGCATTTCTCTTCTAATCTGTATGGCAGGTTGGTCTATACCTTAATGTGTGCCAGGTGGTTTCTTTTAAACAAATGAGTTATTTTCTTGAAACAAAAGATGTTGTCCTACAGAACATCTGAAAGGAACACACCTATATGAGTTTGACCACTGGTCATGGTCTATGAGAATTGGGTATTCTCTAGAAACTCATGAAGGGCCTGGAGTATGACTTATAAGCTCCAAACCGCGGGGATGCTTTTGCAGCCTAGTACCAGTGTAGGGCTCTGGTCAAACTTGTTTGCACAAAACTGGCAATTCAAGGCATAGTCCATTGCACAGTTGTGAATAAGTGTAGCCTTTGTCCTAGATGGAAGTTCAACTTAACAGTCTCTGTCGAATACTGGTATATCAAAGAGAGAATGAGGGTATTTCTAGTGTGGCTTGAATTTCTTGGTGGGGATTGTTGGAGTAATGGGCTTGGCCCATTTATTCTAAAGCAATAAAAGAATTTAAAGCCCACTATTAATGCTAGGGAATCAATGTTTAATTCCGTACCGGGAATTGAGGAGGATCTCAACCGACTTAAAAGGTGGACTTCTTGTACACCACTTGTGAAGCCGGTAAGAGGAGGACGGTGAACCACACGCGCGCGCGCTCGCTCGCCGAGCCGGGCCGGGCCGGGCCGGGCCGGGCCGGGCCGTGGCCGTGGCCGTGGCCGTGGCCGAGGCCGAGGCCGAGGCGAGGCGCGGCGCGGCGCGGCGCGGCGCGGCCGGCCGGACGGGCGGTGCGGTGCGGCGCGGCGCGGCGCGGCGTGGCGCGGTGTGATGTGATGGCTATTTTGCCGTTGACAGCAATTAATCGTGCGATTAAACGTGCAATTAAATCTGTAATTAATGGCCATAACCGCATCACCTAAATGACTCTGATGGTGTCCAGATTCAACGAACCTGAGCACCTGAGTCACTATATAAGGAGTGCCATGCCCCTCATCCATCCTGCACCAGAGCACTGAGGCAACTCGGCTCCTCTCTTCTCCCTCTCCAGTTGCAACAACTGAGTTCCCCAACGCTAATCTCTGCGCGCACAGAATTAGCGTGAGCAGGCCTCCGAAACCTTGCTCGCCTTGAGATCCTGCACGGGATAGGCGGGCAATCAGGTTTTTGGGTAACGCTTTAGCGTGACTGCTCAAAAATACTAAGGCTTTGCCCGATTGTACGACTACTTCCTGGTGGACGAGCCGAACGACTACGTCGACTACATCTTGGTGACCGTTCGTGGGACTGCACTGCGAACATCTTCCTGCACCGATTTAGTTCGACTACTTCGACTGAGGCCAACCGAGTAGATGTCTACTCCAGTTGGTAACAGCGCAGCCAATGCCTCCGGCAACGGCCCCGCTTTAGGGTACTCCCTAAAACTTTGGTTATTTATATTGTTTATACTTATATGTGTGATAAGTATAAACATGTTCACATGTTTTCTTTTACTCCTTAAAGTCATAGAAATATTGCTAGTTTATACATCTAATTTTGGAATTAAAATATACCGAAAATTGCCTAGATTTCTAACAAATTTATTATCGATTAATGATCGCTACATCGATGTGTCTATCTGTGATTGTCCTAATGGTGCTCCTTGGCGAGCAACTTTCGTTTATGGGGAACCTCGGGTGGAGGATTGGCATAAGCTGTGGGAGATTATGGAGAGATTAAAAACCCGCTCTTGGGAGCCTTGGGTAGTTATTGGAGATTTTAACGAAGCAATGTGGCAATATGAACACTTTTCTAAATCTAAACGGGGGAAAAACAAATGGCGGATTTTGGAGAGACTTTGGATGTTTGTGGGCTAAAAGACTTGGGTTTCTCGGGTCTTCCTTGGACCTATGATAATAGGAAATCTGGTGGCTGTAATGTCAAAGTTCGGCTTGATAGAGGAGCAGCGACGCAGAGCTGGCTAAATCGCTTTTTTGATGCATCTGTAACCCATCTTGCTTCGCCTTGTTCGGACCACTGTCCTCTATTGATGCGTGTTGTGCAGGAACAAGGGAGAAATGCGGGCGCATGACAAGCTTACTATGAAATTATGTGGGAGAGGGATGCGTCCCTAGACGAGCGCGTGCAGCGCGCATGGAGCAATGAGGTGACGCATGGCGATCTGGGAGTTGTGTACTTAGCTCTGAATGGTGTGCTCCATGCGCTAAAGAGTTGGAGTGCATGCCATTTTGGCTCTGTACGCAAGGAGCTGGAAAGGCTCAGAATGCAATTGGCGAACCAACAGGGCGCAGGTATGGACTCTATTGATACAAGAGAAACGATTCGTACTATGAATGAGCTTCTGTACAGGGAAGAGATGCTATGCCTACAAAGATCGAGAGTTTCGTGGCTGAAAGGGGGTGATCGGAACACAAAGTTTTTCCACCAAAGGGCGTCCTGGAGGGCTCGGAAAAACAAGATACGACAGCTGAAACAAGCGGACGGTACTTGGACGTCGGAGACAGGCTGCATGGCAGGTATGATCAATAATTATTTTTCTGACCTTTACACAAAAGATCCCGCGGTTGTGCCACAGGAGGTCACGCAATTGTTCGATCAGTGCATTACGGATGATATGAATGATACCTTATGCAAGCCTTTCACGGAGGAAGAAATCAATAATGCCCTTTTCCAGATCGGACCACTGAAAGCAACGGGCCCGGACGGTCTTCCGGCAAGATTTTTTCAGCGGAATTGGGGGCTCCTTAAGGAGGATATTATACATGCTGTCAGAGTTTTCTTTGAAGTGGGAACAATGCTGGAGGGAGTGAACGATAAAGCAATTGTGCTAATTCCGAAAATTCAACATCCAGAAAGTCTCAAGGATTACAGGCCCATTAGTCTTTGCAATGTCCTATATAAAGTGGTCTCCAAGTGTCCGGTGAATCGACTTAAGCCACTGCTGGATGCTGTGATCTCGGAGAATCAGAGCACTTTCATCCAAAGGCTTATAACGGACAATGCATTGATAGCTTTTGAATGTATCCATGCAATCCAGCGGGATAACTCAGTTAACAGTAAGTTCTGTGCAGTTAAATTGGATTTGGCCAAGGCCTATGATCGTGTGAATTGGAGTTACCTAGAGCATGCTATGGAGAAGTGAGGAATGAGCAGTACTCACTCCTGGCTGTGATGAGTGAATTGTCAACCGTGCGGTGTGATCGAGTGCTTGGTCTTTGATTGCAGGTACACGGGCGTCAAGTGTCGACGGAGAGTTGCCGTGGAGGAGCTCAGGCCGGGCGACAGCTGTGGCAACCACTCCTGGATCGAGGGCGCAACCAGCGATGGATAACGGGTTTCTTGGTTTGCGCCACAAAACCAAGAAGGCGGACGGCTGTTGAAGACGCCAAGTCGTGGAGGCACGGGCGTCGGTCTCGGGACTGACGGAGGTGACGGGCGTCGACGGCGTCTAGGGCCTCGCTGCGGGCAAGGAGGTGACGGGCGTCAGGCGGCGTCTAGGGCCGTCAGAAGGCCGAGGCTGGAACGGCGTCCAGGGCCACGGCGTGGAGGCGGGAATCTTCCCGCGCGTGGAGTTTTGGCGATTTTCATAAAACCGGCCACCTCACCGGGTTTCGCGGACCCCTCAAAACCGCGGATCAGATCCACATCGACGTGGCGGCATCGCGGAGAAGGCTTCGAGTCGAAGAAAGAAACTCCGCCGTCGGATGATATCTTGTACCCTTTCCGGTTTTGCCCCTACGGGCGTTTTAGTGTTCGAGTCAGGGTGGAGGACATTTTTGAGAAGCGGCCGGTCTGACCAGTCTGTGAGACCGGTCTGACCGGTCGGCCCCGAGATGGTATAAATACCTCTCACCTGCCCCCTTGGATAGGTGAGCCTCCAAGCCACGAGTCTTTTCTGTTTTTCCTTTGCTCCTCTCTCTGTTCTAGGGTTAGGCCGAGGTCTCCATGTCAAAGTGGTCTAGATTATAGCTAGGTCCAAAAAATTTGAGAGGGTGGATGAATGGGTGGAGGTGTAGCTCTTGTATAGGTGAATTTCTCTGTAAATCACGATGAATTTGAATGAAATCGAGGACCCTTTTGAGCAGCTCTCTTGTGTTCCCGTTCATCTTTTGTTCATGGATTGATTTCATCTCTTTTGGTGGTTTTTGAGATTAAAACTTTCTCTTGGTGAGTTTAGGAACTTCGTGATTTGCATCTCAACCATCTAGCCTAGAGCTAAACCCCCGAGAATCACGAGTCCCTCGGATTGAGGTTTTTGGAGTTTTTGGAAAACCCTCTTTTACTTCTTTCCCTCACGAAATTCTTGTGATCCCTTGCGCTTTGGGTTGATTCCTTTTGTTGAGAGGTTCGTCTCTATCCCAAGAACCCTCCTGCAAATTTTGAGACTATTTGGTGATGATTTGAACGAGTAATCTTGAAATCACCTTGAGTTCGCGGGCTGGAATTCTGTTCTGGGCAGAAGCGGTCTGACCGGTCGGAGCAACCGGTCTGACCAGTCTGGAATTTCAAATCCAGCCCGACCGGTCTGACTGCCCAGAGCGAGCGGTCTGACCGGTCCCTGACTTCTAGATCTGCAGTTTTTCTCGATCGCTTCCGTGCTTTCTCTCGCTAGTTCCTAGGGGTGATTTGTGTTGGTTTAGCTCTTCTATAGCTACTCCACACCTCATCTAGGTTTTGGGGTTTGTGGTGATTTTTGGGATATAGGCCGACGGATCGATTTCGAAAGAAATTTTGATCGGCTCCCATTCAGCCCCCCTCTGGTCGCCAGTTTCAGTCCCTCAATTGGTATCAGAGCTTGGTTAAGGTTTTCAGTACCTTAACCGGTTCGAAAACCACTTGGCGACCATGGCGAGTCTTGGTAAGATCCCAGTATTTTCCGGCGAGGACTATGCTTATTGGAAGGTTCGCATGCGTGCCTTCTTGCAAAGCATGGGAGCCGAGGTCTGGGATATCACCAAGAACCAGGCGTACGAGGTGCTTGCCATTCGGACCACTCCTCTTCAGGTGTCCGAGCATGAGGCGAACGCCAAGGCTGTCAATGCATTGTTCGCTGGCATTTCTCGTGCGGAGTTCTCACGCGTCCAGGGTTTTCAGGAAGCCCACAAAGTCTGGACGTGTCTTGAGAACTACCACGAGGGCACACCTCAGGTGAAGGCTAGACTGTTCGAGACTCACCGGCATGAATATGAGAACTTCACACAGGGGCCGGGTGAGAGCATTGGCGACATGTTCAGTCGGTTTCAATCGATTGTGAACAAAATCAGTGCGAACAGATCTGCTGATGCCCTTTACTACACAGAGCACGAGAAGGCCCTCAAGTTGCTCTACGCACTTGACCGCTCTGTGTGGGATCTCAAGGTGAACACGATCATCGAGTCTGCAGGCTATGAGACTCTGACCGTGAATGAGCTTTTCAGCAAGCTCAAGGCCACGGAGGTGGATAACCAGACACGAGCCAAGCTCAATGGTGCCCTGTTGACGCTCCTTAGCGCCCCAATTTATATACCGCAAGCGCATGGATCGTTGTAGCTTTTCCCTTAGAGTATTCCCCCAAGGTTTATCAATCTGTGGATCGACAATGAACTACCTAAGGTTTTCCATCTAATCTAACGGATCTATCCTAGCATGAAGCATTGATTACGTATAAAGGGTAAACCTTTGATAGATATGAGTGATGTACAAAGGTTGATCTCATCCATGAACATCGGTAAGGATAAAGCATGACCGAAGGCATGACTAAACCTATCACACGCATTCTAATTGTAGTTCTAGCTAAACGAGTAAGCACAACATGCATCTCATCCAAAGCCTCTTTAAACCAAAACCTCCAATCCAACCCCTCGGGAACCCCCCTACTCAGGCCACGCCATGTCATGACACTCTCTTTGGACAAGGGCACCCAGAAGCACGCTAGTGTAGAACCCCCTTGGGTAGATCCGGTATGAACTCCTAGCCACCATAGCTACAAGAACACCCCATGCAATCTATCTCGAAAATAGATCTAGGAATAAGCACACCCAAGGCAAGAACGAAATCAAAGAGGAGAGACATGATCGCTGAATAGATCCGATGACATGAAGATATTACTCACATAATAGATTCGTTTGGATCGTCACCACCGCGTATACACCATTGACGACTCCAACTAGCTCATGAACACCATGGCACAACCACGCAGGGAGGCCATGGCGGCTAGGGGTGGCCTAAGCCATCTCCTAGACAACTTCGAAGACTTGTGGCGGCCGTCGTCTCCCTCTGGTCTTAGCCCTAGGTTTTCGTCGAGTTCTGGGTGGATGGATGCTGCGAGTTGAATAAGGTGCAAGCTATTTATAAGCTGAGGAAGCCACCGGTCGAAGGGGAGGCCAAACCGCCTCAGAAACGGGCTAGGCCGGCCGGCCCCATGGGCTTAGGCCGGTCGGCCTACCCTCTTTCGGGCTCGCCTCGGTCTCATCTTTCGCGTGTAGACTCCTCGCATCTTCTAGAGTTTATGTCCTTCACGATTGCACCTCTTTGGACGTCGTTATCTTGGAGATATCTTCGAGGAAAGGATAGGATAGGGAATCCTTCCTTAAATTTTCATTTGCTTTGCTTAATCCCGAAGTATCTTAATCTCATCTTCGTGGGCTTGGTCCTTTGGGTTCTCTTGGAGGATGGATGTGCATGAATGGACTTCGAATCAACATGGGCTTTGGTCCTTCTTTGGGCTTTGGCCTTCGTCTTTCTCCGTGTTAGCGCTCGATCATGGGCCTCGTCGTTTCATGCTCCAAAATAGGCCAAAAACCTGTAAAAACGAAGTTCCTCCAAAATATATGTGCAAGTGTGAAAATGACCGATAATTAGGCCGGGGTTAGGACGGTTAGTGATTTTGATATTAAATTCATGTCATTATTAAGGATAAATAAGGGATAAAATGGGTACTTAAGGAGCGCCAACATGCCCCTCCTTCCAAGAGCATCGCTCTTGTGACTGGCCCAGGTGGATGGAGCTCTAACGCTAACTCTGCTCTTGGCTTTTCTCTTGCCTCTTTGCCTTTTGTTACAGATGAGCAGCTAGAGACGCTGGGCGACGACGACTTGTGCCTCCTCATTAACACATTCCAGCGTGTCTACCACAACAGGCAGAGAAAGAAGTTCGGCGGTGGCCAGAACAACTTCGAATACTACCGCCACCGCGACCGCGACGAGGGAGGCTCCAACAAGGAGCGTTGGTACCACAAGCATCGCAGTCGTGACCGGGACAAGGGAGGACGCTTCGACAAGGAGTCGCTCAAGAAGCGCTTCCAGTACAAGGCCAAGAAGTGGGAGAAGGCTTTCCTAGCGCAGCTCAGCGACCTCGACAAGAGCTCCGACATCGACCGCTCTTCTTCACCGACCTCTGACAACGACAAGAAGAAGAAGAAGCGGGACAAGGATGCCACCGGCTTCATCGACCTTTGCTTGGCGGCCGGTCGGCGCAAGGGTTTCTGCACCATGGCGGGTGAGGCCAATGGTGCTCGTGCGTCTCCAGGTGGACATGCTACACCGACGCACGACGGCTCTTCTCCTGGATCCGAGAGTGATTCAGATGTAAACTCTACTATTGACCTGCTTGATATTGAGGTTAGGGAGTTGTACGCCGCTCTCGACAACCAGAAGAGGCTACTTAAGGAAGCAGCTAGAGAGCGTAGAAAGCTTAGGGCTGAGCTGGCTTGTGCTAGAGAGAAATCTGGTGAGGATGAGTGCGCAGGCTGCATATCTCACATGAATGATCTTGTTGCTCTCCGTGCGAAGCATGATGAGAACGTCGTGAACTTAGATGTTGCTAAGACTTCGCTTGCTGACATGTCTCACGAGCTAGCCAAGGCCAAGCATGAGCTTGAACTGGTCAAGGACGCTCCCATAGTTAGTGATGTGCTTGAATGTGATGAGTGTCTTATCTTTAAGTCTGATCTAGCCGCTTTGCAATCTAAATTTGCTACTGTTGTGTGCGAGCTAGAGGAGATGAAGTCGAGGCCAGTTTTGCTTGGTGCGTGTAAGCTTTGTCCCACACTTAGTTCGGAGCTAGATGAGAAGAACGCCTTGATTAAGTCTTTAGGGAAGACTAAGGTCGTGGAGTCTAGCCCACCTATTGATTGTCATGTTTGCCCTGGTCTGATTTCTGATTTGGATAATCTTGCGGTAGAGAAATGCAACTTGGAGAATGAGAACACATATCTTAGGGCGATTCTGAGTTGGGTTTCTAGCAGTGAGCCGCAGTTGGGCATGATGATCAAGCAGTTTAAGAGTGGTGATGGTTTTGGGGTCGGTTACACATACACGAAGTCAGACTTTGACAAGCTGTATGGTAAGATCGGCAAGGCTGCTGGAGTTTCAAGTGCTCTAAACACTGCTAGCACGAGCACGCAGCCTTCGCTTATTGACCCCGTGGATGGTGTGCTGAAAGAACCACAAAAAGCACCTCCACAGAAGCAAGTTTGGGTTCCAAAGCCTAATGAGCTGAGGAATCCCCTCGATACGCTCTCTGCTGCCATAGCCCAGGTTGCCCAGAAGAAGGGGGTTGCTCCTCCCCGTTCGCAGGCGAGGCCTCCACCTCCCAAGAGAGAGGTGAGGTACCACTGCGAGTACTGTGACAGAGAAGATCACCTAGAGGAGTTTTGCTTCAGGAGGAAGCGGGCTGTGAGGCGTGAGCAGGAGAGACGTAACTCGGACATATACTCTGCTCGGGTGCATGGTCCTCCTCGGCGTGGTGGTAGGCAAGATGCTAGGGCGTGCCGTGTAGGTGGAGGACAAGGACACGGTGGAGGTTACCGTGCTCCAGCGGGTGGTCGCTTTGCCGGTCGTGATCCTGGTCGTCCTCATTACGGCTATGGACCACGAGACCGAGGCTTTGGAGGAGGATACGATGCACCACGCTTTCCTCACGGTGGTGGTCATCAGCCTCGCGGTAGACGGGACATGAGATACGTTTTGCCTGAGTTTTCTAACCCTTCTGTAGAGCAAATGGCTCGACACTGGTTTGTTTCACACTTTGCTAACCCCAGTGTTGAGACATTTGCTCACTCTTTGTCTCACTACTGATGTGCAGGTTGGAGGCTTGGAGAACCGGTGGATCATGGACTCCGGTTGTTCGCGCCATATGACCGGGAATGACAAATGGTTCTCCAGCCTCACCCCAACGCGCCACAAAGAATACATCATATTTGGAGATAATGGTAAGGGCAAGGTACGTGGTGTTGGCGCTTTAGAGTTTCTGATCGCTTCACCCTGAGAGAGGTTGCTTTGGTTTCGAATCTTGGCTTCAATTTGCTATCTGTTTCGCAACTTCTTGACGAGGGGTTTGAAGTTCGCTTCAAGGAGGGTTGTTCTCGTGTTCTAGATTCCAGAGGAGATTTGGTTTGCCGGATTTTACCTCGCGATCGGGTTTTCTTGGTTGATTTCTCTGGAACTTCTCTTGGTCCTCCTTGTTGCTTGTTGGCTGGTCCTTCTTCTGATATGTGGAAGTGGCATAGAAGACTTGGACATTTGAGCTTTGATTTGTTGTCGAGACTTAGCTCACTTGGCCTGATCCGAGGACTGCCCAAATTAAAGTTTGAAAAAGACCTTGTTTGCCACCCGTGTCGCCACGGGAAGATGGTTGCCACCTCCCATCCGCCTGTTAATCAGGTGATGACCACCTACCCTGGAGAGTTGCTACACATGAACACAGTCGGTCCTTCTCGGGTGATGTCGGTTGGTGGGAAGTGGTACGTTCTTGTGATCGTGAATGACTTTTCTCGCTATTCTTGGGTCTTTTTCATGAGAACCAAGGATGAGGCTTTCGAGTTTGTTCGAGACTTGATCTTGAGTTTGAAAAATGAGCTACCCCAGGCCATGAGAGCGATTCGCAGTGACAATGGCACATAATTCAAAAATGCTCGTTTTGACACCTTTTGCGGTGATCAAGGTCTTGAACACCAGTATTCTTTCCCTTACACTCCACAGCAGAATGGGATTGTAGAGCGAAAGAATCGAACGTTGGTTGAGATGGCTAGGACGATGCTCGGTGAGCATAGGACTCCTAGAAAGTGCTGGGCTGAGGCGGTTAACACCGCTTGTTATGTGTCCAATCGTATTTTCTTGCGTGCTTTCATGCACAAGACTTCTTATGAGTTGCGATTTGTACGCCAGCCCCGTGTTGATCATCTCAGAGTTTACGGTTGCCGGTGCTTTGTGCTGAAAGAAGGAAATCTTGATAAGTTTGAGTCTCGGTCGTCTGACGGTATTTTTATCGGTTATGCTTCTCACTCTAGAGCTTACCGTGTGCTCATTATTGATACTAACATCGTCAAAGAGACTTGTGAAGTCACTTTCGACGAGACTACACAGTGCAATTCTTCTGTCTTTGAGGTTGCAGGAGATGATGAGCTCGGCACCCCCATCTTTGAAGATGAAGAGGAAAAAGCTGCGGAGGGTGATGCTGTGGCTACCACGCGTGCTGTGGACCCAGTAGCCTCCGCCACGAGCTCGGACGATGATGACGGCCCCGATCCTACTATGTCTACTTCCCGGGGGCCGGTCGAGCAGGTGACTCAGCCTTCACCAGCTGCACTTGAGGAGACACCAGCTTTGGCTGAGGAGGAGGCGACTTTGACAAGGAAGCACCGCGACACATTCAGCGTCTGTGAGACTGGTCTGACCGGTCGGCCCCGAGATGGTATAAATACCTCTCACCTGCCCCCTTGGACAGGTGAGCCTCCAAGCCACGAGTCTTTTCTGTTTTTCCTTTACTCTTCTCTCTGTTCTAGGGTTAGGCCGAGGTCTCCATGTCAAATTGGTCTAAATTATAGCTAGGTCCACAAATTTAAGAGGGTGGATGAATGGGTGGAGGTCTAGCTCTTGTATAGGTGAATTCCTCTGTAAATCACGATGAATTTGAATGAAATCGAGGACCCTTTTGAGCAGCTCTCTTGTGTTCCCGTTCATCTTTTGTTCATGGATTGATTTCCTCTCTTTTGGTGGTTTTTGAGATTAAAGCTTTCTCTTGGTGAATTTAGAAACTTCGTGATTTGCATCTCAACCATCTATAGAGCTAAACCCCCGAGAATCACGAGTCCCTTGGATTGAGGTTTTTGGAGTTTTTGGAAAACCCTCTTTTACCTCTTTCCCTCACGAAATTCTTGCGATCCCTTGCGTTTTGGGTTGATTCCTTTTGTGGAGAGGTTCGTCTCTATCCCAGGAACTCTCCTGCAAATTTTGAGACCATTTGGTGATGATTTGAACGAGTAATCTTGAAATCACCTCGAGTTCGTGGGCTGGAATTCTGTTCTGGGCAGAAGCGGTCTGACCGGTCGCAGAAACCGGTCTGACCGATTGTTGCAACCGGTCTGACCGGTCGGAGCAACCGGTCTGACCGGTCTGGAATTTCAAATCCAGCCTGACCGGTCTGACCGCCTAGAGCGAGCGGTCTGACCGGTCCCTGACTGCTAGATCTGCAGTTTTTCTCGATCGCTTCCGTGCTTTCTCTCGCTAGTTCCTAGGGGTGATTTGTGTTGGTTTAACTCTTCTATAGCTACTCCACACCTCATCTAGGTTTTGGGGTTTGTGGTGATTTTCGGGATATAGGCCGACGGATCGATTTCGAAAGAAATTTTGATCGGCTCCCATTCACCCCCTTTGTTCGCCAGTTTCGGTCCCTCAAGAAGCTTTCACCGCAAATGGAGACAGTGGATCATGGAGTGGCTGACCACTGTCCGCTACAGAGTCCGCTTCAACGGTGTTCTGCAGAACACCATCCAACCCACGCGTGGTTTGTGCCTAGGCGATCCACTGTCGCCCTACTTATTCCTTTTTGTGGCTGATGGTTTATCAAAAGTTTTGCACCAAGAAATTAGGACGGATACGATACAAGGACTCAAAGTATGTCGCAGTGCACCAACCGTTTCCCACCTGCTGTTTGCTGATGACAGTCTCCTCTTTTTCAAAGCTGATGAACGGCAAACCCGGGCAGTAAAAGATGCACTTTCGAGATATTGCAAGGCTACCGGACAGCTAATAAATTTTGATAAATGCTCTGTCCTGTTCAACAAGAATCAGTCTGAGGTGGTTATGAATGCAGTAAAGAGTGAACTGAATATCTGCAGAGGCACATTTGAAACAAAATACTTGGGCTTACCAACACCGGAAGGCAAAATGAAGGCGGACAAATTTAGCCCAATTCAGGAGAGGCTAGCCAAACGGTGCAGTGCATGGTCCGAGAGATATCTGTCATATGTAGGGAAGGAGGTCTTGATTAAATCGGTGGCCCAGTCCATTCCAGTATATATCATGAGTGTGTTTCTGTTACCGGGAACAGTGCGGGAAGTCTACGGCACTGGGTACGCCCTTTCTTTTCTGTTACCGGGAATAGTCCAGACTGAGCTTACAAGGAGCATAAGAAGATTCTGGTGGGGTGAGTCGAGTTGCAAAAGGAAAACGCACTGGATCGCTTGGGATAAATTTACCAAACCCAAAGGCTTGGGTGGACTTGGATTCAGAGATCTAAAAGTTTTTAACCAGGCCCTACTGGCACGGCAAGCTTGGCGCCTCATCGACCGCCCGGCTAGTCTTTGTGCTCGGGTGTTAAAAGCTAAGTATTATCCAAATGGCCAACTACTGGACACGGCCTTCCCGGCCAACCAGTCACCAACTTGGAAAGCAATCGCTCATGGCTTGGAGTTGGTCAAGAAAGGAGTAATCTGGAGAATTGGATCAGGCGAACGGGTCAAGATATGGCGTGACCCATGGATCCCAAGAGGGAATTCGCTGCGACCGTCGGGCAAGAGAAGGCCATGCAGGTTGAAGTGGATCTCTCAACTTATCGACCGGGACAAGATGGCATGGAAGGTGGATGTGATAAATGAACACTTCCAACCATATGATATAGATCATATCTTGGGCATTCGGTTGCCTCTCTCCCCTGTCGAGGATTTCATTGCCTGGCATCATGAGAAAAACGGGCATTTTCACAGTCAAGAGCGCATACAGGCTTGCAATGGAGGAAAAATGGTTTTCTTCAGGAAATTGGCAATCCACGTCTAGGAATCAGACTTGCCGACCAATCTGGAAACACTTCTGGGCCATCCCTGTCCCTCACAAAGTCCTGGTCTTTGGGTGGAAGTTCATCAATAATGGGCTGGCTACGCAAGAGTCTAAAAGGCAAAGAACAATCGTTAGCACAGGAAGCTGTGAAATCTGTGGAATGGAGGAGGAATCGGCAACACACGCGCTTGTCAGATGTGGCCATGCCCAAGCTTTGCGCCAAGCAATGAGGGATGTGTGGCTGTTGCCAAACAAGCATTTTTTCTGGCAACTTGGTCCGGAGAACTTGCTGGCAATGTTAGACGGGCTAGATGTGGATGGTGCAGCGCGGGTATTGCTGCTCCTATGGAGAACTTGGCATGTGCGGAATTGCCTGACCCATGATGCAGAGAAATTATCGATTGAAGGATCGGTTCGCTTCCTTACAAAATATTGGACGGAACTCTGAAACGCCCAGCAAAAGTCTAGTGTTTATGATACTAAAGGTAAAAGTCCTATAGCTGACTCTTTGATTGCAGGAAAGCAAAGAAAGAAAAGTAAGGAGCCAACTAAGTGGCAGAAGCTGGACGCGGGCTGGATCAAGATCAACGTGGACGGTGCGTATGATGATAGTACAAGGGACGGTGGAATCGGGGTTGTGATTCGTGATGATAGGATGGCCATCAAACTAACAACATGGAAGCACATTGTGAGAGCAGAAGATGCAGAGGAGGTGGAAGCCCTGGCTTGTGTTGAGGGTATGAAGCTGACACAGGAGTGGTGCCCGGCTAGAGCGATTGTGGCCACTTACTGCGCCTCAGTGGTGGCTCTGTTGCAGCAACATGAGGATCTGCAATCGCGGCTGAACTTTATCGTTGACGAAGCAAAGGTAGCCAGTGATGAACTCCCATAGTGGATTGTAATCCACACGAAAAGAGAGAGTCATAGGGTAGCACATGAGATGGCACAACTGGCAAAGCGAACACGGCACTCGGCCGTCTGGGCGGTTCGCGGCTCCAACCTGTGTCGAGCTAGGATTGTATGAACATTTCTGAGTAATAAAGTTCTCTTTTTTCCTCGCAAAAAAAGAAGCTAATTTTGCTAACGTGAATACACCACGTGGTGATAATTTTTGCTATAGGTACCTCTCTCTTGTCTCTTCTCTCCTCTCCCTCTATTCTGAACTGTGAACTCCAGGAGAGGAGCACCATCGGGTCTATCATCTGTGCGGCCTGCGAGTGTGCCGCCGGCGCCGGGATGCTGCCGTCGCTGGCGCGCGCCGGCCGGGCCCCTCTCCGCCGCCTCATCTCCACCACCTCCTCTCCACGAGTCCTATCGCCTCGCGCCCCGTACGCCATCAGCAGCGGCGGCGGCAGTAACCTCCCGCCTCTCCTCCTCCCGCTCTATGCTTGCTCCTCGCCGTCCCGCGACGGCGCGTGCGTCCCGGCGAGCGGCGCCCGGAGAGGAATGAGCTTCTGCGCCCGCGCAGTGGACATCGGGGACGAGATGCCCTCCAGCTCCGCCGCCGCCGGCTCCGACCTCTCCGCGCCTTACCTCTCCGTCCGCATCCGATGCCGCAAGGAGGACGCGGTCAGTACATCCCGCTCTCTCCGCACTTCATGGACACTTCGATTCCTTCACATGCCTCGAATAGCTTCAGTGTCTCATGCAAAGGTTTTCTGTATGACATTGCGAACCAGGAAGTGCTCTCCGATGCGCTCTTGTGCTTCGGTGCTAGCTCTGTGACTGTGGATGACATTGCCGATGCTGGAAATCTCGATGAAGTGAGTGAGTACTTTCTTGTGCGCGTACAGTTGCAATTTCCTTGACCATATGCGGTTCAGATGTTTCTCCAGCAACTGTTTGGGATAATTTGAGTCCAAAAGAAATGTTAACTATGCAGATCTCCATAATCTCCATATATGCCGATGGGGAAGACGTGGACTCGAGCGTTTCAAGTGCCGCTAGCTCAGCTGGTTTGAACTACAGCCCAGTGTATGAAACCTCTGTTGGGAAGCACTGCGATTGGGTGGCAACTGTGCAGGTTCGGACTGGATTTTGTACACTTTTCCTGTACATGGCCTTTAAATGTCAGTGTTGCTCTTTGTGTTCCTTTCCTTAATTATCACACACAGTCGACAAAAATGGAAACTATTCAGTCATCAGTAGACTGGGGTTAGCCAATGGCATACTGTTTATGGGATCCTTTTCTATAACCTTCGAGTTGGGTGCACGGTTTTTGCTTGTCAAATACTTGAAAAGATTACTATTGTGGTTGCTGCAGGAAACATGCGAGTCCACTAAAGTGGCTGACGGTCTATGGGTTGTTCCTAAATGGAGAACGCCCCCTGTATGTATTCACATCATGCTGTTTTCATTTATTTTTAATAAGAACTTCTAAGGATGCTGCTTTTTTTCCCCCTTTCTGTATGCTGATAATCTTGTTGAACTGAGAGATATGTCCTCATCCTTTTCCATCCACAGGATCCGCAGGCCACAAATATAATCATCAATCCAGGTTTGGCTTTTGGGATGGGAGAGCACCCGACAACTAAGCTGTGCCTTCTACTTCTACGAGAAGTTATTAAAGGGGGTGAACATGTCTTGGATTATGGAACAGGCACTGGAGTTTTAGGGATTGCGGCTCTGAAGGTACCATGTCTTTGTGTGCTTGTCGTTCACTGCTGGAAAGTGTCATGATAAGAAGGCAGTGTTTCCCTATTTCATTCGCTCAATGTTCTCCTATGAATGCAGATGGGTGCTGCTCTAGCTACTGGGATAGACATAGACCCTCAAGCTATAACCTCTGCTTCTGAAAACTTGATACTCAACGGTTTACATTCCAACCAAATGCCTGTTTTCTTGGTACCAATGAATGCCCAGCCTTCATCCTTCCCAAATGCCGTTGACAAATCAGAAGAGAACAAACTAATCAATAACCCTGACTTGAAGTCTTCAAGAGGAACATACGATGTAGTTGCAGCAAACATACTTCTGAATCCCTTGCTGGAGCTGGTTGAGGACATAGTTGGTTATGCAAAACCTGGTGGAGTAGTTGCCATTTCTGGAATTTTAGAGGAGCAGGTATAGGAATTCGGCATTAATTTTCTAACATTTTCATGCCTCCCAGAGTTTATTTGCTTATTTATATGTTTCTTTTTGTACTTTCTGTCTCATAATTCAGGTGCCAAAAGTCAAAGACGTTTACTCAACATACTTGGACAGCATATCAGTATCTAAAATAGATGGATGGGCCTGTCTTCAGGGAGTGAGGAGAGTGTAGCGGCAAACTTTTTCTCTTCGACTCTTCCAGAGTCAAAGTGTGTTTGACCAAACAATTTTTCTGACCATCATGAGAGCCTTTCCTCCAGAATTAGAAATTTTATCCTAACCTCTTGACTCTTTTTGGTAGGATTACTTGAATATCAGAGAGTGAATGTTTTGGACAATAATGTGTGTCGAGTTCCCTGTGATGGATTAAATATGTTTGAAGTGACAATCATACAACCTACATTAGTCATTGGTCATTGCATGTTTAAACATTGTTGATTTTTGCATTGCCACACCAGCTATTGAGATTGTAAGTTTGGTTGCCACCTCGATGCTTGAGAAGTCCTATTTTACTGTATTTGACTGACTGATGTATCGGGGCTTGAGAAGTCCAATTCCACTGTATTTGACTGACAGGTATATCAATTTCTGGGTTGAGAAGTCCTATCTTACTGTATTAGACTGACTGATATATCAATTCCTGGGCTTCAGAAGTCCTATATTTTTTTACTGTATTTGACTGACTGACATCAATTTCTGGGCTTGAGAAGGCCTGTAATGATGAACAGATCAAACACTTCTCGGTGGTAAGCAAAAGGTATATGAAGTGATGAACAGATCACATGCTCATTGTAACAAAATATCAACATCCCAGCTTGATTTTCATAGTTAGGCTATATCAGCCTATATGAACGAACACTTTTAGTACACTGGATGTAGGATTACAAGAAATGTCTGAAAAATACCTTTTCAGTTAGTGCAACAAATGACAGAGATACTAGTTCTCAACTAGTTAAAAAAAAATCTGTGTTCCTATGCAAATTCGATTTTTGATATTCTCGAAGCAACATGTCTTGAACTTCTGGAAGTAAGCCCCATTGTTCTAACAACACATTTCTGCTGAAATTCGGGAGCAAACTATGTATTACTGGCACACAGTGTTTCTCCTTATAACAAGGCTTTGCCCGAAACACCATAGTAGAGTGGCATGTGACAGTCTGGCATTTTGTTTGGTAACCTGAATCTCTCAACCAATGTTTTCCCTGACAAAGCAACTTTTGCACTTTGCCCATGACCAAGAACTTGAAATCTTTGGTTTTAAAAAAGGACATCAAAATTTTATCCCCACAATCCTACTTCCATTTCTCGATAAAAATCTATATTTTGCTGGGCATCTTGTGCTTAAAGAGTTCCTTTAGATCTGTGCTAGATTTCAGAGTTGCTTGCTTATCACTAAGAAACTTTGAGAACTCCAGAACCTTTTCCTCTTTGGTCTTTTCAGGGGGGTTGTCGATAAATGGGTATGATGATGGTGACAGAGCCCAAACCGATGAGAGCACTTCATTGGGTTTGTCCAACTGCTCCAGAATTGCGGGCTCTCCAATTTCTGCCAAGAAAGGAGAAAATCAAATGCATTTCTTATTTCATATGTACAAAAGGATTTTGGTATCATCAATGTTGGCTAAAGCTGAGAGAGGAAAATAATACAGGCGTACTTAATTAGGACCTGAATACTTGAAGATTGTTTCGAGTGATTTGCATGGGATGCTGAAATTCAGATGAGGTATTGTGCTTCCGGCGCCATGCTTAGCATTACTGGATATAGGACACAAAAGGAATAAGTGGTGGGGAAAAAGAGGTTTTTAGAAAAGGCATGCTTCACGATTCTTCTAGCCACTAAAATGGATGAAATAATGTTGGCAATTAGCTTGCGAGTAGCAGGAACATAAGATGGTTTTAAATATATTTCCCAACTAGAACATGTCCAACATAAAAGATAGAAAGTTGATACTGTCGACAAATAACTTGATGAACTTAATAAAGTCCTTGTTACTTTCTGAAGTAGTGCTTCAAATGTCTTATTATATACCTTGTTATTATCCCAACCATTAGCCCATGCCGATTAACAAGAATACCGCCACTGGCCCCTGGATGAACTGCTGCTGTTGTCTGCAGCATTACTGGCATGTCCATGTTGTGAGCCTCAGTACCAGAAAGATGAGAAAGTTGAGCTGATGGGATTTGGACAACCTTCGACACAACCCCAGAGGATAGAGACGAGCATAGGCCTATAAACTCAAATATCAGTTCCATAATATCAAAACTCAAAAGTCAAAACAGTTGAAAGGGCATGCACATTGATCAAAACAAGCATCAAAGTGCTCCAAGTCCAAGCACAATATTCCAAGATCTGTCACCTGATCGAGGTCCAAAAAGGCCATGTCCAACAACATATACAGATGATCCTGCTGTTGGGCAAACAAATTCTGGTCTGATTGTATTTAATTCAACCGGAACCTTTTCCATTTGAAGCAATGCAACATCAAGCGGACCCTTCGAGATAAAAACCACACTAGCATTGCACCACATCTGTCTCTCTGCATGGTCCAAACGAACTGATATTCTCTTCTCTCTTTTGAACCCCAAGTTAAACAATGAAACCTCATGCTTCACAGCATCTTCATTAGAAAATTTGCATTGTTGCGGCTGCAATGATTTGTTTTCTCTGGCATTGAGATATTCTCCAGCAAATGAGGTTTGTACACCTGAAGGTGAAGTTCTTCCAAATCTCCAAGGTTCCAATAGATGAGCATTGGTCAGAACTAAACCCCTCTTGTTCAGAATAATTCCTGAAGCCCAAGATGACTCACCTACCGTAACAAGAACAACTGCGGATATAGCCTCTCTTATTGAAGAGGGTGAGATGCAATACTGGTTAATTTTGTTGACCGTAGAGGAGACATACATCCTTAATTCCATTGTTTTACTATCAGCATTTTTGTCAGGTAGCTCACTTGGGCCTCCCCCAATTTCCTCCAGTTTCTTGTTGTTCCATCCAGTGCATATTGCATCCCATGGAATCACGAGCTGGTTTGCAGATTTTAAGATAGCTAAGTTTACATTTATTCAAATGTGCAAATGTATCTTGTTGAAACCAGTGAACTGACCTGAACTTCTATATTGCTGTCTTTCTGTCTTAATGGGTTCATTAGCAACCCCACAAGGCAAGAATTTTTGTCAAAAACTGGAGCACCTTCCATACCTTGGTCCATTAAGACATTATCAAGAGCTAATGTCATAGTATATGAGAAAAGAAAAATGGATCGATATTTACCAGGGAGACAGTGGATGTCAGCCATCAGCAACGAGCTCCTCCCAGCGCATGGAGGAAGGCAATTTGCAACAGCACCAACTGATATGCTGCTTAAAGAACGCACATGTGTACAAATGAATACACTCTTACTCTGTTTTAGGATAATGATGGCACAAGAAAAAATACTGAATAATAGAATGTCATGCTGTTTTAGTTTCAGAAAATCAGCATCTAGTTACAGTGAATATGCCTTCAAGGTCAATAGACATACTCGGAACAAAAACTACGATTGTATATGCTTTGTAAGCTATAGTGATAACATGCAAAGCAAAGAGTTAATAAAATGCTACTCTCTCCATTCCAAACTGTAGGTCATTTTAGCAAATCTAGATACATAAATTTTTACTATGCACCTAGATATACATTATGTCTAAATATATAGCAAAAAAAAAAATGCATCTAGATTTGCCAAAACGACTTACAATTTGGAACGGAGGGAGTAGATAGCATCAGTTTTACATTATCTCCATTACATATAGCATATGGAATAGTATCAGGTTTTGCAAAGTCTGGAGTTTACCATTACATAAGTCAAAATTATGAATGCCTATTTTCTTGTTATCAAATCCAGAGATTTGATGGGTTGCATGTGCTAAGTTCTGGTGCATCTAATAGACATCTGCTACAACCAGTAGAATAAAATAATACCTGTTGAAGAAATGGAAGGGGGACAGGAGGCCGAATGGAGATCCTACTACCAGCAAAGAGTCCCCTCGGTGTTGCATCTCTGAAACATTGATTGGTCTTGCATTCTGATCACAAATGACCTAGAGTTTTAAGTACAGGGAAAAAAACTATAGCTTGTAATTTTCAAGGTGCTAAATCTCCAGGAAAGGAAAATGTCAACCAGTGCCTTACATTTGAATTGATGGTTGAAATTCCTAGAATAGCAATTCTTGTGGCAGACTTGGCCAACATCAATGCGCCCATTGATTCTATAGATGCATTATTCCTGCTAGACTTCAGGGAAGATCTGATATCACTTTCAACCTAAGAAACACTAATGCCAGTCAATTTTAGTGCAAGACAAAGAGGCACAGCAATTTAATTTGATGAACAAAGAGACCTGTTTCTGATTAACATCAGCCAATGACCAGCCTACATCCCATAATGGTCTTCCGATGAATGAGTCGTCATGTTTTAGTAAGGATAAAACAGAGTCAGCAGCTGTAGGGACATCAACCTAATGAAGAAATCAGGCTGCTGATCAAACATTTAAGCATAGACATCGAGGGTGAAGACTAACCAAAACCTACAAACTTTTCTCTTATTATTCAATAGATGCAACCTTTCTGCCATTAAGCGCAATGCAGATAAAACTCATAACTAGGGGTGAACATATTTCAGTCATAGCTAAATAAAATAATAGAAAGAATAATATTTATAAGATGTAACAAGGACATTTAAATGAACTAGTATTTTCTTACTGATATCAGTTTATTCCAAATGAGCAGCCAAAGCCATTCTTAAGTTCTAATTATAAGTCATTGGTAGGATGACACAGAACATTTCAGTGCAAAGCCAAGCAACTAGTCCTTACCTAAAAAAATTAATCACCAGCAGCTAATAAAGATTAAAATATTTAGTAAAACACTGCATAAAACACAATGCTGACTGTGGTTTAATTAAAACCAATAAGGGGCTGCTGCAATGCAGAGCTGCATACCCCCTTAAACTGAAAGTAAATGCACATGGTGCATAAAAAATTTAATTCGAAAATCCACTTGTGCAACACCGCTGTTTCTGAACTCGGAACACTCTGAAAATCTAAATGAACTTAGAAAACAATAACCTTGTATCCGGTTACATATTTATGCCTGCTAATTTCTCATGCATCTATTAGTAGCACTATCCTGACTGAAGAAATGACAGTACTTACCATGGCAAGCAATCGAGCTGAAAGCCACTGCGGAGGTCTAGACTTTCCATCTTGAATGTTCCCCAACTCCTCATGCTGCACACAGCATAGCATGTTCAGGAATTCAGGTAAAAGTTTTAAAGCTGGTATTTTGGAAAGACATTCCTACAACAGTGCAAGTATCCTGATAGGATACCATGCATTAGCTACATATTTGAGTTCTATATGTATTATGTAATCGAATCATTTCCATCAATCATCCGTGAGTCCGTTTAAGTTTTCTTCACAAATAACTGAGTATTAGTGAACGGTGATGGAATGCTAAGCACGAAGTGATATAGGTTCTAGGATGCCAAATTCCACACGAACGCTTATTATCGTTACCTCAACAAGCACATCAATACGTGCCTCCGGTACCAGCCTCGGCTTAAATTCCTGCAGGCATCCAAACAAATAAACAAGCAAGCAAAAGCTTAGCACTACACCGAGTGATTACAGAGTCATGTAACCTACTAACCTCGCCGGGGTCACCTCGCTGCTCCGCGACCAGGAACGGCTCGACGAGCGATGCCGCCGTGAGCGCGACGTCCCCCGCGTGCCCGTGGGCCGCGCATACATGGTCGAGCAGCGGCGGCGGCTCGGCCAGGGCGCCCCGCGGCAGGAGCAGGGCCGACGCCGAGAGCGTGGTGGACCCCGACCTGGGACCCAAACCAAACCCAGCACCAAGTCAGCACAGGGATTCAGGAAAGTTCGAATTCAGCGAGCGAACTGACGAATTGGGGGCGGGGGACACACTGGTGGAGGTGGAAGGCGTGGCGGCGCATCTTCACGGCCTTCGGGTCCTGGAAGCGGAGGCGCCGGAGAGGGGGATGAGCACGACGGTTAGCGAGGCAATTCGGAGGAGTTGGTTGCTGATTGAAGAGGACGTGGTGGTGGTGGTGCGGAGTCTGGGACTGACCGGGCCGACGATTCGGGCCATGGCGGCGAAGTGGCGCGCCGCCGCGGCGATCTCCTGCGTCTCCATGGCGCGCGTCGGGAGGCGAGGAGGCGACGCGGAGCGGAGACCGCGCCGGAGAGCTGAATAGCCGATAGCTTCGGTTGCTTCTCCTTCCTTGCAGTTTCTCTGTTTCTGGGGATGCAGAAGCGAATTTGAGCTGACGGTGTCGGTAATTCAGATAGATTGTCGTTTAGCATCTGCTCGCCATAGGGGCGGGTCGTCGTTACTCAAATTCCCATCATTCCAAATGATGCAAGTCTCCTCCAATTATGACTAGGTCCTGTTTAGTTCCAAAAAATTTACACAATATCTAACATTGAATCTTTGAATACATGCATAGAGTATTAAATATAATTAAAAAAATAACTAATTACACAGTCTAACTGATTAGCACGAGCTGAATCTTTGAAGCCTAATTAGTCCATAATTGGATATTATTTGTCGAGTAACAACGAAATGTGCTACAGTACTAAAATTTAATTTTTTTCACCAACTAAACACACCCTAGTCAGTTAGGTTATAGAATTAAAATATAATATTTTATCTATAATATTTTATCTAGGTGGAAGAGAGACAAAGAGGAAAGAGAAAAGCTATCTCTTTGTTTTCAGGTAAGAAAAAGCTATCTCTTGATTAAGGGATAGTCTCATAAATGTAGTCCATACACATAGTCAAAGACTATGTAAGGATGGTACGTGTGTTCATCTACATTATATTTTAAGTTGTGTGCTAAGAGCGATTAGATCATTAATATGTTAGTATTCCTTATGTTACTTTTTTTTATTGATAGAAATTAGTGGTTGGCTCTAACCATTGGATGGTTTGGCAATGGCGCGCGACACGTACTGGGTGCTGCACGTTTTATGCGGAGTGGACGTGCACGAACCGGGAAACTGCATGTTGCATTGCGCACGGGAAACTGCATGTTGCGAACGGCACGGGCCGTTCGCTCTACAGCTCCTGCTCTCGGTTGGTGGTGGGGTCGCGGCTGACTCGGGTCGTTAGCGGCTTTACCGTACCGGTTTGGTGGTGTTGTACACAGTACACTTGTACCTGCACAGTACTTGTAGCTGGTACAGTACAATGTGTGCACACGCATGATGCATGCTCCTCCTCTTCTCCAGATGGCATCTGTGAGGTCTATTTGTGGTGTTGATTCTGGAATGATTGTGTATGCCTTGGGCCGGTTTTAATAAAGTTGCTGATTTTGCATATACTACCCTGTCTATCTTTGGAGGTTTATTATCTATTAACATTAACATAATGTTATCTGCATAATTGATTTCTTAATTTCACTCAACCGATATAAGTAGAATCAAATGAGCAGGTGTATTCATAAAACAACACATCCATGTACAGGAAGCCAGCTGGTGTCCCTCCTCTCGCATCTCATGTCAGTGCAGGTCACGCCAAGACGACGGTCAGCACAAAAATTGCAATTAAGCAGCTAAAGCCCCTGAAGCGGATGCAAAATGACACCTAGGCAGAGTTGACATGGATCCGGCTAGATCCTAAACCTAGCACAGATCTCCAAACTCCCCTAGTTCACAGAGCATGAGGGGCAGCTCGGGGCTGAGGGGAAGGAGGTGCTGGCGTACCTGAAGCTTGCCTTGCTACTGTTCTCGGTGTGCCGGCCCCAGCGAGGGTGGAAGCGAGGAGCGGGAGGGCTCGGTTCTCGGATGGTGACGGCAAGGCCATCCACCACGCCATCAAAATCACTGCGGATTTCGGCGGCGGCAGCAGCGTCGACAAAGGTTTCGGGAGCGGGAGAGGCGCGAGACGAGGACGTTGCAGACTCGTGGGTTCTTGCGGGTCACCTCGGGAGCTCGCAGGGCCCTCCTCAGCACAAGAGCTGTCTCATGCTCAGATAGCATGAGAACTTCTTCTTTGGCTTTGAATGGGAGTGGCCCTGCCGTTGCCCGCTGCTGCCGGAAGCCAGCCCGATGGCCGCTCATAGTGAGCTGAAGCCAGCTTGTCACCTTGGCGCAGCGGAAGGACGGGTGCTCATTTGGACGAGCACGGAGCGTGGAGAAGGGCGGTCGTTCACCGGCTCCATCTTGGTGCTTGCACAGGGCCCCCGCGCCTTGCGGTGGAGGTTGACGCCTGTCTGCAACAGCTCCAAGGGAGGTTTGAGCCAGGCGAGGGAGAAGGCGACAGACATCCTTCCCGAGCCACAGCCGTCGGCTCCATGCTCCATTTTGAGAGGAAACCTTGAGCCGACGCCATGCCACCGCAGGGGACCTCTGGTGGTTGCTTGAGAGAAAACCTTGAGTCGACGCTAAGGTGTCGCAGGGTGACGCGCAGCAGGCGTCGCCCCTACGCGCCATCGTGCCGGCTCTGAGGTGTCGTAGTGGCGACGCACAGCAGGCGTCGCTGCCGTGCGACACCGCACCGAGGACACTGCTGCTTCGGTGTCAGGACATGCGTCGTAGGTGACGCCGTGCCAATCTTCATCTTCTCGTCGTCGTTGCAGAGGATGAGCTCAACCTCAGAAGCCAGGAGGTGAGCGAAGATCTAGCCAATGCTTGCGCGCATCCCCACGGACGGCGCCAGATGTCGTGGCTCTAGGAGGAGGGCCACAGCCGGGTGGCGTAATGCATCCGCCTAATCCCAGAGGGTGGTTACTCGGGGATACGCAAGCAATTCGTCAGATCTAATCATGAAGCAAGAACACATGAACACTCGGGGATTTTAGAGTGGTTCGGGCCGCCGGAGCGTAATACCCTACGTCCACTGAGAGTAGTATTGCTCTTGTGTCTGTGGATGAGTCTATCCTCTGCCTCCTAGTTCTCTTTCGGACTTGACCTCTTCTCTAACGGGCGTCTCCCTTTTATAGTGCAAGGGAGACGCGTACACAGGCGTTAGACCCCGACAGGTGGGCCCAACGAGGATGTATAGTATACCACGAAAAAGGCATTAATGGTGCTACAGTGGTCGAGAATCTCTTCCCGGATACGCTTCATCGCCCTGTAGTCTCTCTGACCGAGGGGGGTCTTCACTTGTCCCATCGACGAGGCGCCCGTTGGAGCAGTGTAGGTTGCGGCGTAGATTGTTGGGCCTACGGTGTAGGCGTTATGATGGACAAAGCCGAGCTGTCGTGTCTAACTGGCGTTGCAGACTGACGCGCGTGGCGCCAGCGGCTGCACTGTGCGCCTTGGTAACGCGCGATCAACAGTACAGCCTGGCAAAAGTCACCTCGGGCTCTGCTGTGGCAGAGCGCACTTAACGCCTCCCGCATTGAATGCGGTAGGTGGGCGAGTGTTCCCAAGGAAGCCTCACAGCCGTGCGCGTGCCTGTGCCTGCGGATACGTGGCGGCTCCGGACCCCCCAGGCGGGGTGTCTGTTCCCTCCCCGCTGAGGGGTCCGGATAGTATATGGGGGTCCGGGACCCCGTGGGGGGTCCGGGGCCCCCGGCTGTCTTGGCTGAGCGCTCCCTTCTCCGGGACACGTGGCGTCACCGGACCCTTCCCTAGCAAGGGACGGGTCCGGGGCCGCTGACCGGGTAAGAAGGGCTTCGGGCCGCGAGGGTCTGGCTGCTCAGGCCGTCAGCGCGTAGTCAAAGATAACTACGAGGCTTTTCGCCTAGACACAGCAACACCTCTAGGACACCTGGTGACACCGGACCCATCCCGAGCGGGTAGCGGGTCCGGGACCGTTGGTCTGGTGAGATGGAGCCAGACCCCAGGGGTCCGGTTTAGGGCGTAGTTACGGATAACTACGCGAGTCTTGACACAACAAGAGGGGGTACCCTAGTCCAGAGGTACCGACAGTGGCCCCCGGGCCCACCTCGGGGGAGGTACGAACCCGCAGGTGGGGCCATTATCGTGATGTGTTCTGGCGCAACTTGGCTGTGTTGGCATGCTCATGTCGCGAGCGGGTGCTCCGGACCCCCTAAAGGTCGTAGCACTTGTTGCCAGGTTCAGGTACTAGAGTGCTCTTCGCAAGACGGCGAAGGTGCAGACTTAGGGTACGGAACCAAGCTAAGCGGCTGCACGGACCTCGAACCGCCCAGGGAGCAAGCACCACTTCCCCGGACCCGGCTCCAGGCGACCGTGGCGAGCGGTCTCCGCCGGAGCGGGCCACCGGAGTGGACTTGAGCGACCGTGGCGAGCTGTCTCCGCCGGAGCAGGCCGCCGGAGTGGACTTGAGCGACCGTGGCGAGCGGTCTCCGCCGGAGCGGGCACCGGAGTGGACTTGAGCTGTTGCCATCGATCCACTGAGATATGTTACCGGACCTCGCGGTGGGGCATAGGAAACCACGCCTTATACTAAAAAGGAGTCCGGACCTCTAGAGACGGCAGCCTCGGATACTAGGGTACTCGTAACAGGGCAGTGAAGTGCGTAGGCTTAGGGTACATTACCAGGCTAAGCGGCTACGCAGAACTCCTCCACCCCAGGATACAAGCACCACTTCTCCGGAGCAGGTCCCTAGGGGTTCGGACCGCCTTCCAGCTAGAAGGGGTGTCCCAACCTGACCACAAGCCAGCAAATCAATTTGGATCGTTAGCAACAAAAGAAAAATCTCCGTACGGGTTAAGGAAACATGCAAGCCGAACGGACAAGTGCTATTAAGTTAATGTAAAGATAGGACTGAGAAAGCAAATCTCCTTTATTACTTGATTCGCGGTGTACATCAGAGGTCGGGATTACGAGGGCGGACCTCTACCGCTCTAGACCACTTGCTGGTGCCGCCTGTTTGTGCGATGAAGCCAGAGGTCGGGTTTACAAGGGCGGACCTTTACCGCTCTGGACCACACGTAGGCACCACATCATCACAAAAGGAGAAACACACTCAATCCTATCTAGTGGTAACCTACAGTCGTCGTCCCGTACAGCATGCACGTTCCTGGCAAGAGTGGAACTGCCACCTTGGAGGTTCCTCTCAGTCGTTGGGGGCGAAGACGCCCTGGACGTGCCTATACAGCATCATCCAGCATCACCTCGGGAGCTCGCAGGGCCCTCCTCAGCACAAGCGATGTCTCATGCTCAGATAGCACGAGAACTTCTTCTTTGGCTTTGAATGGGAGTGACCCTACCGTTGCCAGCTGCCGCCGGAAGCCAACTCGATGGCCGCTCATAGTGAGCTGAAGCCAGCTTGTCACCCTGGCGCAACGGAAGGACGGGTGCTCGTTTGGACGAGCACGGACCGTGGAGAAGGGCGGTCGTTCACCGGCTCCATCTTGGTGTTT
The DNA here is from genome assembly GCF_016808335.1 of Panicum virgatum. Taxonomy (NCBI): domain Eukaryota; kingdom Viridiplantae; phylum Streptophyta; class Magnoliopsida; order Poales; family Poaceae; genus Panicum; species Panicum virgatum. The sequence continues at coordinate 21,306,614 of NC_053147.1, read as the reverse complement.
GCACAGGGCCCCCGCGCCTTGCGGTGGAGGTTGACGCCTGTCTGCAGCAGCTCCAAGGGAGGCTTGAGCCAGGCGAGGGAGAAGGCGACAGACATCCTTCCCGAGCCACAGCCGTCGGCTCTAGGCTCCATTTTGAGAGGAAACCTTGAGCCGACGTCGTGCCGCCGCAGGGGACCCCTGGTGGTTGCTTGAGAGAAAACCTTGAGCCGACGCTAAGGTGTCGCAGGGTGACGCGCAGCAGGCGTCGCCCCTGCGCGCCACCGTGCCGGCTCTGAGGTGTCGTAGTGGCGACGCACAGCAGGCGTCGCTGCCGTGCGACACCGCACCGAGGACACTGCTGCTTCGGTGTCAGGACATGCGGCGTAGGTGACGCCGTGCCACTCTTCATCTTCTCGTCGTCGTTGCAGAGGATGAGCTCAACCTCAGAAGCCAGGGGGTGAGCGAAGATCTGGCCAATGCTTGCGCGCATCCCCACGGACGACTCCAGATGTCGTGGCTCTAGGATGAGGGCCACAGCCGGGTGGCGTAATGCACCCGCCTAATCCCAGAGGGTGGTTACTCGGGGATACGCAAGCAATTCGTCAGATCTAATCATGAAGCAAGAACACATGAACACTCGGGGATTTTAGAGTGGTTCGGGCCGCCGGAGCGTAATACCCTACGTCCACTGAGAGTAGTATTGCTCTTGTGTCTGTGGATGAGTCTATCCTCTGCCTCCTAGTCGCCATGGGAGGAGGCTGCCACCCGTCGAGCTCCGGCCGGGGAAGGAGACGTGAGGGCCCTAGCATCGAATTCGCGAGCCACTTTGTGCTAAACCGCCGCTCGCCGCCGTCGCCTACCGCCGCCGTGGGAGATGTTTTTTGGTTGCAGGTGATAGATGCTTCGAGGGTTCGGCCCGTCGGAGTCGGTCCTCGTCCGCGAGGGGTTGCTGTTGGGGATCACCGTCTCGCAAGGCAGAGGTTGCCCGAAGTTACAAGACGGGAGCCGAGTGAGCCGAAGGTGTCTGGAACTCGAAAATGACTCCGTCATAGCCGCTGTCCGTCTCGCAAGTCGGAGGTTGTCCGAAGTTACAAGACGGGAGCAGAGTGAGCCGAAGGTGTCTGGAACTCGAAAGTGACTCCGCCGTAGACGCTGTCCGCTATAGTCTAGTCACGACTGCGCGCGCTGAAAATCGCTCGGGAGCACGGGATCGAGCTGCGCCATCGACGAGTCGCCAGCGTGCCATACAATGGGCGACGAGCCGTCGATTCGCGCTCGGGCAACAAGTCAGACGACGGCCCCTAGCGGTTCCGCAATAAATCTGCTTCGGGGAAGGAAATAAACCGCTCATAGACAAGTCATCTACTCCCGTTGTACATGCCCTACGGACGTAAATCTGATACAACACCTTTGTTATCCCTTGGAAGAAGAAAACTATCACATTTGTTTCATTTAGCAGTGGAATTTGCATTGCTAGAAAAACGAACACCAGTACCAGTTAACAACCTCCTTTTAATACCGGACGGTTGACCGGTACCGATTAGTCGGTACTAAATGGCACGCGAATTTTTCACGCGTAAATGCGCGTGCGCAGTCGCGAGGATTCGAACCCACAATCTCCGACCTTGCGTATTGCTTCCTTACCATTCCACCAATGCATCACATGTGACTGGGTGAAAGATGCATTCATTTTGAAGTAACCCGTAGAGGATCATTTAGTTCGGGCTAAGACACTAGCCAATACTAAATGTCGACTTTTAGTACAGGCCGGTATACTAAATGGCCACGCCACTTTAGTACCGGGCCAAAATAATCACCGGCCGGTACTAAAAAGTGACATTTAATACTGGCTGGTGTTTTAAGCCTGTACTAAAATAGCTCGGGGGACGTTTAAATTTGGACCCGGTACTAAAATGACCCCGATACGACTTTAGTACTGAATCAAAAGTTAACCGGTACTAATGTGCAGGAATGAATGCTTATTTTTCTAGCAGTGTTGTCATGATCTCGTCAATTAGTTCATCAAAGTTTTGCCACAATCCACACTTCTATTAGTCTTTAAAGCTAAAGGTCTGTTTGGTAGAGCTTTAACTGATTCCGATTTGGGAGCTAATTCTCCGATGGAAGTGATTCACTAGTTTAAAGTGATTCTCCATGATTCTTTTAAGATTAATTTTATGAAAATTAGATCTGGTGTGAGAAGTGAATCAAAAGAAGCTACTTTTTTTAGCTCCCAGGATAGAATCACTACACGGAATTATCATAGAATCATTTCTCCCAGGAAAACTATTTGGTAGAGTTTCTCCTCTATTCAGCCAAGAACTGCTATAAGAGCTCTGGCAAACTGCGCCTAAAATCTCAACATGTCAACATGTTGCAGTTTGACATGGTTTGTCCAAAACATCCTCAACCAAAAGGAATTTGTAACCTAGACACCTAGTACTACTAATAAAGTGAAGTGCACATTGTACATGCTCAATTCCGAGAAGGCTATACCAAATTACCAATACCAAGTACTCCGTATTTCTGGAGCAATGTTCATACCACAAGTTACAGGAACCAGAGAGCACTTGCAGACTTGAATGTACAGTACAGCAAAAGCAAGCAGGCAAAGCCTTCAACCCCGCTGCATTTTTCGTGCGTGACAATTACTCAACACTAATCATAAACTCGTCTAAACTACAGGCCTACAGCTAATCACAGTCTTCGATTCAGATTCCAGAACAGCGTACTAGCACATACACACGCATCAACCGATCTACTGCTGCTGCTGCTACTACACAACTAGTGCCACCACCAACACCTCTCCAGACTCCACACCAAGAAGAAGGAACACCCCTCGAATCTGGAACGCGATACGCGCCTTACGCCATCAGCACCAGGCGAGCACCGCGGCGACGAGGACTGCGCCGGCTCCGGCCGCCCTCCACGCGCCGCGCTCGCCCGCGGCGCTGTGGTGGCCGTGGCCGTGCAAGCCTCCCGAGGCCGCCCTCGCACCGACGCCGGCGGCGGCGCCCGCCCCTACCCCGCCGAGGAACGGACGGCCGGGACGACCTCGTCCCGATCCGCTGGCGCCGCCGCCCCTCCCGCCGCCGCCGCGGCCGCCTCCTCCTCCCCTCCCGCCGCCGCCGCGGCAGGAGGCGCACTGGAAGTGCGCGGCCACGCAGAGCAGCGCCAGGGCCAGCGCCCAGAGCACCTTCGCCCCGCCTCTCATTTGCCGTCCCCCGATGCGGGCGACTGCGGCAGCCTGCGCGTCGCTTCGCGGTGGTCCGGTGGAGATGGGGAAAGAGCAGGGAACGAGGACGGGGGCGGGGTGTGTGCGTCTTTTTGCCTGTTGCGGCGGCAGGCAAGAGCCGTGTCTTCGTGGCGCGCAGTAGTAGCGGCCTTGTTTGGGTATGGTAGAAAACTAGCACGCATGCATCAAAAAAAATCTCGCATGCATGAAGCACTAAATGAAGTTTATTTGCAAAATTTTTTTAGGATGGGTATAACTTTTCGCGACGGATTTAATGGCGGTAATTAATCGATGATTTGCTACAGTGATGCTACAGTAACCATCCTCTAATCATGCGATGAAATGTCTCATTAGATTTTTCATGGCCACTAGCGCAGGGGTTTTGAAATTGGTTTTATAAACTGGTTTTATTTGACACCGTAATTAGCGATCAAAGTTATTACTATTCACTAGCGCTATAATTGGAGCACAAACCAAAGAAGGCCGCTGGCCTAGACGAGATTTGGGACGGGCGGCGGGGTGGGGGGCCCTTCGGGCACTGCCACTAGGGGCTAGCCAGCTGCAGTTCTCGTATCTGCGTTGGCTATGGCTCGCGGCGGCGTGGCGCTGTTCGACGAGTTCCGTTTCGAGTTTTTCTTTTCTTTTTTTCCCGAATGGAGACGCGTACAGTTTGGATTGGCTGGATTGGGCGAGCTGTGCGCACATCCGCTTTGTAGCTGCACGTTCTTGACAGTTAGCCACGTCTTCGTCGCGTTGATATTTCTACTCCGTACTAAACTTCCACTCTCGAGATATTGACACTAGTACTCGCCCTGTTCTGTTGGCTGATCAGCCAGTATCAGCGGCTGGACTGGCTGGTGATTCGAGACTTCCTCCCCCATATTTCACCTAGTTACAGTAGAAAAGTCAACACCAGCCGACACTGATCAGCCGCTGAAGTGTTAAAGCATAGCAACTCGTGGTTTCCATACACCAGCACCGGTAATCAATTTTAGTATAGACTAACAGACGCATTATGTCTGATACGATCCCGGCTATCTCCTAGAGTAATGGCTCCCCCTCATGCTAGTGTCGATTACTTTCATCTGCCGAATCGCAAACTCGTTGCCTCGTCATCCACTTTTTGCTTGTTGCAATCCTAGCAAGGATTTTGCTCTTTTTCGATGGAAACACAAAATAATAGATACTGAAAGTACGGTTGTTAGTTTGGTCTTTAAGCTTTTTTGTTGTAGTATGTAATTCTAGACTCTCACGTTTCTTTATTAATTGTGACTTGCTATTCTTGCATGGATATACATAAATCACCGTTAAACACTAAATGAATAATTCCTCACATGGCATTGGTTAAATCCTAAATTCCTTATATGGTGTTGTCATTGACTGTAGGGGGCTCACGTGTCATAGACACAACAGTGGCATATAAGAAAATTTCCCCACACTAAAACACCTCTCAAGGCTCAAATGCGCTAAAAATTGTTATGTTATAAAATCCTCTAAAAACAACAAAGTCATCTTGTAATTTCAAGAATTTTGAAAATTCAATAATGAACAAAAAAAGAGATCACATTTCGAAATCTTAGACCAACCCAATCCACTCTTTGCTATTCATAACTACGCGCCTCCATCTCCGAATCTATATACATATAACATATCTATGTATACATCTATGCTTATCTAATCCCTCTAGAGTTTACTAGCCATGGTTTCCCGAGATTAACATGGAATTAGGATTTTCTTAAGATTATGCATAACCGGTGAGCAAATCGAGGTGCTGTATTAACATCTACTGTAACTACAATTTGCCTAAGATTATGCATAAACCTTGAGCAAACTGGGGTGGTTATGCAATATCCGTTTCTGCATATTCCGATCATAAGCTGATCACGACTAGAATCTCTTTTTTTCTTTCTTTTTTTTCCAAAAAAGAACAAGTACTGCCATGACACCCATAGTCATTTCTACATTATTCAGCAGCAAAAAAGAATAGCACTAATGAACAATATGACACGACCTGATTCCTGTACTCAAGGGTTGCCCCAAAACATGTGCAATGTGTATCCTAGCTAACTACGTTGAGCAGAGCATCGAGCGTGCATGTGCAAATTGCAATGCCACAAAAAAAAAGGTCATGCACTCGGCGCACATACAGCGCCGTCAGCGCCCCCGTGTCTACCTACAGCTGCAAGAGCCAGGCGGCGGCGAGAGCCGTGGCAGCGACTCCCGCCTTCCAAACGCCGCCGCGGCCACCAGCGGCCGAGTAGTCGTCGCAATCGATACAGTCATACTCGTCACCGTAGTACGTGGTGACTCGGGAACGAGTGCCACTACCTCTCGAGCCGCCGGCGGAACGAGAACCGCCTCTCGAGCCACCGCCGGAAGAACGAGAACCCCCGCCGCCCCCTGTTGAGCCGCCACCGGAACGAGCGCCGCCTCCTCCTCCTCCGCTGGAACGAGACCCCCCTCCGGAGCCGCCGCCGGAACGAGAAGAGCCGCCGCCGGCCGACAGGCTCATGACCTCCTCGCTAGCGTGCTCCTCCTGGGCTCGCTCGTCGACGGCGCGCCCGATGAACGGCGCGGTCGCGGGTGCCTGTCCTTGGTGAGCGGGAGCGGCCGCGGCGTCGTCATCCTTGTGAAGCGCCGCCGGGGCTCGGGCCGCGTGCGCGCCGCCTAGTGCCGCTGCGGGCGCGAGGAGGCCGACGAGGAGCACGCTGCCGGGGCGCCGCGTCACGAGAGCCATTGCCGAGTGCGCGTGCGTTTCCGCTGAAATCCAAACGCCCGATGGGAAACTGTTCGCCTGGCGACGCCCGTTGTCACGGTATTTGTGTACCTGAGGTGCCGGCGCGTGCGCGAACGATGCTCCGACTCGTTGACTCTTGCGCACCGAGGGTTCGGAGTTCGTGTCGAACTCTGCTGGGACTTGGCTTGGACTGTGTAGCTAGTCAGCATGGGACATGAACACGGATGTGCTTCGCTTCTTACCGTGGAAAAAATTGCTGTCGGAAACCAATTCCAGTTTTCTGTGTTCCCCTCTGCAAACTTTCCCCTGTGTAACGTTGCACTCTACACAAACACATCGGGCGTTGGAGAGTTCGACCTCAACACCTGAATTTGTCCACGTAATTTGTTGGCTGCAGATTCAAATCACTCCAGAGTCTAGACCATTTTAGAGCAAAACTAATGATTCAATCCGCTGCTGGCTGTAAGAATCTTTGCAAGTATCTTTGCAGGTCGTTTCTTAGAGCAAGTATTATAGGTGGTGGAGAGCAGATTGAGAGTCTACGTGGACGAAAAGAAAGAAAGAGGTGGACGTCTCACCATTCGCCAGCTGAAGCTGGCGGAGAGCCCCTATTCACTGCTATTGGATGAGCCAATGAGGTCCACCACCATCATGAACACCATATGACATGCATCCCAACCGACGGTGGGCGTAACTATTAGCCATACTTTTAGTCTACTTGTATAGTGATTTAGCTCTCCACCATTAATACATAATCTATTTGTCTGTCTCATAAATTTTTATGGTTCTTGTGTCAAAACTGTCTGTAAGCTTACAATCCACTTATCCTCTCTTTCTTTTTCTCTCTACTCTACCTCAACATTCAGTCTGTCTATATACCGGAAAACATGGAAAGGCAGTTAGGCGACCCGGCGGCGACTCTGAGGAGATCTAGGTCTCCTCCCCGGCTGGTGACCGCCATTGATCATCTCTGACTGGCTTCAGAGTGTTTCTCTCGTGCGCTTCTAGGCGTGCGAGTCGTTGTCTTGCTGGAGAAGTTTTTTCTACTGACTCTACGAGTCCGAGGGTTACACGGTAACCTAGGGTTTGGGAGAGATTGAGTTAGCTGCTGATAAGGATACTTCCGTGGGAAGATTTTGCCGCCGTGCCGACTCGGTTTGTTTCTGGTCTCTTGGGATACTACTAGTAATCTTTTGGAGAACCCCGATTTCTGTTTGTGCCGCTGCTCCGTCGATCTAGGGTTTACTACCGATCACGCTTCTGTCTGTCCTGTGCTTGGTGGGGGTGATTAAGGGGATCCCGGTGAGGGATAATCTGCCCACCCGAAGCCAACCTGCTGACGTGCTGGTCGTGGTACCTAACCGTAGAGCGAGGTGTTGGGCGAGAATCTACTCGAAGTTCCTGAGGTGCATTGTGCTTTCTCCTCTTCGATCTAGGTTTTTCTCATCTTTCATGTTTCCCTATCTTTCCGTGTTTGGTGGGGGTGATCAAGGGGTTTCCGGTGAGGATTCTACCCACATGAAGCCAGCAAGGATTGGTAGGCCGTGATCGAGAATTCCTGGTTGAAGTTGGAGCAACGTAAAGATATCACAGGTGCTGGGCATGGAAGCTGCTGGTGGAGAGGGGAAGCCAATTCCTCCAGTAACAGGAGAGAAAGAAGATGATGTCTTAATACAGGATGCAGGTGCTGAGGAAATCCCTATGCCGGCGCTTGAGGATGATGAGGAATTCGACTTCGATCCCTTTGATGGGGCAGATGGTGCTGCTCCACGTTGGTTCGCTATGGCCCTCTATTTCTCCAGTCAGAGGTCGTGGGGAATGTTTGATGAGATGGGTGCTGCATGGAGACTAGCAAAGCCCATACCGGTGAGGAAGTTGGAGAACAACAGATTTATTTTGGAGTTCTCTAGTGAAGAAGAGTAAACTTTGTGATTAATGGTGGCCCGTGGCACCATAAGGGTGATGCCCTAATTGTGGTTCCGTATGATGGAGTTAGCAGACCGTCGGAGGTAATTATAGACTCCATTGATCTTTGGGTGAGATTTTACGATGTCCCAGTGACTCTACTATCGCGTGCGTTCACAAATATTCTGGCCAGGAAGGTGAGTAGCAAGGTCTTGGAGATTGGTGACCCAGGAAGTGACTTCCTGAGAGCAAGTGTCTTTACTGCTTGAGGAACCTCTGAAACCTTTTGTGGAAGCTTCAGTTAAATTTCTTGGCTTGATGAGATTTGAGGTGAAGTATGAGAATGTGCCTTGGTTTTGTTTTATTTGCGGGAGGATGGGCCATTCAAAAAGGGACTGCTCGGAAGAGGAAGAAGATGGGCTGGATGGAGATCCGTCTAAGAAAAAGAGCAACAAATTTGGTGGCTGGATGAGAAAGTCACCATTAAAGAAAAGAGCTGAACAAGTGCCTGTTGTGCCTGTTGCTCCAGCACGGGTTAACCGGGCACTGCTGTTTAACAATGCACAGTGGGCGGGCAGAACTCTTGCTGCGTCCATTGCAACAAACGGTGGAGGTGGTTGGCGAAAATCTCAAAGTACTAAAGAAGATCTGTTACGTTTGGGAGGCGGCAATGTTTCTAACAAAGAAGTGGTGAAACTTCCGGAGGAGGCGAGCAACACGCTCTCCAACAGTGTGCAACAGATGGCTGTGGATGGGGGAGTGCCACTGCCGGACCAACAGGACCCTACTACTAGACAGTGGACGCGGGTATCCGGTCTGGATTCCTTCATGGATTCCAGTGACCATTCCCCATCCAACACGGGGGGAGATGAGGCAGCTTCTAAGGCTGCGCATCTGGCTAGGGGCAAGGCAGCAAAGCCTAAAGCGAGCCATGACAAGTCGGCCTTACTGAAAGGGCCGAGTCTGGATATTGGCAAAGCGAAGAGACAGAAGAAATTGCTGAAGGAAGGACTTGAAGCGTCCCCTCATAAGAGAAGACTTAAATGTGATACAAAACACCAGTCCCAGGAGGCTGATGCCACATTTATTACATCAGATGGTTCAAAACCGTACAAACCTTGGAGGACACTCGATACAGATAATGATAATAATTAACCAAGCTACAACATAACACCAGACCGCAAACCACATGGGGTCTAGCACGGGCTCAGAGTATTGCGACAGCGGAGGCATCTCGACAGGGCCGGTACCACAGGCAAGGTTGGGTGCAGGACGATAACCCTACTCAACGTCGTCTGGCACGAAGTCTGGGTCTTCTTATGTAAAAAGTAAGAATGGGGTGAGTACAAATGTACTCAGCAAGTCCAACCACACCTACGGAGGGGGTTATATCAGAATAACATGCATAGATAAATCAAGGATAAGGTTGCGGTTTAATTTGCAGAAAAACGATATTTTATGCAGGGGTTTATTTATCAGGAAATTTTTTTGAAATCAGTTTTTGTAGAAACACGGAGTTCAAATTTTAAAACTGCTACCGGACTCTCCGTCCGTCGTAGCACACGGCACAACTGCCGGACATAATTTCAAAACAACTCACACCAGCCCATCCCAATGAAACACTAGTCATGTGACCACACCGTAACTCGCCCAATACCGTGGGCACAGCTATTCGAATAGTTTTTAGCTCTGCAGAGGTGTGCAACTTTACCCACAAGTAGGATACCACAACTCGAACACCGTCGTGTCGGTGTAGATCCCAACATAGCCATTACCCACCTTAGCTAAGCCTGACTAGCCATCACGGGATCCACCAAGGGGTCATCGACCTAACTCTGAGGTATAACCGGGGTATAAGTCGCACCGAACATATCTCTTCTCCTTGGGCACCCGTTGCTCTCAGCCCTCCTGATGGCTATCACACCAACTAGTGGGATTTATGCTACGCCGTTGCCCATTCAACGGTCGAGTGGTTTGCACGATAGTGGAGTTAGGTGAGATGACATACCAACTCGGTCCTTAAACACGACAAGATGGATATCTCACTTCCTTGCCCTGCCACATTGGCACGAGCACACCAAATGGCAAATCCGTAGAAATGCCATCCATCCCGTCTAAACTTTCTTTACAAAAACACCACATTTATCCCATCCCACATACGCACACATTTTCTTTATAAAAAAATAAATCGTATTATGAGTAAAGTCCTAAGCGTTCTAATATTGATTAACGTCCAGGCAAAATCAGACATTAATCTAGGTGGTCAAGGAATGGTCATCACAAATCAAGGGGTGGCTATCCAACCGTGTTTTTATGCAAGCAAAACTTATGCAATTCTATAAAACAGGCCATTGGGTTGTGTTTATAAAAACTAGGACAGAAACATGCATCAAAGGATGGGATTGAACTTGCCGTCTTCGTAGCCTTCGGGGAAGTCCTGTCCTTCGGGCTCGGGGTCGTGGAACTGATCCTCGTTCCCTTGCTCGCAGTACTGCTCGTTAGCGGGCTCTCCTTCGTTCACACCGCGGTCTACAGCACACACAAACAAGCATCCAATCAATACAAAGATCTATCGTTGAGCTCGAAACGGAAACACATAAAATATGGAGATAGAAGTGGCATGTGATGAGGACACCACGAGTACATCTACACCAGCAGCACCTTCTCTAGCGTCTCCAGATGCACCTCCACCCCAGGCGCCACCTTCTGGGCCAATCACTCGGGCCCGTGCAAGAGAATTGAACTTCGTCATGCTACTGAAGAATGAAGGCCCAGAAGAATAGAAGCTGGCCCAACAGAGGCCCTTGTGTGGGCGCCTAGGGTTGCGCCCTCCCCCTTTGCCCTGGACACCAGGGGCGGCGCCCATTTCCTGGCCGCCCTTCCCTAGGGGCTGCGCCTCCTCTCCCTCTATTTATAGAGAAGTTTCTTTTCAATTCAGATTTGAGTTTTGTTTACATCTAGCTTTAGCTACTCAGGAACACGCGCAAAACAGCGCTGTCCTCGTGTATTCAGAACTCCACCTTCGAGAGATAATCAGATTGCTCGCATCCTTTTCTTGTTCGTTCTTCGATTGCGGACAGGAAACGATCTTCGTGATCAGGCTGATCTTGCATCAACAAGGTCGGTAACCACAGGAAGTTGGTTCAGCGATTGCATTGGCGCTTCGGGTTCGCTCGTCGTAGTCGGATCGTGAGGGTCATCTTCCGTCAAGTCGAATTTATCCCTACTCACCGAAAGATCGGGCACTCCGGCTCTATCAAGTGGTATCAGGTTTCCAGGTTGATCGGTGAGTTTATCTAGTGTTTTTCCCTTTCCTACAGTCCACAAAACCAAAAAAAAAATTATTATCAGGTTAGATCCTTGTCCCAGCACCCTTTTGAGCCTTGCACTTTCTTTCAATAATTTGCATTGTTGAATTTGTGTGCTTACGCGTTCAATTGTTGCTGGTTACTTTGTGTTCTATCCTTGTTTTCTTTTCGTCTAACCCTAGCGCCGCCACCATCTCTCTGCCCCTGATCGCCCTCCCCTGCCTTGTGTGTTTGGCAAGTCAAAAAAAAAGGAAAGAAAGAAACACAACCGCGTGCGTGATTTCTGGTCGCGCCTCTCACGCGCCGACGCCTCCACCCCTTTCCTTTTTCTGTTTCGGATCACACCTCCCTATCCACCGGTTGTGTATTCCTTTTAGCAAGTTTAAAAGGTTTGCCTAATCCTGATCGACTTCAATTGAGACAGTCTTGGTTGCCCAGGCAGTCCTACCATACAAAGGGACATCCGGATCTTGAGAGAGAGAGAGAGAGAGAGTATCTTCTTGTTACCGGAATACCCCTACTTTTCCTGAAAAGTGTGTGTGGTAACTTGCTCATTTGTATTCCTTTGCTCATATAATCAGTTTGTGAGTTTCTCCGGAAAAAAAAAAAAAAACAGAAACGAAAAAAAAAAAAAAACAGAAACAAAAAAAAAAACAGGGAAACAGAACGGAGGTTACCTCATTTGGGCACATCACGCAGGACGCCTAGGTGTGCGCCCCTCCTTGTTCTTCACTTTTGTGTTTTTCCTTTTCCCCATACCCTTGCTCAATTTTTACACCTTGTTTCCAGCAGCTTTGATTACGTGTTTGGCACTATAATTCAACCTTGCATTATTGTTTGATTGTGCTAACCCTTGCATTGAGTGCAGCCTACCCAGAACCCCACATAGTTCTACGACGAGCAGATTTGTTTCTCCAGGCAATCGCTCCTCCAATCTTTCGCCGGTTCCACCTATTGGTTGCAGATCACCCCTGTGTGCTTGGTAAGAACGGATAAGAATTTGATAACAGCACTACTGTGAGCGCCTTGTGAACCGTTACACCCTTTTTGTCGTAGGCTTTGTTTTTGTGTTTGCGCTAACTATGGCAGGAGACGAAGGCATGACGGATGAAAAGCTGCAGGACATGCGGACACGAGTTGATGGACTGGCCGCGGACATGAAGACGATGCATGAACGGCTTGACTCGACGATCACGTCATCGACCGAGAGGTTCGATCAGCTCGACCTCGCTCAGATGGCCGCTAAGACCACGCTCGACACCATCGTGGCACGGCTCGACACATTGTCCACATCGATCACAGAGTTACAGAAAGATTATGGCGGTGACACGGAACAGGAAGAGGGTACTCGCACCGGTCGTGCCCGCCGTGTGGTACGTCATCAACCTAATGACTCATTTGCTAAGATTAAATTTAAAATTCCGTCTTTTAATGGCAAATATGATCCTGCTGCATATCTTGATTGGGAACTAGAGGTCGACCAGAAATTTTCATGCCATGATATTCCTGTTAATTCTCAAGTTAAAGCTGCTATTAGTGAATTTACTGATTTTGCTTTAATTTGGTGGCGTGAATATAAACAAAAACATCCCACTCCCACCACTTGGACTCAATTAAAAGTTGCCATGCGACACAGATTTGTCCCTTCATATTATGCACGAGATTTGCTTGAAAAAATGCAGTGCTTTCGACAAGGTCAACAGTCTGTTGAGGACTATTATCAGGAGTTACAAAAAGGTATGATTCGTTGTGGTTTGTTTGAGACAGATGACGCTGCTATGGCTCGTTTTCGCGGTGGTTTGAACCGCGAAATTCAGGACATCCTTGATTATAAAGAATATTCTGATATGACCACATTGTTTGCATATGCTTGCAAAGCTGAACGTGAAGTGCAGGGACGTCGTTCGAAGACATATCCTAACTCTTTTGCAGGAAGAAGGCCGGCAACCAGCTCAGCGCCTGCTCTACCTGCGTCATCCACGACCAGCAGTACACCACGCGAGGGGTCGGCCAAACCTGCAGCACCCTCTCCCACAGGCGCTGTTCCTTCCACAGGACGTACACGGGATATTCAGTGCCATCGTTGCAAAGGATTTGGGCACATGATTCGGGACTGCCCAAACAAGCGTACCTTGCTTATCCGTGACAATGGTGAGTACTCTTCTGAAAGTGATTCCGAAGAACCTCGACATGCTATGCTTGCCACTGACCATGCAGCTAATGAGGAGGTACATGTCACCCCGGGCGATGCGGATAGGTATGAAAATCTTGTTGTGCAGCGTGTTCTTAGTACACAGGTCGCCCAGCCTGAGAAAAATCAGCGACACACTCTGTTCCATACAAAGGGCGTTGTGCAGGAGCGGTCGATTCGCATCATCATCGACAGCGGCAGCTGCAACAACTTGGCGAGTACCGTGCTGGTCGAGAAGTTGTCATTACCCACTCGTAAGCATCCGAATCCATATCACATTCAGTGGCTTAATGATGGTGGAAAACTTAGAGTAACACGGTCGGTGCGTGTCCCTTTCTCCATGGGTGCTTATTCTGATTTTGTCGATTGTGATGTTATTCCCATGGAAGCATGCTCTTTGTTACTTGGTAGACCTTGGCAATACGATACTGATAGCTTGCATCATGGTCGTTCAAATCATTATTCTTTCATGTTTAAGGGTCAGAAAATAATTATACATCCAATGACACCTGAACAAATTGTTCAAGATGATCTTGCTCGAGCTGCTAGGAATGCTAAACAACTTGAACCATCACCATCGCCCTCTAATTCTGAAATCAAGTTGAATGCTCCTGTTTTACTTGCTACACGTGCTGATTTTGATGATCTCTGCGATGCTCATTTGCCCTGCTATGCACTTGTATGCTATAGTGTGCTCGTTTCACTCGATGATGCACCGTCTTTGGATATTCCCCCTGTGGTTGCTAACCTTTTGCAGGAGTACGCTGATGTCTTTCCCAAGGACTTGCCATCGGGTCTTCCACCACTCCGTGGTATTGAGCACCAGATTGATCTCATTCCAGGCGCACAGCTTCCGAACCGCGCACCGTACCGTACAAATCCAGATGAGACGAAGGAGATCCAGCGCCAGGTACAGGCGTTGCTCGACAAGGGTTACATCCGTGAGTCTCTTAGCCCTTGCTCAGTTCCTGTGTTACTTGTTCCAAAGAAAGATGGATCATGGCGTATGTGTGTAGACTGTCGTGCTATTAATAACATCACCATTCGTTATCGATATCCTATACCACGCCTTGATGATATGCTAGATGAGCTTAGTGGTGCCATTATTTTCACTAAGATTGATTTGCGTAGTGGTTACCACCAGATTAGAATGAAACTGGGTGATGAATGGAAAACGGCTTTTAAAACGAAATTTGGGTTATATGAATGGTTGGTTATGCCGTTTGGATTGACTAATGCTCCCAGTACCTTTATGCGCTTAATGAATGAAGTTCTAAGGCCTTTCATAGGATTGTTCGTTGTTGTCTATTTTGATGATATCCTGATTTACAGCAAGTCTATGCAAGAACATTTAGAACATTTGCGTGCTGTTTTTGATGCGTTGCGTACTGCTCACTTGTTTGGAAACATAGAAAAATGCATCTTTTGCACACAACGTGTCTCGTTTCTTGGCTATGTTGTTACTCCACAGGGCATTGAGGTGGACAGCAGCAAGATTGATGCCATTCGGGAATGGCCTACACCGACGACGGTCACACAAATTCGGAGCTTTCTTGGACTTGCCGGTTTTTACCGTAGGTTCGTCCGTGACTTTAGTTCCATTGCAGCCCCTTTGCACGAGCTTACAAAGAAAGGTGCGCCATTTGCTTGGGGCGACTCGCAGGAGGTAGCGTTCAACACTTTGAAAGATAAGTTAACACATGCTCCTCTCTTGCAATTGCCTGATTTTAATAAAGTGTTTGAGCTTGAATGTGATGCTAGCGGTATTGGGCTAGGTGCTGTTTTGTTACAAGAAGGAAAACCGGTTGCTTATTTTAGTGAGAAATTAAGCGGTGCTAACCTGAGATATTCTACTTATGATAAGGAGCTTTATGCTTTAGTTCGCACTTTGCAAACATGGCAGCACTATCTTTGGCATCGCGAGTTTATAATCCATTCTGATCATGAGGCTTTGAAACATATTCGTACCCAAACAAATCTGAATCGTCGTCATGCTAATTGGGTAGAATTCATTGAGTCTTTCCCTTACATTATTAAACACAAGAATGGGAAGGAAAATGTCATTGCTGATGCTTTGTCTCGTCGATATACCATGCTATCCCAGTTAGATTTTAAAATCTTTGGCTTGCAAACTGTGAAAGATCAATATGTCGATGATTCTGATTTTAAAGATGTCTTAGCTCATTGTATGAATGGCAAACCATGGGGCAAATTTCACATGCAGGATGGGTTCCTGTTTCGCGCTAACAAGCTGTGTATTCCAGCAAGCTCGGTTCGTCTTTTGTTGTTACAGGAAGCACACGGAGGCGGTCTCATGGGACACTTTGGCGTCTACAAGACGCATGAGGTGCTGGCCGCCCACTTCTTTTGGCCCCGGATGCGCCGTGATGTCGAGCGCCTTGTTGCCCGCTGCACTACTTGTCAGAAAGCTAAGTCACGACTGAACAACCATGGTTTGTATATGCCTTTGCCTGTCCCTACTTCTCCTTGGCTTGATATTTCTATGGACTTTGTTTTGGGATTGCCTAGAACTAAGAAGGGGAGGGATAGTATTTTCGTGGTTGTTGATAGATTCTCCAAAATGGCTCATTTTATACCATGTCATAAAACTGATGATGCTAACAGTGTCGCTGAATTGTTCTTTCGAGAGATTATTCGTTTGCATGGTATTCCGCATACAATAGTCTCTGATCGTGATGCTAAGTTTCTCAGTCATTTTTGGAGATCACTTTGGAATAAATTGGGAACTAAATTGCTGTTTAGCACAACTTGTCACCCTCAGACTGATGGACAAACTGAGGTGGTTAATAGAACTTTGTCAACCATGCTTAGGGCTGTTTTAGACAAAAATTTGAAACGTTGGGAAGATTGTTTGCCTCATATTGAATTTGCGTACAATCGTGCCACACATTCTTCTACAAAGATGTGCCCTTTTCAGATTGTTTATGGTTACATTCCTCGGGCGCCTATTGATTTGTTTTCGCTTGATGCTGAGGGCGCCCCACATATAGATGCTGTTGCACATGTTGAACACATGCTTAACCTCCATGAACAAACACAACAAAACATTGCTGCTACTAATGCTAAGTATCAGGTTGCTGGTAGTAAAGGAAGAAAACATGTTACTTTTGAACCAGGTGATATGGTTTGGTTGCATTTGCGAAAGGATCGTTTTCCTACTTTGCGTCGTTCTAAATTGATGCCTCGTGCTGCTGGTCCTTTTAAGGTGCTAACCAAGATTAATGATAATGCTTATGTTCTTGACCTGCCTGCGGAGTTTGGTGTTTCCACTAGTTTTAATGTTGCAGATTTGAAACCATATGCGGGCGAGGATGAGGAGTTGCCGTCGAGGACGACTTCAGTTCAAGAAGGGGAGGATGATGAGGACACCACGAGTACATCTACACCAGCAGCACCTTCTCTAGCGTCTCCAGATGCACCTCCACCCCAGGCGCCACCTTCTGGGCCAATCACTCGGGCCCGTGCAAGAGAATTGAACTTCGTCATGCTACTGAAGAATGAAGGCCCAGAAGAATAGAAGCTGGCCCAACAGAGGCCCTTGTGTGGGCGCCTAGGGTTGCGCCCTCCCCCTTTGCCCTGGACACCAGGGGCGGCGCCCATTTCCTGGCCGCCCTTCCCTAGGGGCTGCGCCTCCTCTCCCTCTATTTATAGAGAAGTTTCTTTTCAATTCAGATTTGAGTTTTGTTTACATCTAGCTTTAGCTACTCAGGAACACGCGCAAAACAGCGCTGTCCTCGTGTATTCAGAACTCCACCTTCGAGAGATAATCAGATTGCTCGCATCCTTTTCTTGTTCGTTCTTCGATTGCGGACAGGAAACGATCTTCGTGATCAGGCTGATCTTGCATCAACAAGGTCGGTAACCACAGGAAGTTGGTTCAGCGATTGCATTGGCGCTTCGGGTTCGCTCGTCGTAGTCGGATCGTGAGGGTCATCTTCCGTCAAGTCGAATTTATCCCTACTCACCGAAAGATCGGGCACTCCGGCTCTATCAGCATGCTTGAGTGGTTTCCTATCAACATGGCCGGAACTAAGTTAAAAGATACTGGGTAAAGTTTCGGGTTGATCTGAGCTCGTTCGATACATGAAATGATAGGTTTTGTAAGGGTTCAGGGGCTAGATCAGGAATCAGGGACCTAGTGGTAATTATTTCTTGAGAAGGCAGGGGCCTAACTATAATTTCTAGAAACCTTTGGACTAAACTGGAAGGGTCAAGTGTATACTTGGAAATATATTTTTATGTGGAAGGGTTTACTTGGAATTAGAACAAAGGGCAGGGTTCTTTTTGGAAAAAGGGGTTATAAGGGAAAGGGTTCTTTAATAGAATGGGAGGAGAGGGAGGGCCTAAACGCAAAACGGCCACTCATCCCCTTCCTCCCATCGCAGAACAGGGGAAGGGCGCCAGCTCGCCGGTGGCGGCCCGATTCGGGCGCGCTGGGCTTGGGCGGCGGCCGGGAGCGAGGGGGAAGGGGAAGGGAGGCGCTCTGGAGGGAATCCCGGCCTCACCTTGGGCTGGGATGGTGCGCAGAGGCGGGGCGACGTGGGCCGGCGGCGGCGGGCGGGAATGGCTGCGGCGGCGGCGCTGTAGGTTAGGAGAGGGGGCTAGGGCCGGCGGGTGAGGTTGTGGGGTTGGCCGGGGAGCTCGGGGCCCCTTTTATAGTCGAGCTAAGGCGGTGGAGCGGCGGGGGTGGGTGAGACGCGGCGGTGGCGGCCGGTGAACAATACGGGGTGCCTTTAATGGCGCTCCGACCGCTTGCCCGTGTCGGGATGCGGCGGCGCGGCCGGCGAGGGCGGGCCGATGCGACGGTTCGGCAATGGCACAGGGCAGGGGGAGGTGCGCACGTGGAGGGGCCCGGTGATTAGGCTTGGCGTCGCGTTGCAAAGCTAGAGTGGCGGGGCGGCGGTGCTGCTGCGCGTGCGCACGGCCGGCGGCGAGCGCGGCACAGGGTGGTGGCAGCGGCGGGTCTTGGGGGCGCGTGGAACGCGTGCTCGCGGGCGGCCGAGACGCGTGCGCGCACAGGGCGAGTGGCAGCAGTGCGCGTCGCGTGTGGCCGTGCCGGAGCGGTGGCGTGGCGAGCTTGGCGGCAGGCACGGCGAGGCGCGCGCAGAGACGCAGCGGCAGTGCGGGGCAGGCGCGCACGTGGCCAAGCAGGGGAGCGGGCGTGCGAGCGCGTGCGCGCGGGTGGCGCCGGGCGGAACAGTGAGCTCGCGCGCGGCGGCGGCCTTTGCGGCGAAGCAGAGGGCGGCAGGCGGCGGTGCACGCGCGCGCGTGCGTGCGTGGGCCGGCTGGGGCGTGAATGCAAGGCAGGAGAGCTAGGGGCGTCGGGGCGCAGCTCAGGGCGGCTTGGCGCGGCGCGGCGCACGGCCGGGAGCGGTGGTGCGCGAGCGGGGTAGGAGGCGCGCGCGGGAGCAGAGGGCCGGCCGAGCCGTGCGCGCTCGGGGAGGAAGAAGAGAGAGGGAAAGAGAAGGAAGGAGAAAAAGAAAAGAGAAAAGAGGAAAAGAAATAGAGGAAAAGAAAAGAAAAATGGGAGGGAAAAGAAAAAGGAGGGGGGCGGTGCGCGCCAGCGGCGACTGCGGCCGCGGTCGGCCACGCGTGGCGTCGTCACGCGCGCGGGCCACGGGAGGTGGGGCACGCGGCCAAGAGGGGATGGAGGAAAAAGGAGAGAGGGGGCGAGATTCACGGCAGCCGGTCGTGACGCATCGCGTTGGATAGGGAAAGATGGGACGCGGATTGAATTCAGGTGTCGGGTTGTTCAGAAGAAATTCTAGGGCTAGGGTTCAGGTTTAAGGGGGAGTCGAGCTCAACGACAAGGAAAACAGTTTTAGCGCACGATTTGAATTAGTGAGTTTTCGGGATGTTACAGGACTGGAGGTGGATGAGGGCGTTCTACAAGAGCTGGGCTTGAAGGTAGATGTTCCTGGAAAGCAAGAGCTGCAAGTTGAGAAGGCCACGGGCTTTGTGGCCGGTAACAAGATTGAGGAGCAAGCTAACCCCCTGACCGGCGCTCATGTTGAGCCCCGTCAGGAGAAATGAATGCCATTGTATGGAACTGTCGAGGGGTGGGGAACTCTCAGACAGTTCGTGATCTTGAGGCGCTTGTGCGCCAACATAACCCCAAGTTAGTCTTTTTGTCAGAAACTATGATTAGTGAAAGTCGAGTTAAGAATTTAAGATGGAGATTAGGCCTAAAAGGTTGTTTAGCAGTAGACAGTAGGGGCAGACGTGGTGGTGTGGCCCTTTTTTGGGATGAAAACATTCAAGTTAATCTAAAGTCGATTAATGATCGTTATATTGATGTGTCTATTGTGGATGAACCAAATGCTGCCCCTTGGCGGGCTACTTTTGTTTATGGGGAACCGCGGGTCGAGGATAGACATCGTATGTGGGAGATTCTTCAGAGGCTCAAAACTCGTTCACGGGAGCCATGGGTTGTGGTGGGGGATTTTAATGAGGCTATGTGGCAATATGAGCACGTTTCTAATACAAGCAGGGGGGAGAGACAAATGGAACACTTCAGGGATACCTTGGAAGTGTGTGGGTTAAGGGACATTGGCTTTTCCGGGTTACCCTGGACATATGACAACAGGAAGCCGGGCGATCGCAATGTGAAAGTTCGGTTGGACAGGGGTGTTGCCTCAGCCGAGAGGATGAATCGATTTTTGATGCTTCAATTACCCATTTAACTTCCCCTGTGTCTGATCATTGTCCTCTCTTGTTGTCGGTTAAGCAGGAACCCCAACGTCGTGGAGGAGGGCGCCAAATATACTATGAGATCATGTGGGAACGTGAGGCTTCCCTAGGGGAGTGTATTGCACAAGGGTGGGAGGAGGAGAATACCAAGGGAGATTTGGGGGTAATTGTAGCAGATCCGCCCAAATTAAACCGGCTTAAGTGCGCTAACAATCATCTTAATGAATAATCAAGTTACCATGCACCTAAAACGGTATAATCCGGCAGTCCGTCGGGTAATTCCCGATTAAACTACTGTATTCCAGGATCACATTTGCACTAGAAGTCTCGCACGAAGACGAGCACAGATGATACCAGCATACATAAATTCTCAAATTAATTTACAACACTGATCTTACATAAAAGTTTTGAATACAAACGACAGAGTTCAAACACACAGCGGAAGATTTGAGTGCTTAGGTGCGGTTCAGAAGTTCAACTCGTTTTAGCCTGAAGTGTTTCCTCCAAACAACAACTACTAAACTTGCTTCGGAGGATTAAACACAACCCTAGAGCAACATGGATTACTTCATGGACCTAACAGCAATTACTATCAAGCAAACCCAGGCAAGGTACTTACAACAAGCATCAACCTGGTCCTACAAGTTAGAATGATTAAAACAGAAGCTTGTTTTGCGGAGAGTACACATGCAGGAAATAATTAACTAACAACAAATATAAAAGAAAAGAGTAGCTAGGAGCCAATTAAAAGCAAGGACTTGACTTGCAGATATGATCTAGCAACATAAATTTATCAAAATAACATGATTTTGATAAAGCATGCCACATAAATTTTTCAACATTTATTGACAATCGAAAGTATTTATTTTAAACCTAGAAAAGAAATTAAACAATAATAGATCCACAAACATGCACATAGGCTATGCACCTAAAAATTTTTCAGTGAACTACACATGCAAAGAGTAGACTACTCCATAAATTTAATAATTTTTAGAGTAACAGAACAATCGGTATTAAATAAACTAGCTTAAAAACAACCTAAAATTTTAGCAGGGGCAAAATTGACATTTCACATGCATGAGTATTTTTCCTCTGAAGATCTCGATCTAAGCAACCCAACAAAATTTAGTTTGCATTTTTCTATATTTTTCTACAAATTTTCATAGCTTTCAGCCAAAATAAACAAAAAGAAAACCCTAAAGGGCTGACAGGCGGGCCCCACATGTAAGTGGGAGCCCAGACCCCAGCTCCTCTGCTCGCTCTCTTCCCGCACGTAGCCCCGCGGCGGTGTCCCGTCGCCGGAGGCGCACGAACCAGAGGAAACAAGGGTCGGGGAGAAAGAAGGGATCTCGGGGGAGCTGAAAGCATCTAGGCCCATAATTCGAGTTTTGGTAATTAATGACAACGGTTTGTGGATTAACGAATTCATTTGAGATAATGAGTATAGGTTGATCCACGAGTGAAAGAGATTTGGTTGTGAACGTATGGAGTTTTGGAGATGATAAGCAAAGCTCGGACTCAAGGCAAAGGTATAAAATAGGGCTTTTGCGTTTTACCGGTCACAAGGCGTTTAGTGGATGAAAAGTGACCGGATTTGTTGGATAGATAGCCGTACTATCAAGAGGGGTTGCGTACTCATGCTTGACGGGTCTTTAGTGCCATTTTGCTCAAAATGTCTAGTTGCATGCATGAGGGCTAACGGCGTTTTGAAAAGATTTGAAATAGAATAAGTTCGAGAGCTGACTGAGTAACGGCGGACAGTCCACGCCTGAGGGGCGGACAGTCCGCGCCCGTTCCAGAGAGCTTGCAGAGGCTCTGGTGGGCTGGCGGACAGTCCGGCCCAGAGGGGCGGACAGTCCGCGACCGTTCCAGAGAGCTTGCAGAGGCTCTGGTGGGCTGGCGGACAGTCCGGCCCAGGTGGGCGGACGGTCCGCCACTGTATTTCAAATTTGTACCAGAAAGGGTGTCTAACTGGTGTGGGCTTCAAAGTTGAACGGCGGACAGTCCGGCCATGGTGCGCGGACGGTCCGCCGGCTAATTTCAAACTTGTACCAGAGAGGTTGTTTCTCTGGTTTGGGCTGAAAAGTTAAACTGCGGACGGTCCGCTCCTGAGGCGCGGACGGTCCGCAGGCTAATCTCAAAGTTGTTCCAGAGACGTTGTTAGTCTCTGGTAGGTTGGAACTCTTAACTGCGGACGGTCCGCCACTGGGGCGCGGACGGTCCGCCAGGGCTTAACGGCTAGTTCTGACACGCATTAAATGCACTCTGACTCACTGGTTTATAACGGCGGACAGTCCGGTTTTTGAACCGCGGACGGTCCGCGACTTCGCAGAAAAGAGTGTAACGGCTAGTTTTTGAAGGGGTGTCTATATATACCCAATGCCCGGCCATTGGGTGAGTCTCTTGGCCATTTGGATAGCATTCTTGACACATTAGAGCTAAGGCATCCCTCTCACACACACACTTGCTTAGAGATTGCATTTTTGAGAGTGTGAGAGCTTCCTAGTGCATTGCATCAAGAGTTTGAGCTTTGTGGCATTAGGGATACTTCAAGCAAGCGTCATCAACTTGTTACTCTTGGGAGTTGCCGCTCCCTAGACGGCTTGGAGAAGTGGATTTCGTGGAGCTCCTCCAAGGAGATTGTTGAGGAGCCCCGATTTCGGTTGTGAGAGGTTTTGTGCTCACCTCACCGGAGTGGTGAAGAGCAACTCTAGTGGAATCGAGGTGTGGAGCGGTTCCTTGATTCAAGCCGGCTCAAGATCAAGAGGTTCTTGATAGAGGAGCGGTTGATTCTTGGAATCCACCTCAATGTGGATTAGGGGTGACCGGCAAGTCATCGACACCACGGGATAATTTCTTGTGTCAAGCTTGGTTACTTCTCTTGCTCTCTTTAATACTTGCATTTACTTTGAGCAATTTACTTTACTAGAGCTTGATTTGTGTCTTGTCACCCTAGGTTGCAAACCCATCTAGAGATAGTAATAGCATGACATATGGCTTTCCTTTGTTACTAATTAAATTTCTCTAGTGTTATTGCTTTTAGATTTTAAACCGCCTATTCACCCCCCCTCTAGTCGGTGTTCTTGATCCTACAGGAGCTCAGTGCGAGGTCCAATCGGGCGGAGGGAGGCCGGGGAAGGGAGCGCGATGAGAGGGGCGAAGGATTGGGGTGGACAACGATGGTGGCAGGCGGCGGCGGACGCTATTCCGGCGAAGGAGCGGCGCAATCGGGCTCGGGGTGTGGGGGAAAAGATAGAGGGCAAGGTGAATCGGGGTTTGGGGAGGCTCGGGGCGCGGGTACGGCTGCGGAGCAGCGGGGTGGGGCCGGAGCGGCGGACGGCGGCCCGGCTCGGGCTGCTCTGCTCCGTGCTGCGCGAGGGAGAGATGAACGGGGAAGCAAAAGCGAAATTGGTGAGCTGAACGGCAGTGGAGAGCGCTTAAGCGGCGGTGGTGGTCGTCGGCGCGGCAACGCGTGGCGTCGCCGGCACGGTACGCCGCCAACGTGGCACAAACAGGGGAGCACAATGACCAAAATTGAGTGATTTTTAGCCGACTTTGACCGTCCAAAGTTCCAAATTTTACATTGGAACATGAAATTTGGCCAAAATAGAAGCTGTAGAGGACGATAGGATCTACAACTTTTATTTTGGGCGAAAGTTGATTTGAGACTTGGATTAGAAGAAAAACGCGGTCGAACACGGCTAAGTTGAAGTTTACTATGCGAACTCGATTAGCGCTAATGACAAGGTTAAACTCCTAATTAGCAAATTAAGCTCATGATTAGCGCTCATTAACACTGGGGTGTTACAGCCTTCCACCCTTAAAGGAATCTCGTCCCGAGATTCACGCATGAGGAAACATATAAAGCGAGAATGTTCAAAGGTGAAGTACCTAGATGAGCATTTAAAAAGTATGGATACTTGGATTTCAGAAATTCCTCTTTCTCCCAAGTAGCTTCATCTTCGGAGTGATTACTCCATTGAACTTTGTAGAATCGGTTGGTGGTGCGACGAGTAACTCGATCATTGCGATCAATAATCTTGATAGGATGCTCAGGATAAGTGAGATCAGACTCTAAATGAATTGAGTCACTTTCAACAATTTCAGTCAGAACTCTAAGACACTTCTTGAGTTGTGATACATGGAAGATATTATGAATGGCAGAAAGATTTGCCGGAAGATCCAATCGATAAGCCACAGTACCGCATCTTTCCACAATTGGATATGGACCAATGTAGCGGGGAGCTAGCTTTCCTTTTATTCCAAACCTTTACACGCCTTTCCAAGGTGATACTTTTAAATAGACATGGTCGCCGACTTTAAAGGCGAGTGGACTACTCCTTTTATCAGCGTAGCTCTTCTGCCGAGACTGCGCGATCTTCAAGTTTGCTTGGATAAGACGGACTTGTTCTTCGGCTTCTTGAACCATGTCGGGTCCAAAGATAGTTCTTTCTCCCGCCTCAGACCAATTCAAAGGTGTACGGCATCGACGACCATATAATGCTTCAAATGGTGCTATTTTGATGCTTTCTTGATAACTATTGTTATAAGAAAATTCAGCTAATGGTAAACATTGATCCCATTTCTGTGGATAGGTTAAGACGCAGGCACGGAGCATATCCTCCAAAATTTGATTTATTCTCTCGGTTTGGCCGTCTGTCTGAGGGTGATATGCAGAGCTGCGAATAAGATGGGTGCACAAGCTAGCATGTAATTGCTCCCAAAAGCGAGCAACGAAGTGGGTCCCTCGATCAAAGATGATGGTTTTTGGCACACCATGTAAACATAGTATGCGATCCATGTATAACTCGGCATACTTCTTTGCTGGATATAGAGTTTTGACTGGAAGAAAATGTGCTGACTTGGTCAGTCTGTCCACCACGACCCAAATGGAGTCGTATCCCTTTTGAGTTCGAGGTAATCCGACGATGAAATCCATGCTGATATCCTCACATTTCCATTCAGGAATATTCAAGGGTTGAAGAGTTCCAGCTGGCCTGAGATGACTAGCCTTGACTCTCCGACAGATATCACACTCTGACACATATTTGGCTATTTCTCTTTTCATCCGAATCCACCAAAATCGTTGTTTTAGGTCTTGGTACATCTTGTTGCTACCCGGATGGATTGATAGTCGTGAGGTATGGGCTTCATCAAGGATTTGTTTTCTGAGCTCAAAATCCTTAGGCACCACTAATCGGTTTTTGAACCATAACACATTCTCATTATCTTGGTGGAAACAATTGACTTTAGGATCTCCTTCTGATATCCTTCTCTGAATTTCCTTCACCCCTTTATCTTTCTTTTGTGCCGCAATGACAAGATCACGAAGAGTAGGAGTGAGTTCTAGATGGGCCAATGTGCCATGTGGTACAATACTTAAGTTCAGCTTTTCCATTTCAAAGCAAAGAGACTCGCTTAATGGTATAGCTGAGATGCAATGACAATGAACTTTGCGACTTAGCGCATCGACAACCACATTTGCCTTGCCTGGATGATAATGCACTTCTAGCTCATAATCTTTAATCAACTCAAGCCATCTCCTTTGACGCATACTCAAATCAGCTTGAGTGAAAAGATATTTGAGACTTTTGTGGTCGGTATAGATGTTGCAAATGTACCCAGAAGGTAGTGTCGCCAGATCTTCAGAGCATGAACCACAGCTGCTAATTCAAGATCATGAGTGGGATAGTTCTCTTCATGACACTTGAGTGATCGAGAAGCATAAGCAATCACTCGGTTCTCTTGCATCAGAACACAGCCAAGTCCTATGCCGAAGCATCACAGTAGACATCAAATGGTTTTGTAGTGTCGGGTTGGGCCAAGATTGGAGCTGAAGTGAGAAGTGTTTTCAATTTTTGAAAGGCTTCCTCAGATTGGATACTCCAATAGAATTTGACACCCTTCTTAAGAAGTTCAGTCATCGGTTTCGCAATTTTGGAGAATTCTGGGGCGAACCGACGATAATACCCAGCTAAGCCCAAGAAACTGCGGATTTCAGGAACTGAAGTTGGGGCCTCCCAATCGAGTACATCCTGTACTTTACTGGGATCCACAGAGATGCCCTCAGCAGATATGACATGACCGAGGAATGGAACTTCCTTCAGCCAGAAGTCACACTTGCTGAATTTGGCATATAGCTGGTGCTCTCTAAGACGTTGAAGAATATGTGAAGATGACGAGCATGTTCTTCCTCATTTTTGGAGTAGATCAAGATATCATCAATGAAGACCATGACGAACTTATCTAACTCCGACATGAACACTGAATTCATAAGGTACATGAAGTAAGTTGGAGCATTGGTTAATCTGAAGGACATCACCAAATACTCGTAAAGACCATAACGAGTAGAGAAAGCTGTTTTTGGTATATCCGCCGGTCTGATTTTGATTTGATGATAACTAGATAGTAGATCTATTTTTGAGAATGCCTTAGCTCCAGCTAGTTGATCAAAAAGAAGGTCGATTCGAGGAAGTGGGTATTTGTTTTTTATGGTAACTGCATTCAGGTGCCTGTAATCCACACATAGCCTCAGTCCATGATCTTTCTTCTTTACAAACAAAGCCGGGCATCCCCAAGGTGAGGTGCTCGGTCAAATAAAATCTTTATCTTGCAACTCTTGTAACTGAACTTTTAATTCAGCTAACTCACTCGGAGTCATTCTATATGGCCTTCGAGATATGGGTGCTGTGCCAGGCTGTAACTCTATAACAAATTCAATATCCCGATCGGGAGGCATGCCTGGCAAGTCCTCTGGAAACACATCGGGGTATTCACAAACCACATGAATTTCTTCTAAGGGTTTTGCCTCGAGATGGAATACTGCTCCTGTTGGAATCTCGTGCTGGGAAAGATGAATATCCATAGAACCATTTATGGGAGAGTTTAACTGAATGATACGAGAAGAGGTATTGATGATAGCACAATGCTCTTTCATCCAATTCATTCCAAGTATGACATCTATCCCCTGGCTTAGAAGGACAATGGGTGTGGTCTGAAAAATCGTCCCACTCAAGTCAAGGGGCACACCTCGAACTAATTCGCTGGTACTTAAGTGTGCGCCTGGTGCATGAATGATATAAGGTCTTATCATGTGGGTTACTTGCAAATTAAGCCGTGCTACACATGCTTGACTGATGAATGTATGAGATGCTCCAGAGTCAAATAACACAATAGCCGGGCGGTGGTGAATGGAAAACATACCCGCCATCTCTTGAGTACCCTCAGGAACATCCTCTAGAGTGGTGTAGTTCACCCGTCCAGTCTTAACAGGTGCAACCTTCTTCTTCTGAGTCTGCTGGGTAGAACCTTGAGCCGGTGCGGGGGTCTTATAGTTACTCTGCTTAGACGGCATACGGCATTCACGTGCAAAGTGCCCATAGTTACCACAATTGTAACAGGGGTAGTTGTTGGGGCGTGTAGCTTGCTGCCCTTGTTCTTGTGTTGAGGGACGTGGTGCCCACTGCTGCTGTGGTGGCCTAGCGACCCAACGACCCTACTGTGGAGGGCGGTTTGAAGCCTGCTTAGTCCCTGTCTGAACCAGCTTGTACTTCTGAGGTGCATTGCTGGAGGATCCCACAGGTGCCTTCCTTTTCTTGTCAGCCTTGTGTGCTAGTGTGGCATCTTCCTGAGTGATAGCCTTGTTAACTAGTTCAGTGAAGTTGTTACAAGTCACTAGAGCTAGTTTGTCCTGAAGCTTGGTGTTGAGTCCTCTTTTAAAGCAGTCCTGCCTCTTCTCATCAGTATCCACATGAAAGCCACCATATTGGGCTAACTAATTGAAGGTTTAAGCGTACTGGAGAACGGTGTTGTTCCCTTGCTTCAGGGCTAGGAACTCTGCCATCTTCCTCCTCATCAAACTTGTAGGGATGTGGTGGGCTTTGAAAGCTGCCACAAACTCATCCCAAGTGAGACGTGTATTGGCGGAAAGTAGAGCCTTGTGATTGACCCACCATATCTTTGCAGGTCCTCTCAGCTGTTGCGCTGCAAATGCAATCTTGTTCATCTCGATGCAATTGAGAATGCTGAACTTATCCTTAATGGCGCGAATCCAAGCGTCTGCTTCAAGGGGATCATCTGCCTTGTGGAACAGAGGTGGTTGGGTGGCCAGAAAACCGACATAGTCAGTTTCTGCTGGTGGTGGCGGAGGAGCTTGTCGACCTCTGCCGGCATTGGCTTGCACCAGTTGCCTCATCAACTCAGTCTGCTCATTGCGATCGGCGATAAGAGCCGCAATAGCCTGAGCCAAATAGGGAGGTGGTTGTGGTTGTTCCCCGTGATTCTCATTGTCATGGTTGGCAGCGTGGTTATCACCCATCTGCAAAATAGCCATCCCTTGGTTAGCCATTCCGCTATCAGGACTAATTCATGCAAATAAAGAATGTGCATATTTAATATGAACACACGACATGAATCATTTCCCTCGTGATATGGTTCACGAAGGGAAATAAATGACTTGCTTCGGTTGAAACCACATCTACTCAACTTGAACCGCAGATTGGTAACTCGGGTTGCACAAGTTCCGCCCAGAGAACATTGCTCAAACAGAATTTAGATTCGCAGACATCCAATGCACAGCTCATCACTGGAGTTCCAAAATTTTCAAGTACCCGCAAAATAACATTTTGTACAAAAACATAATTAAATTTTACTGAAGCGCAACATTAAACAACAAGGCGATCAAACCACTCAAATATGCAAGATGCATGCACGTTCTATCGTTTCTCACCAAAAAGTACCAAAATATGGTATACGAGGACGACCGGTGGCACAATTACGCACTCTCCCTATATATAAACTAGTCGTTCCTACGATCAAGAATTTCATAGCGCGCTTAACATGGTTAGTTTACCTGCAAAAGAACACAGAGTATATAACCACTTCTGGATCCTTCGTGTCAGCACTCACGAACGTCCCCCACGTGTCCTACGTCACACGGGTAACACATATGCAGTTTTTCACATATTCACACATACATTACCATCCACTATAGGGATGGCACCCAAACGTTCGACGCTGAATGGGCAGCGCTGCATACGTCATAATAACGTATTCACTTCCCGTACACTCGCCTTACGGGACATCCAAGGGTCACGGTCTTGGCCAACCGCATGACAGGTTTACATCTCGTAACATTGCCTTACAAGATGACCATGATTACAATCACACGGTATGAAATCCGCACTCCATATCAGGCGGCAGATAGCGACAGGTTCGTTTGAATCGAGCCTTGTCACCTCCTCGTATGCTCATCATATGGGACCCCCGCACGTATGAAACACGTGGGCTATTCGAAAGGACTACCAAGAATACTTACCTTGCTTACCTTAGCGTAGGTACGTCGTTACTGTGCAAGAAGTAAGGTTTAGCAAAAAGTAAAAGCTGGAAGTGCTGGAATAAAATAGATACTTAGATGCCACCTACTCATATAACATAATTAGGGCATACGAACTATCTATCCTATTCCTTAGCGCATCTAGCGTCAACTTTTCGAAAAACTCAAAATCTTTGCAAGGTAAGAGTTACTTAACTTAATTAAGCACGCCAGTAATCACCCCAGTGCAATTTAGAGCTCTGATGCCTGCTGTATCAGAACCGCCCAAATTAAACCAGCTTAAGTGCGCTAATAATCATCTTAATAAATAATCAAGTTACCACGCACTTAAAACGGTGTAATCCGGCAGTCCGTCGGGTAATTCCTAATTAAACTACTGTACTCCAGGATCACATTTGCACTAGAATTCTCTCACGAAAATGAGCACAGATGATACCAGCATACAAAAATTCTCAAATTAATTTACAACACTAATCTTACATAAAAGTTTTGAATACAAACGACAGAGTTCAAACACACAGCGGAAGATTAAAACAGCGTTCAAAATACACTACGTTAACCACGAACGACGATACCAGGTGAGCTCCACATCCTGCCCACCGATGTGATGCCAACCTGCCCGATCTTCACGGGGAAGACGGGGCCCACTCGACGGTCCAACCCGGAGGAAGCGGTTGTCCAATCCAGGACACACAGACCTCCTCGAAGTCAGCGGGAATACAACCTGCTCAGAAGGGTTACAACAATAACCCTGAGTATACTAATACTAAGCAAGGCTTACCTGACTATGGGTATACTTAGCCCATTACCTAGACATGCAAAGCTTTTTGGCTCTAGAGTTCTTTTGCTGAAAGGCTACTAGCAGTGAATCCTTACTTTCAATATTTTAGCTCCATTTAGTATAGCGAGTATCAACTAAATTCGCTTAAGTATCTTGAGGACACATGGTGAATCAGATTATCTTTCAGTAACACACAAGCCAAATCGTTCCATTCCTTTCTCATTTCACTTCGTTACTACGATGTGACACAGTGACCAAGGCTCTCATATCCGCGAGTCACGGCGAATCGATCCGATTTAACCTTGTAAGGTGGACCTAACTCACACAACACGTGCAACCCTGTCGGGTCACACACGTCAACTGTTTCCATCATCACCCCGACGTCTGAATCACGCCTGCCAAAACCCGGGTGAGGAGCCCCACACGGCGAACACCCAGTGGACCCGAGGGAGACTACAACACCCGCCATCATCCCACTCCCAGAGTAGCAAGTCGCAATTCAAAGTATCATTGTGAATCAGGTAATAAGCTTACCGGTTCCGACTACCTCCTACTTCCGGCATGTGGTTAGTACTGTTCAATCCTCGATCAACAATGCCAACAACGGTACGGTCCTCAAACGACACAGGTGGAGATTTACTTTCCATCCATTTCTTATCCCGAACTAACTCATCTCCATCCGGTCTCCATTTCTCTTTCCTTGTTGATTCATCTCCAAGCCACTTGCCATCAGAACAATATCTCAAAACTTGCGAGTGACATAAATCACTCGACTTCTACCGTGGTCCTACTTAGCAAAGCATTTCTAACGACGCCTGAATACTAGTATGGACTCACGGGTACCTAGGGAGAACATGCATACTAGGGTTCCATACAACTTCAAGAACTTAAATGCACAAATACTTATATAAACATTAATATAAGTACCGACAGAGCTGACATGCATCGACTGAGTAGCCACCACAATGAAAATAACAACTGAACGATTTGAGTGCTTAGGTGCGGTTCAGAAGTTCAACTCGTTTTAGCCTGAAGTGTTTCCTCCAAACAACAACTACTAAACTTGCTTCGGAGGATTAAACACAACCCTAGAGCAACATGGATTACTTTATGGACCTAACAGCAATTACTATCAAGCAAACCCAGGCAAGGTACTTACAACAAGCATCAACCTGGTCCTACAAGTTAGAATGATTAAAACAGGAGCTTGTTTTGCGGAGAGTACACATGCAGGAAATAATTAACTAACAACAAATATAAAAGAACAGAGTAGCTAGGAGCCAATTAAAAGCAAGGACTTGACTTGCAGATATGATCTAGCAACATGAATTTATCAAAATAACATGATTTTCATAAAGCATGCCACATAAATTTTCCAACATTTATTGACGATCGAAAATATTTATTTTAACCCTAGAAAAGAAATTAAACAATAATAGATCCACAAACATGCACATAGGCTATGCACTTGAAATTTTTTTAGTGAACTACACATGCAAAGAGTAGACTACTCCATAAATTTAATAATTTTTAGAGTACCAGAACAATCGGTATTAAATAAACTAGCTTAAACACAACATAAAATTTTAGCAGGGGTAAAAGTGACATTTCACAAGCATGAGTATTTTTCCTCTGAAGATCTCGCTCTAAGCAACCCAACAAAATTTAGTTTGCATTTTTCTATATTTTTCTACAAATTTTCATAGCTTTCAGCCAAAATAAACAAAAAGAAAACCCTAAAGGGCTGACAGGCGGGCTCTACTTGTAAGTGGGAGCCCAGCCCCCAGCTCCTCTGCTCGCTCTCTTCCCGCACGCGCGCGCACGGCCAGCCATGGCTGGCGTGGCGGCGGCGGCGCTGGCCCAAGGCCAGGGCGGGCAGGCGGCCCACGGGCGCGCGCAGAGCGGCCCCGCGGCGGCGCCCATGGCAGCCGCGGCGGCGTCCCGTCGCCAGAGGCACACGAACCAGAGGAAAAAAGGGTCGTGGAGAAAGAAGGGATCTCGGGGGAGCTCACTGCGAGGTCCAATCGGGCGGAGGGAGGCCGGGGAAGGGAGCGCGACGAGAGGGGCAAAGGTTTGGGGCGGATAACGATGGTGGCCGGCGGCGGCGGACGCTATTCCGGCGAAGGAGCGGCGCAATCGGGCTCGTGTGTGGGGGAAAAGATAGAGGGCAAGGTGAATTGGGTTTGGGGAGGCTCGGGGCGCGGGGACGGCTGCGGAGCGGCGGACGGCGGCGCGGCTCGGGCTGCTTTGCTCCGTGCTGCGCGAGGGAGAGACGAACAGGGAAGCGAAAGCGAAATTGGTGAGCTGAACGGCAGTGGAGAGCGCTTAAGCGGCGGTGGTGATCGTCGGCGCGGCGCCGCCGACGTGGCACAAACAGGGGAGCACAATGACCAAAATTGAGTGATTTTTAGCCAACTTTGACCGTCCAAAGCTCCAAATTTTATATTGGAACATGAAATTTGGCCAAAATAGAAGTTGTAGAGGACGATAAGATCTACAACTTTTATTTTGGGCGAAAGTTGATTTGAGACTTGAATTAGAAGAAAAACGCGGTCGAACACGTCTAAGTTGAAGTTTACTATGCGAACTCGATTAGCTCTAATGACAAGGTTAAACTCCTAATTAGCAAATTAAGCTCATGATTAGCGCTCATTAACACTGGGGTGTTACAGTAATCCATCGAGCATTAAAAAGCGTTTTGATGTCGCTTAAATAATGGAGCGCGGCAAATTTTGGCTCGGTCAGGAAGGAAATTGCACGCTTGCGATCACAACTAGCGGAGTTGCAGGAGGCAGGAAATGATGAGGTGGCGATAAAGGAGGCAATCAGAAGTATGAATGAGTTATTATATAGAGAAGAGATGCTGTGGCTACAACATTCGCGGGTCACCTGGCTAAAAGAAGGAGATCGCAACACGATGTTTTTCCATCAACGTGCTGCTTGGCGTGCGAGGAAGAATTAGATCAGAAAACTAAAAAAACGGTGAGGGAGATTGGGTCACGGATCAATCAGGTATGGAGAATCTAGTCAATGACTATTTCAGTAAGTTGTACACAAAAGACCCAGAAGTCGATCCCCAGGGAGTAGCGTCTCTCTTTGAAGCCAGTCTTTCTGATGAGGTAAATGATAATCTGTGCAAACCTTTCTCGGATTCGGAAATTGGAGATGCCCTATTCCAGATAGGACCTTTGAAAGCACCAGGACCGGACGGTTTACCCGCGTGCTTTTTCCAAAGGAATTGGGGCTGTTTGAAGGAAGATGTTGTACATGCAGTGAAGCTCTTCTTTGAGCTGGGTACAATGCCGGAGGGAGTAAATGATACGGCCATTGTTTTAATTCCTAAGATTCAGCATCCAGAAACATTGAAGGATTACCGACCCATTAGTCTATGCTACGTCATATACAAGGTGGTATCTAAGTGTCTGGTTAATAGATTGAGACCCCTGCTAGACGATCTCATTGCTGCGAACCAAAGTGCTTTCATCCCGGGACGTCTGATTACAGACAATGCTTTGATTGCTTTTGAATGCATTCATGCTATTCAGCAGGACAACTCTGACAGAAGCAATTTTTGTGCGTACAAATTGGATCTAGCTAAAGCGTATGACAGAGTGGATTGGGCTTATCTAAAGCAAGTTATGGAGAAGCTGGGCTTTCAGCGGAAATGGATCCAGTGGATCATGGAATGTGTTACCACGGTCCGTTACACAGTTCGCTTCAATGGTGTCCTCTTGGACACCTTCCAACCCACTCGCGGCTTACGCCAAGGTGATCCTCTTTCGCCCTATCTTTTCTTGTTTGTTGCTGATGGTTTGTCTAAAGTGCTGAAACAGGAGTCGGAACTAGGGAGTGTGCAGGGCTTGAGAGTATGTCGGCGAGCCCCAGAGATTTCGCACCTTCTTTTTGCTGATGACAGTTCGCTGTTCTTCCGGGCTCAAGTAGAACAGGCTTCCAGGATCGGCTCGGCACTTGACAGGTACTGCAAGGCCACCGGTCAGTTGATTAATCCTGATAAATGTTCCATTCTCTTTAATTCAAAGCAGGATCAGGCAGTGGTTGAGGGTGTCAAAAATCAACTTAATGTCGGCCGGGTCACTTTTGAGGCCAAATATCTAGGCCTGCCAACTCCAGAGGGACGTCTAAAGGCAGACAGGTTCCAATCCATAGTTGACAGGCTAACGAAAAGATGTAGTGCATGGGAGGAGAGGCATCTATCTGCGGGGGGTAAAGACGTCTTGATCAAATCTGTGGCACAGGCCATCCCTGTTTATGTTATGAGCGTCTTTCAATTGCCGGGGTCTCTCCATGAAGCTTTGGCAAGGTGCATCAGAAAATTCTGGTGGGGAGAAAGAGGTGGACGCCGTAAGACTCATTGGCTGTCATGGCATAAATGCACCAGGATGTAGGGAGAGGGAGGGCTGGGATTTAGAGACCTAAAATTATTCAACCAAGCACTCCTTGCAAGGCAAGCATATGGCGATTGGTGGAAAGACCTGAAAGTTTATGTGCACGTGTTCTGAAAGCAAAGTATTTCCCTAATGCAAACTTACTTGACACGGCTTTCCCAATAAATCAGTCACCCACGTGGAAGGCAATTGTCCATGGTTTAGAGCTGTTAAAGAAGGGTGTTATCTGGAGAGTGGGGTCGGGGAACTCCATTCGCCTTTGGCGTGATCCATGGATTCCCAGGGGTTGGTCCTTCAAGCCAACCGGCAAGAGACGCCCCAATCGGCTAAAATGGGTTGCACAATTAATTGATCAGAATAGGATGGAATGGCAAACTGACAAGGTACTCGATCTCTTCCATGCTCATGATGCTCAGTTAATCCTAAATATCAGACTTCCAGCAAAGCGTGGTAAGGATTTCTTGGCATGGTTCTATGATGTAACACCACAGGTGTTAATCACCTGTAATTAAACTAACCACAATCATTAGTTCAAAACTCATGCGACAAATCACCAACTCAAACTTGATTCTGTCAGCGTGGGCCAGACCGGTCAACCGGGCTGACCGGTTGGGGCTGACTCAACCATTTTGTTGGCCCCCACATCATGTAAACCTCACTCCCTCTCTCGCCAACTTCCTCAGTCTCACCCCGTGCTCAGCTCGCCCCTCCCGAGCTCTCCCCCTCCCCAAAACCCTAAATCCCCAATCCATCATTTCCATTTGATTCCAAGGCTTAGAAAGGATCAAATCGGCGTGGGGAAGCTTCTTCTTCGCGATTCCCTCCCCGGGGAGCAGTGGATTCAAGTTCTTCGCATGAAAAGGACTAATCCAAGGTACTCTAGCTAGGAATGAATCGATCTCCTTTTCTAGATGATCTTAGGTGGTTCCCTCTGGTCAAAAACATCCAAATGTATCCCTGGACTAGTGCCTATAAGGGTTTAAGAATTTGTGGGCGATTTTCACCGCGCCAAGGAATCCTAGGTTTTTAGTCTGGGTAGGACCGGTCTGACCGGTCGGAGGGACCGGTCTGACCGGTATGGGTCCGGGCAGTCCGGCCATGTGTTCGGATACTCCGGATTTGTGGTAGTCTAGACATTCCGGGTTTAGGTCCGGATTCTCCGGACTTGGGAGTCCAGATACTCTGAGAATACGTCCGGATACTCCGGATTTTTGGTCTCGAGTCGCACACAGGCCAGATCGGTCTGACCGGTTTGGTATACCGGTCTGACCGGTGCTAGCAGGGCTGAGAGGGTTAAATCAGAGTTTGTTAGTGAAAATAGATAGAAATTGATTTGGTTATTGGTTACTTGTAATTTTTATAAATCATGCATGCATTCTCTCATGTCATATGCATATGCATACGTGTAGCAGCCGCGGCGGAGGAAATTGTGTACGAGGTGGTTGTGGAGCCACAGGGGCCACAGTGCAAGCCCCACAGCAGGAGGATCGTGGGGAGTCAGCCCAAGGCCCAACTAACCCCAGTACTGAGCAGCAGACGCAAGGCAAGCCCCGGTGCATGTCCTATTATTTTAAATTATGACACACATATATATGTATTTATTACTTGTGCATTATGTTTTAGGAGTTGTTTGGAACCCTAGTTGCATGATCCCTAGGTTTCCCTGAGTATACTAGTAGGTATAGGTCGATAGAAGTGCTATGCTTAATGGTTCCCTGTAGAAGACGAGTGATTTCTTGTCACTCGCGAGGTATAGAATGTTTAGAAGTCGAGTAATTTCCGGTTACTCGTGAGATATAAGATATATCTGTATTCCGGTACTTGAGTTGGTAATTTGAGATGAAATGAATGGAGAAATGAGACCGGACGGGAAATGATGAGGATGCATAGGTATGGCAGCAGGACAGGGTTCCTGGGTGTCTTAGTCCCGTCTGTGTCGATTAAGGACCGGTCGTTGTCGGCAGTGCTGATCGGGGATTGAACTGTACTAACCGCATGCCGGGAGTAGGAGGTAGTCGAAACCGGTAAGCCGAGTACTGCCTTGTTTCGAAAGTACAGGAACCCGCACTCAACTCCTGGGGTAGTCGAGTAGTCGCGGAGAAATGGGGATGCATATGTTTACTTTTGGTGGTCTCACGTTGAGCTCAACTGACCATATGTCGTTGGGCTGGTTCCTGTAGTTCGAGGCGGGGAGGGGAAAGGTCGGTGCGTGGGGTCCGAAGGAGCTTTTGCGTGCCGTGTTGGTTAGGTCCACCTTGTAAGGTTAAATCGAATCGATTCGCCGTGTCTCGCGGATATGAGGGCCTTGATCTCTTTGCTGCATCATAGCAAAATGTTAGATGGTGAATTATATATATATATATATATATATATATATATATATATATATATATATATTGTTGAACACCTTGAATTATTATGATTGCTTCACCTTGTGTGCAATAGTTGAATTGTGCAAATATTAGATTGAGGTTAATCTATATAGAACCTGGAGCTAAAATATTGAAAATAAGCATCCACTTTTAGATGCTCTTCTGCAAAAATAAACCACCAGCCAAATGCCTTGCATGTCTAGATATGTGGGCTAAGTTATACCCACTGGTCGAGTAAGTCTTGCTGAGTATTAGTTGCTCAGGGTTTGTTGCCACCAACTTTTGTTACAGGACACCCGGACGTTGACTTCTGTCCCTGCTGTGTCAAATTCATCCGCAGAGATGTAGAGGGGTGGGAAGTGATGGATTGAGACCCCTAGGTTAGAGGTTTGTCGGGTTGCACACCTGTGGGCAGGGTGTGCCCCCGGTCAGTTTTGTTGGGACCGGTCTGTGAACCGGTCTGATCGGTATTCGCGCAGGGGTTCCTTGCAGGCCGGTCTGACCGGTTGAAGGAACCGGTCTGACCGGTTATGCTTAGGCAGAGGTGTAGAAGTAGTGAAGTACAGTCTTTTCCCCTTTCATTCAAGCTCTGGACTCAAGGGTTGTAAAACTTGTAATTTATGTAAGCTAGTGTATGGTTGAACTCGGTTTATAAAACTAATGTATGTGAAACCGGTTTGTGCAAAAGTTTATATAAAATTTTTATCGTGTTGTATTTTCAAGTAATTGTCGTGCTTGTATCATCTGCGCCCGCCTTCGCGTGGGACTACCGGTGTTGTTTCGATCGGGCCGTGGGTTGAGAAAGGATCGCCAAATTAAACCATTAAGCTAATTTGGCGGTTCCGTCACATATGAGAAGTCAGGGATTTTCTCAGTAAGGAGCGCGTATCGTCTGGCATATCAGTTGCAAGAAGAGGAGAATGGGGGGAGGCAATCAAGCTCTAATAGCCAAGATCATAGACTGATTTGGAAAAATTTCTGGTCCCTTCCAATCCCTCACAAAATCCTGGTGTTCGGTTGGAAGGCCATACATGGTGGTTTGGCTACCCAGGAGAATAAAAGACGGCGACGCATTGTTGGAGATGACCTCTGTGAAATCTGTGGTATTGAGCTGGAATCGATTGGGCATGCCTTGTTCCGTTGTGGCCATACTGGAGCTCTACGAGCAGTGATGCGGCAACAGTGGCCCTTGCCGGATGAGGAACAGTTCCTCTCGCTATCTCCGGAAGGTCTGCTGCCTCTTATTGATGCTTTAGGGGTTGACGGTGGAGCACGGGTGTTGCTGATCATCTGGAGAAGCTGGCAGGTTCGTAATAACATAGTACATGAGTCTGAGAAGTTCTCCGTTGAAGGCTCGGCTAAATTTCTGCTACGCTATTGGAGTGAGCTTTGTGATATCCGGCAGCAGCGGCAAGCTTTTGACTCTAAGGGCAAGGGCCCTGTTATAGACATCCTGACGAAAGAAGGTGTAAGAAAGGTGAGGGTTCAGGAGAGGTGGAAGCCACCTGACGAGGGATGGATCAAGATCAATGTAGATGGGGCCTTTGACAACAACACGTGCCAAGGAGGGCTAGGCATCATTATCCGAGATCATCTGGGTAAAGTCCTGCTCTCTGCCTGGTTTTACTTGAGCTCGGGGCGGGATGCGGAGGAGATGGAGGCACTTGCATGCAAAGAAGGACTGTGCCTGGCAGCGGAGTGGTGCAACCAACCTGCGATGCTATCCACTGATAGCAGTTCCGTTGCGGGAGTATTGAAAGCAAGGAATGTCGGGCGCTCACATCTCAAGTTCATCCTGGAGGAGGCAGTTGAAGCTGGAGACAAAATGCCATCGTGGGACGTTTCCCACTCGAGAAGAGAGAGTAATGGAGCGGCGCATGAGCTCGCGCAGTTGGCCAAGCGGACTAAGCACTCTGTTGTGTGGCGTTTTGCTTCCCCTGTATGCGTTGAGCAAATTATTGCTCGTCATTGTAACCATCTTTCTGAGCAATAAAGAATCTCTCTTTTCCTCGAAAAAAAAACATTCAGTCTGTCTATAGTCTACCATAACATAATATTTGTTCTTATGAAAAAGTTCATGACCATTTTAAGGAGAGGCGCACGCATCCCCGGCTCGTTCTTTCTTCCCGTACAAGAAGCCAGCTGGGCCGTGGCAGTGCGGCCCACACGCACATCGCGGTTCGCACATTCGCACCCAGCGCTTGCTTGCTCGCCGCTCCGCCTCTCCCCCCAGACCAGAGTCCCCCAGCGTTCCTCACTGAAGCCCCCCACGCCGGCGCGGCGACGCCCTCAGCGCCCTCACCCGGTCCACAGCGATTGCCGCGAGCCTCTCTCCTCGCGCTCCACTCCGTCTCGATTCCCATCTGCATTCCGGAACCAAGGGGTTAGAGCCGCGGAGGAGACGAGGCTACGGGACGGCGGGACGCCCTCTTCGAAGCGGGAGCCGCGGAGAAGGCGAGGCGAGGCGAGGCGGCGTCGAGTCGTGGAGCG
This sequence comes from Panicum virgatum, assembly GCF_016808335.1. NCBI lineage: Eukaryota > Viridiplantae > Streptophyta > Magnoliopsida > Poales > Poaceae > Panicum > Panicum virgatum. The sequence continues at coordinate 21,267,165 of NC_053147.1, read as the reverse complement.
GAGGAGGTGAGGCAAGCGGCGACCGACCAGTGGGCTAGCGGGTGAAATGGAGGCGGATGGGTTTCAGGAGGAGGACGAGATGGCCGAGATGGAGGTCGACTCTCAGGTGCGTATTTTCCAACCCCTCGCCTCCGATCGCGTAATACGGAGTGAAGTTCTCTCGGTTTACCCTCTATGGTGTCCCTGCGCCCGATCGAATCGTTTTGCGGGAACCCCAATTTCGTGCAATTCGCCGTCCTAATTTGAACTGTATCGAGCAGCCTCTGAACCCTTTATCTTATGAATTTGTTGATTCCATCTAGCGCATGTAGTAGCTCGCTCCGCAGCACGCAAACCCGGTTTTCTAATTCTCGTCTGGTTAGAATGGGCTTCGGGTTCGCATGCAGTTCTAGCCTTTAGGATCGGATTTGCAGTGTGTTGGGTTAGTACTGTTTGAACCGTGAGAGGAATGAAAAACTTTGGATGGCTTAGTTTGGAGTGTGCAGATTTTGTTCTTCCACGTTGCTGCAGAGAGTTGAGAAAACACACAACACCCTAAGAGGGAAGGGTGACCTTTCATATATAGTTGGACACGAGGGAGCCGAATAGGCTGTAGTTACAGGGGGGAGATGAATAGGCTGCAGTACAAGAGGAAGTACAACTATTTATATCTAACTAGGCAATTGTGCCCATGCGTTGCTATGAACAAAGTTGGTATAAGTATCGGATATGTATTGGTGCCCGTGCGTTAATTTGTAGGGATCTACGTGATTGAATCGTGGATGGAGAGGGTTAGTCCGACTCGCATACGGGATGGACTAAGGTCCACCTGTCAATAATACGAGACGGATCAAACAAACGGACCAAACCAAAAAATTAGGTGGAAACCTTACTCGCCTTAGAAATATATATAGGTATAGATAGTTGCTACGCGTCATATAAATTTTACCCGGGCTTACATGAGACCACCAACTTTGTGCTTTTTCATTCCGTGTACAGGCCGTGCTGTGACCGTGGAGGCATTGATTGTCTGGGTTCCGATTGTTTTGTCCAAGCTTCAATTAGGTTTTCGATTGATTTGTTTGGGTTCCGATTAGAATTCCGATTGGCAGACCAAGGAATCATTACTTGCTTTAGAAATAGTAGAGATAAAGATTTCATCTGTACTGTAACCCAAATTTAGATAGTGCTAGACAGTTAGTTTATGTTCTAGCCAGCTGTTCTTTGAATCTGGGATGTGGTGTCATGCATTCTGCACATGTCAGTTTGGTCACTATCAGTTGTTTTGTGCAAATGTGCATAATCTTCATGCTATCAGCTATCACTGTACTCACTGAATGTCTTGCTGATTCTATTTCAGGTTCATATGGCTTGTGTAATGCAAGGACGTAGGTAAATTTAGATGCATGCTTTACTTCATTGTCCATTAGATATCATTCTATTACTAGTTTATGATATATGTTTCTTTATTTAACATACAGCATGTCAGTTGAAATTCTACTTAATTTTTTTCTATGATTTTGTTTCATAGAATTTCTCAAAAACATGAATGCTAGACTTCAGTCCAAATGATATTGTGAATATACAGAAATAATACAAACCCTCCTGATTGACCATTTCTTTGTATGGCAAGTAAACATAATCATTTATCATTGCACCGTCCAGTGCTAAAATTTGTTTTGTGGGTTATTAGCACAGCAGATATTTAAGTTGTTTTTCATTTTTACTTTATTGCAATCTCAGAGTTGGAGTAGCATACTATGATTCAAATACACGCCAGCTTTTTGTATTGGAAATCTGGGAAGACAGCGCTGAGGAATTTCCTCTGATTGATCTTGGTATGTTCCTCAGATAAATAGTAAATGAAATTTTTTATTGATTTGTTTGGAATATAGACATAGGGGTTGCTATGGAAAAAACACTTTGTGCTTTCCCATATTGGTAAATTGAATGTTTAGAATAGGTAACCCACCCCCCCCCCCCCCAACATAGCTGACACTTTTTGATGCTGGTATCGCACCAGTGAAATTTCAGGCAAAACCAAGCACAATATATGCAAGTACAAAAACGGAAGAAGCATTTTTATCGGCTTTACAACGAAATGGTATGGGCCACAACCACTTCTTCAAACTGTTATCTTTGTTACGAATGAATGGAGGCTGAAATGTTAGATTGTATTGACCAGCCCCAATGAGATATATATAGTACATGAGAGCACCCAAACCCTAGAATAGGAAAAGACTAAACTACCCTTAACTATTATACCCTTAACACCCCCTCACAAATGCAACGTGAATGCAATGACGTTGCATTTGGAGAGTTGATACTAAGCACTAGACTCAACAAAAAGAAAAAGATACATCCAAAGTCCGAAATGAAAAATGTCGTCGAATCATGCAACTCTTGAACATGCCGATGTTGATGATCTCCTCCACAAGAAGGTATTGCCTTCACAACCGTACTTCAGCAAATAGCCCGAGTCTTCACAAACCAGTACATCGACTCTTCAACATGAATCTTGCTTTGGAGATTTGGAACTTGACAATAATAGTGAGATGTGTCAAACCAGCCAAAGAGAGGAATGAGAGATCACTGCTGCAAGACAGCAAGCAGGGAGATGACAAGGTGATGACGACAAATAAACGGCCATTGATCACGACATGGAGCAAAACGGCTCCGAAAGGGACCAAGAGGGCATTGTCGCACCACAAAGATGATGCGATTAGCTAAATCTGACAGGACTCAGCTAACCATAAAACAAAGAAGATGGCTGTCTGACAACTTGAATATGTGGACACGCACGGCATCGACGAACTATATGTGAGCAATTGGACTTGGATTGACACTAACTTGGATGAATGTAGCAGAAATATGAGACAAACGAAAATGACTTGATATAGCAGTAGATACTAGCAGCAGCAGACAGATAGCAGCAGGCATAAGAAAAAGATGAGCAGAGCAGCACAACCGCACACACACCCCCTGTCTGCATTGCAGGAGCCGCAATGGGAGGCTAGGAAGAAGACCCTGGCGGCCAGCAGTGCAGAGAATGAATCCAATACCAGAGGCGTGAAATTTGCAAGGCACAAATGCAGGGCGGACAACAGGAGAGGGAGCAGAACCATTGCACGAGGACGAGCGATGGGCGGTGCGACGGCGAGGATGGGGGCGTGACGGCGTGAGGATGGGTGTGGACGGCGCGGACGGAGAGGACGGCGCTGACGGGGAGGACGGCGGCTCCGCGACGGGCGGCACCAAGGGCCCGCGTCAGCGGCGGCGGATCTCCCCGCTCCCCACGGCCGACGACGAGCGGGCGCGGCAGCTGGGCGGAGATGAGGCGGCGTGAGGACGGGGACGGCCGGATCGACGACAGACGGAGACGACGGCAGGCGGATCCAGCGCGGACGACGGAGGAAGCGGGGACGGCCGCGACGAAGGCCGGCGGAGGAGGAGACGACGGGCAGATCCACACCGACCCCGTTGTGACTGTGGTGGAGGAGAAGGCCACGACGGCGGCCTCAACTGCTACACGACGGCGGCACAGGGGGAGGCCGCGACGACAGCGAGAGAAGCGGCGGCGAATCCGCGCGGACGGAGACGACGCCGACGAGGAAGGCCACAATGGGCGGCGACGGATGAGATGCTGCTGCTGCTACTATGACGCTAACGGGAAAAAATGGGTTTAGTGCTGGAGGATTGCCGCCCCCGGGAGGGAAGAATTGATCCTCCCGAGGACGGCACAGCGGGAAGGACGAGGGTGGCGGACCGGATCTAGAACCGCAGCTCTGATACCATGTTACGAATGAATGGAGGCTGAAATGTTAGATTGTATTGACCAGCCCCAATGAGATATATATAGTACATGAGAGCACCCAAACCCTAGAATAGGAAAAGAATAAACTACCCTTAACAATCTTTAGTTTTCTTTTGATGGTTTTGCATGGAATCATGCAGATGGTAATGATGAGGCTCCTGTTGTGAAGCTCATGAAAAGCTCAACATTCAGCTATGAGCAAGCCTGGCACAGGTTAGCTGCTCTATACACTACAAAACCAGGCATTTTTAATTGTATTAAGAAGTATTATTTCTATGTCTTACAATATGCCTTACATGAGTATTATAAGGATTGTTATGATATTTTCTCGATTTGCATAATACAAAATTTACAAATAGACTAATTTACTGGATAGACATTCATGGATTCCTTTTGTATTCCTTCTTGAACATGGTCCAACCCAATTCATGATGCTTCCATGCAAAATTGTTTCTTTAGTAAAATGTATATATGTCATATGATGGGGTTTTGACATTATTATTTTGTAACTGGAAAACTCTATTAGATGGGCATCTACAATCAAACATGTTTAATTTGGTCCGTTTGGTAACACTTTTGTGGTACCACCTATGCTATGATATCTCTATTTGGTAATTTGTAATTGAAAAACAAAATAGCAAACTTGATCTGTTCCTGAAAGTTCGTTGTGATTAGTAACCATCTAGCCTTGTAATATTTTTGTTGTCTCTCTCTTGGAAATTTTAACCCGATAACTTGATGATTTAGTGCTTTTCGTGTGCATGTCTCAACTGCAGATTGATCTACTTGAAAGTTGCAGCTATGGATGATGGACTGAGTGTAAAAGAAAGGATCTGCTTTGTAGGTGATCTCAAATGAGAATCGTGTCGTGGTGCACTATTTATTTACTCATATATCTTGATTCATCTCCTGGGATATCTTTAGAAAATATTGATTTTTTGGAAATACCTGTTATTGCATCTCTGAGATAAAAAAAAATCTTGTTGTACCAATAATATGTAACCAAGCCCTGCAAGAACACCCCCCCCCCCCCAACTATACAGCTCCTTCTATTGTTCCCTTCTTAACAGATACTATCCAATTTGTCAAGTTAGGGTATCCTATATCTGTCTAACATCAGTTGCTTATATCATTCATCTTCACTCCCAAATTCTGTAAGCCATTTCTAATTACGAGATGGAAACATCATTCTGGTTTACTTGCAGCTTAATTCCATGATGGATCTTGGAAGCGATGTTCAAGTTCGTGCTGCTGGAGGTCTCCTAGCTATATTAGACAATGAGAGACTTCTTGATACCATCGAGCAGATGGAAGGTGGAGCATCAATTGCAATCGATTCTGTGGCACAGATCTCATTTTATCCTTTGATGATATTAGATAAACCAACACACTGATGTGTTGAGATTTAATTAAATCTTCCACTTATAGTTTAATTTGGAACCAACATAATTTTTGCTTCAATGCATTTATAACAGGTGCCATTCTCCTATCTATTTTTCGTTAGCATTGCATGCCTTGACTTTCTCACAGAGACAAGTTCCTTAAACTTGATGCAACTGCTCATGAAGCACTACAAATTTTTCAAGTAGATAAACACCCTAGTTACATGGGAATTGGTAGGGCTAAAGAAGGGTAAGAATCTTTAATCAAGGCTTTTTTTGCTAGCCTTTGTTGGGTTTTTCGATTTTTAATAATATTGACGAACCACAGGTTCTCAGTTTTTGGCATGCTCAACAAGGTAAATAAGCTCTTTCTTTTCTTTTCTTTTCTTTTTTGAAAGTCGCTGACTGTGTTTTGAATATAGTGTGTCACATCAATGGGAAGACGCCTCTTGAGGTATCTCCCACCTCTGATAATAATGTTTGAAATAATAATAATAATAATAATAATAATAATAATAATCCAAAAGTGTATTAACTATTACCTTTTGGTGTCAGGGCATGGTTCTTACGTCCTATAATCGATATCGATGTCATAAATAATCGCCTCAACACAGTATCCTTGTTTTGATGAATCAATATAATTTTCACTCTCTCAATTCTTGATGCCCAATAGGCACCATTGGTTTTTTGTACTGTTTTCCTAGAAATAGTAGATAACATTCTTTCTTTGCTGTGAAGAAGTAATGTCTGCATTGCGTGAGACTTTAAAGTCTGTCAGAGATGTTCCCCACATGCTCAAGGTGCCTTTTATTTTGCAGTACAAACAGATTTTATCAGAGGTGTTACTTATACATTTTCTGGTTATTATCTTGTACTGCAATGATAACCCTTTGACCATGTTATAGAAAGGCCTTTTCAAAAATAAAGTGAATATCTACTGTATTTTTTTTTATTTATGCTCTCTTTTATGGAAAACAGTCCTTAAGTTGCGCTTCTTAGAGTGCTGGGTCTGGGTAGTTTCAACCTTCACCTGCTCCCCAATTATTCTGTAGGCTTGGATATTTGCTTTTGCCCATCCTGTTCTGTTCTATGACAAAACACGTGCTCAGCACATTCGCAAAAATTATGTTGCTACAAATATTCTGAGTTTGGACATGATCATGACTTGTTTCTAACAATAGGCATTGTTTTCTGGATGGTAAAAACAAAACCTCAAAATTTGTGCAACATAGTTGAATCTTGATAATCATGTGTTGCTTGTATGATACAGTGGATATTCTTAAAAGTTTCTCCAATCATGCTGATTCAGCTTTAGCATGCATACCTGATATTTGCCCTTTCTTTAGAAATTTAACTCTCCAAGTTCCTTCTGTACAAGCAGTGATTGGAACACATTTCTTAAGGTAACCCAAAAGTCTTTCTTTCGAAATTACTACGTGTTATGTTGAAACATAGAAAATATCTGTCTTTTTAGAACTGTTAGTTCTTTTATTCCTTGCATGCTTGTGCAGTGCAGTGCAGTGCAGTACCGATAGAAAACTTAATTTTGAAAACATGCCTCCCTAGTCCCCACAAGTAGTTTATGTAGTAAACTAATACCAAACCATGTTTGTTGTATTGCTTATTTGAACAGGCTAAATATTAAGATCAATAGTTCTGGCTTCTCCGAATAATATTTTCAGCCACATGTTTTGATTATTGCTTCATATCATTTCATCATGCAACCTTTTATTGATTAATGGCATTGGGAAAGTAAGATTATCGGTCATTGTTGGTGCATGGGTTTTAGCATAACTACTATACCTACTCTTCTTGTCAGAACTTCTACCCTCTCCATCCCGAAAAGAATGCAATTCTAGCTTTCTACCAAGTCAATCTGTCTCAACTTTGGCCAAATATGCATAAAAGACTAATATGATTTATGTTACCAAACAAATATAATTAGATTTACCATGAAATGTATTTTCATAATATCTCTATTTAGAGTCATACAAGTTAATAATATTTGACTCAGTTCAAACCTAAAATTGTATTCTTTTTGGGACAGAGGTAGTAGTAATCAAGTATCTCAAGCTCCTCTGTAAAACTAGAATACACAGGAGAAACTGTTTGATGTTAATGGAAGTGTGACTTAGAATCAAGGACCTCAATCACCACAGCCATGTGTTTTACCACAAGGCTACATGCTCCCCTGTTTCTAGTGAGCATTATTATACCTCTGATTTAGAAAGTCGAATGAAGCTAAGTCATTGACACGATTAATGACGGGAATAATTAGTGTATTCCTCCAACCCTAGATGGGTGGGTATATATAGATCCTATACATGGGCCTCTATACACATGGGCTCAATATACTCCAACAACGATGTATTATAACTTTAGAGCTGTCATGTGTATTTTAAAGAATATTTTGTAAATAAATTCACAATAATTTAGAGTAACTTCTTTTTTGGCTGTTTTGCCTAGCGAGTTTTTTTTATCCTTCGTCTTTTCTCCATTTACTTATTGGTAAATATGTTTTCCCCTTTTTTTCAGTGCATTTGCTCTCTGCTGCATATAAATAAGATTTTTGAAGTAGGAATATCAGAGCATCTGGCAAATAAGTTGCAACATATGAACGTCGATTTGATTGGAAAGGTATCAATCTCCAACAGGGGCAGCATCAGTTCCACCAAATCAATGTGAAATTTGGACGAGTTTCATACTGTTATTGTAACTTTTTCGTAATTCGTTCACCGTTTATGTTTTCAGGCAAATTCTTCCATTACAGCTGAGTTGGATTACGTGTCAGACCTGGTCAGTTCAAAACCTTGTCAGGTTTCATTTTTGTTTGGAATTTTTTTATTTGTATGTTTGATAGAAAACACACATAAAAATACTGATGGGTGCAATAAAAGGTATGACTGCAAATATTCTTAAGCATCACTTTCTTTTCCAGTTAGGACTAAGTCTTCTTACTCTCCCTCTGCCAACGATATTAGTATAATTAAGCATTATGCATGATGAACTTATATATCATGATTTTTGGGTACTGTTAAAGCATTTATGAGACAATTATCTGTGAAATTTGTTACTTCAACCTTGAACAAACGTCATAGGCTTGAATGGACACTGCTATTTGGCCCGATCCACTGACCATTGGGGTCAAATTTGGTTGACACTTTGTCTTTTACTGCAAATAACTACACACATAAAATGTAATTGAAAAATAGGAGGACAAATTGTGTAACAGTCATTCTTTTGTATTCCTTTTTGCTTTTAGAAAAGTTGTTATGTACAGCACTACAGCTTCATTTTAGATCTTTGGGTGACTAATGACAGCTATCAGTTTGCAAAAAAATTTTGGTTTATTTTGATAAAAAAATATATCCTGCTACTGTTACAATTTTCCATTGTATTTGAACATTCTGCTGGAAATCGCAACTCTTTTTTCCTACTATTGATGAATATTTAGAGCTTTTCATGGACCTATGTTTACTGTCTCATACACCATTAATTGGCAATCGTTTCCTTCTATTATGGATAGGTAGTTGGTGTTATTGATGTGCAACGTTGTAAGGAGAAAGGCTATGAGACAGTGGTGAAAGAAGGGCTATGTGATGAGGTCAGACTTGCCTTTTCTATCCTTGAGCTGTCTTCTGTTATACAATGGCTTTAATGACTACAAAAAGGGTAGGAACTCCCTAGCTCTTTGTGCGATATCGGTATTCTTTTTTCTGCATAACCAGAATGTATGTGGTATTTTCATGTTGCAATGCAACTGCATATATGCAATATTTTGTCTCCATCCTTATCAGATGTTTCAGTTTTGGTTCCCACATTGCACGTGTATGGTGTAATTTTTTTTAAGAACATAACGTTTCATTTGTCTTGCTATTTTAGTACCTTTTTTTGTTGAATTTACCCGAAGTTTTCTCTGTCAGGGCCGTGACATTCTCAAATTTAGTTATCTTCACTGAGTGTCATGACGGGATTTGCCAAACATATATTATGTCTTACAAAATAGGTTATGCTTGCAATCATATCTGTGCAACTTGTGTGCGCTTGGATGCATAGAGTGGGTGCATGAATTTGGAATTTGAACATCATCAATGTAGCAACAACTTGTAGTATAGGTGCAAAAGAAATTTCTTGATTGTTCAATAGCCAAGTCTCCGTATTTCAAATCAGAACTTCTACAAGAAAACTATTTGCTAGATTCTATATATTATGATGTTATTCAATTGCTTTCTCCATATGTATCTCAAAACATGGGGTTATAGATTGTTGTAGTAGTTATTGAAGTTGAGGAGATACTTGTATAATCCAATATCCTCTCTTTACATAAATCAGTTGGATGAGCTGAGGATGGTTTATGAAGGATTACCTGACTTTCTAGAGCAGGTGATAGATCTTCCAAACCCAAATTGAGTTTGAAACATTAATCTTTTAAGTATTTATTTGGTATTTTCTGACAGTTCAATTGCTTCTAGGTGTCAGCTAATGAACACGCATCCTTACCTTTCTCGTTTGAATGCAGAATACCTCCACTAATAGTCTATGTACACCAAATAGGTAGGACTTTCCCTTGTCTCTAATTAGAACTCTGCTCTTTTCTTGTTGTTTGATTTGATATTACCTAGCCTTCTGTATGTGAAAGTTTCTATTATGTGCTCAAACAGAATCCCGCTTCCTTTGTTTTTCTTATGCAAGTATCCTTTCTTCATCAACTGTAGGGCTGTATATAACAGGAATTCTAACTAAATCACTTGCATTTCAACTAACTGATGTCTATATTGCTAAAATACCTATCTACCTTAAGAAATAATGCTAAATTTGCTTGTTGAATTTTTGTGTTGATTCATAAGAGATTACTACTTAAGTTGAGCCATCTATACCAGAGGTCAACGCACATAATATGTCTTTTGACCTCCATTTGAAGGATTTGGATGTAATCTTGCTTCTCAAAAGGTTGAGATCATGGTCAGGCTGATGCTGTTTTAAACAGTCATGAAAAAGTTCTGTGAAATTTTTATAGGAGATAACTGCTTGATACTCTGTGGACTGTGGAGAAATTCAAAACTTAGACAATTAACATAGTTGCTACTTGATCATGTTACAATTTTTGTGTTCACAATTTTTATATCCTCACATGTTCTTCCAGGGTACCTAATGTGCTTTTTTAATGAGAAGATTAGTGATGCCTTGTTAGTAGAACTTCCAGATTACGAATTTGCGGTATGCAGTCTCTTTATTCTTTCTTTTTAGTTTATTAATTTGTTGCTAGGCGGTACAATTTGTTTTCATCAGTTTTCAGAGGAAGGTGAGGAGAGAAGGTTCTATTATCATACCCAAAAGACAAGAGAACTGGACAACCTTCTTGGAGATATTTATCATAAAATTCTTGGTAGCTTCTTCTTTTTCACTTCTTTGATGTTGTTATACTATTGCAATTTGTTCACAAAATTGTACCCATGATTGTATTAGTTTTATTCAATAATTAAAAGCCCCTGAATCTATAATATCTATGCAAGTCATATATGTATGCAATAAGCTTATTTACACAATTTTAGGGCTAGAAGTAAAACAAAATGACTGGAGTGTTGTAATTCAAGTTTATATCTAATTGGTTCCTTTCCTTTTGCAAAGTCAAGTTGATTTCTATTTCTGCTCTCTGGACTATTAATTCCTGTTTGGACCCAAACTTGGAGATTCCATAAATCTCTCTAGTGCTGCGCATGAAAATTATAGGCAACTCAGCAAACATATTTAGGATACCTACCATAGACCATTAGACATAATGTAGTTTGACTCAAACCTTGTCATATTTCATACAGATATGGAGAGAGCAATCATGAGGGATTTAGTGTGTCGCGTCCTTCAATTTCTACCTCAACTGACAAAAGCAGGGAACTTTGCAGCAGAACTTGATTGGTAAGTGTGCTTTTATTGGGCAAACATGTATTATTGATCAACTTGTTGACAGTAGATCAGTCTTACACTCTAATGTGCTTTTCATGATATTGTTACATCAGCATTTTATCATTAGCTGTTGTTGCTCGCCAAAACAATTATGTGAGGCCCATCTTAACTGAGGATTCATTACTTGAGATACATAATGGCAGGTTAGTATTTTTTATAGTTGATTTTTATGTTACTCCTCCGTCCCAAATTATTAGTCGTTTTAGCTTTTCTAGATGCATAGATTTTACCATGCACCTAGATATATATTATGTCTAGATGCATAGCAAAATCTATGTATCTAGAAAAGCCAAACTGATGGATAAGTCTTTGTGCTGGATGGATAAGGCATAGGGTCCTTGCAAGGACCAGAGCATCTATTCCTTTAGCATATTTCAGTTTGCTAGGACAGTCAGTTTGCTAGGACAGCATCTAGCTTTAGTTCTTTTGACTAGCATCTTAGCATCTTTTGGCTGCCTGCCCTGGCTGCCTATAAGTATGTATCCCCAGCCCATTGGGTTGGCATGGCTTTGAGTTTGTGAATATGAGAAAACCAGAAAATTGCCCCAAGTTCATTGTCATCCTCTCAGCTCAATGAGAGTTAGAATTGAGCTACTAACATCTGGTATCCGAGCCGTACTTTCCTGTAGGTTAGACATTTCCTGCACTTCTCCCTCCCAAGCAGCAACTAGCACAGCAGCAGCTAGCGCAGCAGCAGCGGCAGTTAGCGCAGCAGCAGCGGCTAGCGCAGCAGCACTTGCTGCACCCTCTACTCCACCTTCCTCACCCGAGCAGACGAGCGGCAGCTCGTCTGAGGCTGCGTCTTCTCCACGCAGCAGCCCCCTGGAGGCGCGCCATGTCCGACGCACCGTCTCAGCGCTCGGTCGCCTCGAGCGCACGGCGTCAGCGAGATGCCGAGCTCGCCGCGGCAGAGGAGTGCAGGCGAGCGACGGCACAAGCCGCTGCAGCAGCGGCGAGGGCGGCCAGGCTGGCTGCAGCGGAGCTGGCGGCGGCCAGGGCGGAGGTGGAAGCAGAGGCGGCGGAGGATGCAGCGCGTGCGGCGGAGGTCGAGGTTGAGACCTTGCGCGGCAGCCTCAGCGGCTCCATCGCCGGCGACGCCACCGCCGACGAGGACCTTGAGGAGTTGGAGAGGGAGAGAGCGCGGGAGCGGACCGCGCGGTGGGCAGCAGTCCACCCCGGCGGCGGCGGCCTGGACGGCGGCGCGCCCGGCGGCGGTCCAGGGGCCCGCGCGCCCGGCGGCGGCCTAGATGGCGGCGCGCCCGGCGGCGCACCCGGAGACGGTCCAGGGGCCCGCGCGCCCGGCGGCGGCCCAGGGGGCCGCGCGCCCGGCGGCGGAGGCGGCGCCCCTGGCGACGGCCGCGCCTTTGGCGGTGGCGCGCAGGGCGGTGGCGGAGCTCCTGGCTGGGGTGCGCGCGGCGGCGCCCCCGGCTACCACGGCCTCCAGGCGGTGGTCAGGGACGTCGGTCCCGGTGGTGGGTGGCCCACCCTCACCAAGACCAACTACGTCGAGTGGGCCGCAGTCATGGAGGTGAAGCTCCAGGTGCGGCATATGTGGGAGGCAGTCCGGTACGGCGACGTCGACTACGATGAGGATCGACGGGCGCTGGATGCTCTCATCGCAGCAGCCCCGCCCGAGATGCAGTTCACGCTTTCCAAGAAGCGAACTGCCAAGGAGGCCTGGGACTCCATCGCTGCGGCACGTATCGGCAGCGACCGCGCCCGCAAGACCACTCTCCAGGCACTTCGCAAGGAGTGGGAGAACCTGGCCTTCAAGCCAGGTGAGGATGTTGATGACTTCGCCCTCCGTCTCAACACTCTACTGCAGAAGGTGGTGCAGTTCGGCGACGACACCTACGACGAGGAGAGAGCCGTCGAGAAGCTCTTCCGCTGCGTCCCCGAGAGGTACAGGCAGACCGCTCGCTCGATCGAGTCTCTGCTAGACCTCTCCACCATGACGATCGAGGAGGCGATAGGTCGCCTCAAGGTCGTCGACAGCGACGAGCCACAGCCTCCCTCGGGAGGCATCTCCATCGGTGGGAAGCTCCACCTCACTCAGGAGCAGTGGGAGGCTCGGCGCGGTGACAGGAGGAGGGGGGAGCCCTCTTCCTCGACTGGTGGCCGCAAGCGCGGCAAGCCGCGAAAGGGGCGCGGAGGTGCCCAAGCCGGGGCACGAGGACGCGCCGAGGGTGGCGCCCGCGGAGATGCTCAGGGCGGCGCCGCTGACAGGCCCAAGGCGGCACGAGACGACGCCTGCCACAACTGTGGCAGGCCCGGCCACTGGGCCAGGGACTGCCCGCAGCGGAGGCGTGGGGGCCAAGCCCACGTCGCGGAGGCCCAGCCGGATGACGAGCCGGCTCTGTTCCTACTCCACGGGGACATGGAGCCGCAGTCGGCGGCACCGCCTGTCACCGCTCTACTCCACCTCGACGAGCCGCGTGCCCGAGTTCTCCTCGGCAACGGCTCCGACGACGACAGGGTCGATGGCTGGTACCTCGACTCCGGCGCCACGCACCACATGACCGGGCGGCGGGAGTTCTTCTCCGACCTGGACGTCGACGTAGGTGGCTCCGTCAGGTTCGGGGACTCCTCCGCCGTGGAGATCAAGGGCGTGGGCTCCGTGATCTTCACCGCCAAGTCCGGAGAGCACCGGATGCTCACCGGAGTCTACTACATCCCGGCGCTGCGGAACTCCATCATCAGCCTTGGGCAGCTCGATGAGAGCGGCTCCCGCGTGGTGATCGACAACGGGGTCCTCCGCATCTGGGACCACCGTCGCCAGCTTCTCGCCAGGGTGGTTCGAGGGAAGAACCGCCTCTACATCCTCCATGTCGGGGTGGCCCAGCCTCTTTGTCTTGCAGCTCGCAGGGACGACGAGGCATGGCAGTGGCACGAGCGCTTTGGGCACCTCCACTTTGAGGCCCTGAAGCGGCTCGGCGCCAAGGAGATGGTGCGAGGCCTCCCGTGCCTCGACCACGTGGAGCAGCTCTGCGACGTCTGCGTGCTGACGAAGCAGAGGCGGCACTCCTTCCCCCAGCAGGCGAGCTTCCGAGCCAAGGAGCGGCTCGAGCTCGTACACGGGGACTTGTGTGGCCCGGTGACACCGGTCACACCAGGAGGACGGCGCTACTTCCTGCTGCTCGTCGACGACCTCTCCCGCTTCATGTGGGTGATGATCCTCGGCAGCAAGGGAGAGGCTGCGGACGCCATCAGGCGTGCTCAGGCTGCTGCGGAGGCGGAGAGCGGCCGCAAGATGCGCGTGCTGCGCACCGACAACGGCGGCGAGTTCACGGCGGCCGAGTTCGCGGCGTATTGCGCGGATGAGGGCATCCAGCGCCACTACTCCGCGCCGTACAGCCCGCAGCAGAACGGCGTCGTCGAGCGGCGCAACCAGACGGTTGTGGGGATGGCCCGGGCCCTCCTCAAGCAGAGGGGGATGCCGACTGTCTTCTGGGGAGAGGCGGTGGTGACGGCCGTCTACATCCTCAACCGCTCGCCCACCAAGGCACTCGACGGCATGACGCCGTATGAGGCTTGGCATGGGCGCAAGCCGGCGGTCTCCCACCTGCGGGTCTTCGGCTGCCTCGCGTTCGCCAAGGAGCTTGGCCACATCGGCAAGCTCGACGACAGGAGCACTCCGGGAGTGTTCATCGGCTACGCGGCGGGTTCGAAGGCCTACCGCATTCTCGACCCGGAGACACAGCGTGTGCGCACGGCGCGCGACGTTGTGTTCGACGAAGGGCGAGGATGGGCGTGGGACAAGGCGGTGGACGATGGCTCGGCTCCGACGTACGACGACTTCACCGTCGAGTACGTCCACTTCGAGGGAGCTGGGGGAGTAGGCAGCTCTTCTTCGCCGAGCGTGCCTACCCCGGTCCCCGAGCCTCCACCGACTCCGGCGCCCGCCACACCGGCGGCACCACGCCCTTCAGCTACGACTCCGGCTGCGCCGAGTCCCTCAGCTGTACCACCACAGCCGGCGACGCCGCGCACTCCAGCACCGACAGCCACTCCTCCGGGCACGCCTACTCCAGCACCTGCTCACAGCCCGGTGGAGTTCGCTACTCCGCTCTCTCACGACGAGGAGCGCATCGACGCGTACCACGACGGTGAGCCACTCCGGTACCGTACGATGGAGGACCTTCTCGGCGATCAGCCGGTGCCGGGACTGGTGCCTCACGACCTGGAGGCGCAGTTGCACCTCGCGTGCGACGACGGCGAGCCTCGGTCTTTTGCAGAGGCCGAGGGACACGCGGCATGGCGTGCCGCGATGCAGTCGGAGATGGACGCGGTTGAGAAGAACCGCACTTGGGAGCTTGCTGATCTCCCTCGCGGTCACCGCGCGATCACCCTTAAGTGGGTGTTCAAGCTGAAGAGGGATGAGGCCGGCACCGTCGTCAAGCACAAGGCTCGCCTGGTGGCACGAGGTTTCGTGCAGCAGGAGGGAGTCGACTTCGACGATGCCTTCGCTCCCGTGGCACGGATGGAGTCCGTGCGACTCCTCCTTGCGCTAGCTGCCCAGGAGGGCTGGCGCGTCCATCACATGGACGTCAAGTCGGCGTTTCTCAACGGCGATTTGAAGGAGGAGGTCTACGTGCACCAGCCGCCGGGGTTTGCGATCCCCGGCAAGGAGGGTACGGTGCTACGTCTGCGCAAGGCCCTCTATGGCTTGCGGCAGGCCCCGAGGGCGTGGAATGCCAAGCTGGACTCCACGCTCAAGGGGATGGGCTTCGAGTAAAGCCCGCACGAGGCGGCCATCTACCGGCGGGGCAATGGAGGCAATGCCCTGCTGGTGGGTGTCTACGTCGACGACTTGGTGATCACCGGCACCAAGGATGAGGAGGTGGTGGCGTTCAAGGAGGAGATGAAGGCCACCTTTCATATGAGCGACCTGGGGCCTCTCTCCTTCTACCTGGGGATCGAGGTGCACCAGGACGACTCCGGGATCACACTTCGACAGACCGCCTATGCCAAGCGCGTCGTCGAGCTCGCCGGGCTCACCGACTGCAACCCAGCTCTCACTCCGATGGAGGAGAGGCTGAAGCTGAGCCGTGACAGCACGGCAGAGGAGGTGGACGCTACTCAGTACCGGCGTCTTGTGGGGAGCCTACGCTACCTCGCCCACACGCGGCCGGACTTGGCGTTCTCCGTCGGCTACGTTAGTCGGTTCATGCAGCGACCGACGACGGAGCACCAGCAGGCCGTGAAGAGGATCATCCGCTATGTTGCGGGGACTCTCGACCACGGTCTCCACTACCCGAGGTGCCCTGGAGCGGCACACTTCGTCGGGTACAGCGACAGCGACCACGCCGGCGACATCGACACCAGCAAGAGCACGAGCGGGATCCTCTTCTTCCTCGGCGAGTGCCTTGTTAGCTGGCAGTCGGTCAAGCAGCAGGTGGTGGCCTTGTCCAGTTGCGAGGCCGAGTACATAGCGGCCTCCACCGCGTCGACTCAGGCGCTCTGGCTCGCTCGACTGCTTGGTGATCTACTCGGCAGAGACATTGGAGCGGTGGAGCTCAGGGTGGACAGCAAGTCCGCCCTCGCCTTGGCGAAGAACCCCGTTTTCCATGAACGGAGCAAGCACATCCGGGTGAGGTACCACTTCATCCGAGGCTGCTTGGAGGACGGGAGCATCAAGGCAAGCTACATCAACACCAAGGACCAGCTTGCAGACCTGCTCACCAAGCCCCTTGGGAGGATCAAGTTCCTTGAGCTCTGCTCCAGGACCGGGATGGTCCACTCCTCCCACAAGACGACGCACAAGACTTAGGGGGAGAATGATGGATAAGTCTTTGTGCTGGATGGATAAGGCATAGGGTCCTTGCAAGGACCAGAGCATCTATTCCTTTAGCATATTTCAGTTTGTTAGGACAGTCAGTTTGCTAGGACAGCATCTAGTTTTAGTTCTTTTGACTAGCATCTTAGCATCTTTTGGCTGCCTGCCCTGGCTGCCTATAAGTATGTATCCCCAGCCCCTTGGGTTGGCATGGCTTTGAGTTTGTGAATATGAGAAAACCAGAAAATTGCCCCAAGTTCATTGTCATCCTCTCAGCTCAATGAGAGTTAGAATTGAGCTACTAACACAAACGACTAACAATTTGGGACGGAGGGAGTACATGATAGTTGAATATGGCTAGCAGTCTTCAGTTTTATGCATGCCTACAATTTTCTAAACTTCAGTAGCATTTAGACATGCTTTGCAGGAAATGACTGTCGATACTTTTGTTCCAAATGATACTAAAGTTGGTGATACAGGTGAATAGTTATTGAGAGATGTAAATCTTCAATCTTATGGCACTACTAGAACTATTGCAAACTTCTGATATATGTTTTTAAACTTCTTATGTTTATTTAATTTAGGACGAATAAACATAATAACTGGACCCAACTACTCAGGAAAAAGCATTTACATTAAGCAGGTAATTGACTTTTAGAACACTTAATATTCTGATAAACATAAACTATAGAATACATCAAGTTGCATTGTATATCTGCTTTCAGGTGGCCTTGATAGTTTTTCTTGCTCATATCGGAAGCTTCGTTCCTGCTGATTCTGCTATTGTTGGATTGACAGATAGGTTTGTACTCTATAACATATATGCACTTTCCTTGTATATCACATGATTTCTGTGCTAGAAAGATTATGTACCACGGTTGTAGACTGAAGACCCTATGTATGGACATCATGCTCATGGGTTTGGAGCAAACACAGTATGGTACCTATTAACACTTGACTAGCGATATCCTTGACATTCTCAAGAATGTTTTGCAGGATATTTTGTGCAATGGGAAGCAAATCCATGACAACCGAACAATCAACTTTTATGGTTGATTTGCATCAAGTTGGAACAATGCTCAGGTATATCGTAGTAGTGACCCTCAAGCTTATTGTCTTATGATCTTTCAGCTGTGTCAATACGCTCAATATGTTTTTCAGGCATGCAACATTGAGATCTCTGTGCTTGTTGGATGAATTTGGTAAGGGAACTCTAACTGAAGGTGAGAGTGAAAACACAGAAAATCTTAAAGTCCTCTCCATTTACCTCTCAACATAGCTCAAGATTATATGACTAGTTTTTTCGTTCCTGATTCTTTGCAGATGGCATTGGTCTTCTTGGAGGGACTATTGATCATTTTGCAAACTGTGATTTCCCTCCAAAGGTTAGACAGCTAGCTTGGGAAATGTTGCTGTAGAAATTCAATCTTATAGGTTCACCAGTCTGGTCTGGTAGCCTTCTTTTCAATCACTTCGAAGCTGTGAATTTCTTTGCATGATTGCTTGGTTCAGATTTTCTGGATTCTAATAGTTCTTTTAGTTTCCCCTGATTATCTTTTTTCCACGAGAACATGTCGTGCACTTATTTTGTTAAGAAGAAGAGAGTTTACAAGAACAGACAAAATAAACACATAACACTTAACAAAAAAGAAAAAAGATACAACCCTAGGCACAAAGGACAAACACACAGAAATTCTGGTGCCGTTTTCTGTTGTAAGAGCCCTTTCTTGATGAAAACTTCTTGCTTCTGTTGGAGTGGAGAATAGAGTTGTGACTTGTGAAAACTCGTGCAAGAATTATTATCCTTGTTCAGTGACCAACTTAATGCATTGTTAAACCTAAGTTGTTTGACTAGTGTAGAGACGAGGTTAGAAAATGTGTCACGCCAGATTCTCAAATCATATTATTCTTTCCCCTATACCCTCTCCCATGTTTATTTCATCCACAACACTTTTGCACACAAAAAGCAATTTGACATTACATTTTCAAGTACGAGTGTATTACTGTCCATGCAAGTGCTTGGCGTACTAAATAAAAACTATTAGTTTGTACCATGAGTAAATTTTTTTTTTTTGAATTTGACATACTCCCCGCGTTCCAAATTATAGGTTGTTTTGGCTTTTCTAGGTACATAACTGTTGCTATGCACCTAAATATATTTTAGGTATGTTATGTCTAGATACATAGCAAAATCTATGTATTTAGAGAAGCCAAAACAATCTATAATTTGAAACAGTGGGAGTAATTGGTAATGGTGTATTCCTTCTGTCTTTTGGATGGGATTTTGTGGTTCTGTATTCCTACACCTTGTAACATAATAACCATAGAATAATTTTGTTCGCTGTGTCATTTATCATACTGAATGGAAGTGAAAATAAATTGTGGTAATTTCTGATTTACTCTTGTCTATATTGGAAATAGTTTATTATCCAAATATGGATGAGCAATATATCTATATATATGCTTTAAGCTGGCTAGCATAGCATCAACATTTACCAGTGCTGTATGTTGCGATATTGTCTAATTATTGCAGGTCCTTTTGTCAACACATCTGACTGAGATCTTCACCGAGAACTACCTACCACAGGTTAATAGTCAACATTCGTTTGCTGATGCATAGAAATTATTGTTTTCTTTTTACCAAACATATCAAATGTTCATAAATGGTATGCCCTGCTCAGGAAAACTTTAAGAAATCTGAGATATTTTGCAGTCTGAACATATCAAATGCTATACCATGAGTGTTCTGAATCCTGATGGACAAACAAGCAATGATGATATCACATTCCTTTATCGGTAACTATCCAAGAAACCACTCATGCCTTTTCTTGTTCCTTTTATGTTTTTGTCTGTACTAATGTCTTGCTTAATTTGTGAATTGTAATGCACATGGTGAAGACTTGTAACTGGGCAAGCGCTCTTAAGCTTTGGTAAGCTTACATACTACGTTTGACCAACAATTCTTATGGATCCTTTTGGATCAGATACAGGGTAACTTTTTTTTCCCCTTGCAGGTCTGCATTGTGCACGGCTTGCTGGTATGTATGTTGACAAACTTCTACTCACCTGGCATATTGCGATAAGATAAGCACTTTTTTAGTGCAACCATAAACTACTGTACTATTTTGTGCAGATTGTTTTAGTTGTCATTGTTTTGCTTCAAAAATAAGTTGTCACTGTAGTGAAGGGATTGACATGATGAAGCGCAATGCGATAACTCAGTTGTCTTAAACCATAAATTTGTCACCTGGATGTTTATCATAACACTCTAGGCTGCGGTGTATATTCCTCGTGTTTGCTTGTTCGCAGGTGTTCCAAATAAAGTTGTCCAGAGAGCTGACAGTATTTTGGAGGACATCCATTCCAAGAGACCTACAAGGCGCATGATCAGCGAGAAATTAGAAGCAACAGACAAGCTGTACCAGGTGCATAACTTGCTGGACAATTTCATTTAACGGGGAAAAATGTCTATGTTGATTTTGCATACAAACTGGGCAAACTAATTTTTAACTAAATGTAATGTCTGTGAAAATTTTCAGGATGCCGTGGCTAAACTGATGGCCTTCGATACACAAAAAGGTGACCTGGACAGATTCTTCCAGGAACTCTTTGCCTCTGAATCGTAACACTACGATTCAATGCTTAATCTCGCTAGTACAGGAACCCACAAGGGAAAAAGTGAAAGCTGGAATGCTGTTTGCCGCAAGTAACGCAGTTCTTCTGTTGCACTGTTAGCAGCTTCACATGCCTACTTCTCTTGCATGTTTATTACTTAATGGCGTTCTGATGGCCCTGCCACTACCACCACCCGACACACACACACACACACACACACGCCCACACGCACGCACGCACACGCACGCACGGACACACCCCTTATACTTGGAAGCGTCAAACTACAGAATGAATGGAACGCTCAGAACATCTCTGTAGTTTGAACAAAAATTCATGGCGCTACTTTCTGAACTTTAGGACCTGTCTGGAGGGATTAAAGTTGAGTGCTAAACTTTAGCACCTATAGTACTCATACATTTGCTCAAGTTTTTGAGTCTTGGCTAAATTTTAACCCCCTATTAGCACTTCTATTTTGCATACACTAGTGCTAAAGTTTAGCACTTTCAATTGGATCCAAACAGGACCTTAGTCGCTTTCGATATTACTTATGACACGATAAGGTTTAGATGCCCAGATTACAGTATATGAGTCTCGTTTAGTCATTTTCTGCAATTATGTACCTCTTTGCACCCCGAACATTGTTACATCAAATGATTCTGTGACACCCGTGGTGATTCGTGGATGTCGCTCAGAAATCACTCAATCAGAATATGCTGCACCTGCACGCAACTTGCAAAGCATTGGCGCCACCAGCGAACCCACGGCTGCGCATGCGTAACGGTATGAGAAATGGATATGGCCTGGTTTGGAATCTCCTCACTTTCTTATACCTAACGCGCAATAATAATATGCTCGATATTCCTCTACAGTCTGTCATGGGTTAGTACGTTTCTTCTACGATGCCAGTTGCCAGCGCTCAAATTCGGAAGAAATGTTAATGTGAATAATTAAGTTGATTCTTGAAATGAAAATTCTTGACGTCGTGGGAGAGAACTGTGCCGACATCACTTATGGGCCATGTAGCCGCCAATGTGGGTCGGTGGGCCTCTTCTGACCTTTTTGACACCGATTTGGGCCCTGCGTCAGTTGGCCTCGACTTGCATATATTCCTCTAAAAAATACTACATTTTACTTGCGAATCCCCTCTAAAAACTACGATTATATTATTCTATATCTGTGTATTTTTAGTAATTTCGTATTAAAAAATTCAGCCCTGAAGAGTGAGCCAACAACGATCAAAGTGCTTAACGTTAACCGTCAATCGACGAGGATGCAGGAGGCTGTGTTCACTAAACGCATTATTCAATTCCATAGGGAGAAAATAAAATAAAATAGTAATAAGAGAGGAAAAGAAGTAAAAAAAACGTCTCCGTCTCGATCGGTTGGCAGGAATGCAGATCCTCCCCCCTAGAGCCGTGTGGGGGATGCATAATAGCAAGTTTAATAGATTACGCCGGCCGCCGGCTGGAAGACGCGCGGGATGGTGGTGGGCCTCATAGCAGCTCGCTGCTCAGCCAATGGCAAGACGCGCAACGCGTCTACGCCGGCTGAGGACGGCGTTTTGCTCCGCGCCCGCTTTATTCTCTCTCATGTGCCACACAAGCTCTCCGCCGGCTCCTTGCCAACTATTAAACTTGGGCCGTGTTTAGTTCTTTTTGCAAAAAAAATTTTGCAAAAAAATCTTACTAATTTGAAGTACTAAATGAAGTCTATTTATAAAATTTTTTGCACAGATGGGTTGTAAATCGCGAGATGAATCTAATGATGCTAATTAATCCATAAATAATTAATAATTAGCGGATGGTTACTGTAGTATCACTGTTGCAAATCATGGATTAAGTAGGCTCATTAGATTCGTCTCGCGATTTACAGCCCATCCATGCAAAAAATTTATAAATAAACTTCATTTAGTACTTCAAATTAATAAGATTCTTTTGCAAAATTTTGTGTTGGTGGGAACTAAACAGGGCCTTGCTCTAATTAGCCAGCGTTCCCCCGGAGCGGCGGTTCGCCCACCTAATTATACGCATCGCGCGCCTATAAAGCCAACCAGCCCGGCGTGGCGGCCCAGCCTCCGGTCAAGTCTTATCCGCCTCTCGCCTCCACCCGCGTGCGCTCCACGCCTCCTCTCCACGCCAGGGAAGAGAAAGGTGAGCACCAACAACGCTGCCCTTTTCCCCATCCCCCTCTCTCCCTCCCTGATTCAATCCGTCTCGTTCTTAGACCTAGGATTTGGGGATCTGGAGGGGTACGATCGCGCCTCGCCGCGAATTTGCTTCTGGGGACGAACGGATCTCGGATCGTGTTCTCCGGGAGGTGTGCGAGTTTCCTTTGTATGATGATTCGTATAATTGGTAGGGTTGGCTTGGGGGATCATGGGGTTTCGGCCCGATTCGTCGTGCTTTCTGTTTTGGATGTGGGCGTGTTTGTAGTCTCCGCACGTCGATTCGTCCGCGGCGGTTAGAGGACATGTGATGGGATTTGGGGAATTCCGAATTTTCGTCTAGCCCCTTTCTGGATCTAACATACAGGGTGTTGTATGAGGGTGATTTTGGAAACCCTAGTTTCAGTGGTAGATTTCTTAACGGATCGACAGCTATGAACGATTTGCCCTCTGTTCTAGAGCCTGTTCTACTTGTTATTGCGCTTTGCTGCTACCGTAGGTGATTTGTGTTAGCCTGTGATTTGTTGTTTCCTGAATTTTTTGTGCTTGTAGAGCCTGTGATTGATGGTATGGTTTGTATGCAGCTTCTTAAAGACCAATAAATCAAAGCGTGATCAGCTCGGTGCCAATCAAACCTCAACAACCAAGTTTCATGTCTGATCTCGACGTCCAGCTTCCATCTGCCTTCGGTATGTTGTACCCGTTCCGTCCATATTTTCTTATGCCTTGGCTTCAAATAGCATGCTGCAGCTTTTGTACAGTATTCGTGAATGATCAGTTGAGATCAAGCATGAACAAGTTTATATTGCATATGCTTCTGTTTCTGTTTTGATACACAAGTATTGTTTGTGCCCATGCTTGACTGATGGTATGGCATCATTTTTGGTAGACCCGTTTGCTGAGGCAAATGCTGAGGACTCTGGTGCTGGCCCGGGAACAAAGGATTATGTGCATGTGCGCATCCAGCAACGCAACGGCAGAAAGAGTCTGACGACTGTTCAGGGACTAAAGAAAGAGTTCAGCTACAACAAGATCCTCAAGGATCTCAAGAAGGAATTCTGCTGCAATGGTACTGTAGTTCAGGATCCAGAGCTAGGACAGGTACAATGATGCACTAACGTTTGCAAGCTCACACTTCTCTCTTCTGGTTGTGTTACTGATGATATGTTTTCTTTGTGTCTGCAGGTTATTCAGCTCCAAGGTGATCAGCGTAAGAATGTTGCCACTTTCCTAGTTCAGGTACATCCAGAATCTCAAAGCTGTAGCTTATAAGGGATGATGGAGGCCTTCTCCATCTTTGTACATAAAGCTCATCGGAGGTTTACTTGTCTTGGCAGGCTGGGATTGCAAAGAAGGAGAACATCAAGATTCACGGGTTCTAAGGGACCTGTAAATGCTTGTGTGCGCTATTGCGCGCGTTACCGCATATTTGGAAGCTTGAAGCAGTGATATTATAGTTACTGCTTTCTATAACAACATAAGTATTGTGCTATTATCAGTGTGTTTTGCTTGATGCAAGTTGTGTTTTCTCCTCATTATGCGCCACCAGCATATGGGTATGGCTTGTATGGAATATTGTTGCCACCTTGATAAAAGTACTCCCTATTTGGTTATAATGCTTGATGTTTGTCTCCTGTTCTGCGATTGGTTTGATTTCGGTTACCTTCAATCTGGTTTACATGGTTCCGCTCCAGATGGTACATCTGATGTTTAGCACTGAATTTTGGTACGATTGCTGGGTTGTCACGGGACGTTTTCTTTGCGACTCCGGCCTTGTTTGGATCTAAATTCAAAATTCCAAAAGATTTGTAATAAATGTAGTTGGAAAAATTGCATTACACAAATAGATTGTAAATCGCATGACGAATCTAATGAACCTAATTAGGTTGTGGTTAGATATTAAATTGCTATAGCAAGCTACAGTAATTATGTTCTAATGATGGATTAATTAGGTTCATTAGATTCGTCTCGTAGTTTACGGTCTGTAATTAGTTTTGTGATTAGTTTATGTTTAATATTTTAAATGTAAAAAAAAATCTTTTAAAATTCCAAAATAAGATAACTAAACACACCCTCCATGCTCTGCCATCTTTAATTAGTCGGTGGATTTTGGCCTTGTCTGGTTGTGAGGAGTGAAAAATTGAATGAAATTATTTTCATATGTTTGATTGAGGTTGTGAGTGAAAAATTTAATGAAATTGTTTTCATATGTTTGGTTGTGTTTGGGCTGACGGGATGGCCCTCTGGCGGGACCCACGTGTAAATATAGGTGTGTGTATGTAGCAATTGCTTAGTTTTCATGCAGTTGTTTTTACTGAACATGAGGGAAAGTTTTCATTATTTTTACCGAACATGAGGGAAAGTTTTCATGAGTTTTTTTCCCCTCTTAACCAAACAGAGAACTTGCTCGGCTCGGACACGGGGTCAGATGCAGGAGCACGGGGCCCGCCTGCAAATGCCGGTCTCTCAGTGGACCCTTTCCTAATCCGACGGCGCTTTCGCAACAGCCGGACTGCCGGAGGCTGACGGTGTAAGCGGCAGCTGGGGTGTGGAGGACTAGAGGGCGTGGCTCGTTTGCCGGCGGCACACATTCACGGACGCCTGTTGCCGAGGCCTCGTTTGGTTGGGCTAGAAATCTAGGACGCACACTTCCTGAAATGAAGTTTGTTTGTAAAAACTTTTTAGGGATGGGTGTAACTTTTCGCGACGAATCTAATGACGGTAATTAATCAATGATTTGCTACAGTGATGCTACAGTAACCATCCTCTAATCGCGCGGTCAAAGGCCTCATTAGATTCTTTAGGGTCACTAGCGCGAGGATTCTGAAGTTGATTTTATAAACTGGTTTTATTTGATATCGTAATTAGCGATCAAAATTTACTATTCACTCGCGCACTACAAAACCAAACGGGCCCGAGTCTCGCACAAGCAACCAACCTCACCAACCCTACCCCTAGCAGCGTAACCGCGCGACTCAATTGGACGAGACGTCGTTTGGGACAGACGTGACGGATCCCGCGACAACGCGATCCGAGTACCAACGCATCGCATCGAGTCGTTCACGCCCTGGGTCCCGGCCAGGTTGCCCAAGGTTATCATTCGTCTCATGGGTGCTTTCGGCACGAGCAACTTTTACATGGAGTGTTCCCCGGCGATCAACTACAATAATTGCCACGCACATCGGTAGTTGAAAGTCGAAAATATCATGTCCCGGGTGATACAGTACTATCTCGTCTCATTTAATAATAATAACAACAGCGACCATTTCCTTGCGTATCCCATTTTCTGGACACTGGACACGGAGCAACAAAACGCACCGCATCACCCATGGGACTTTGGTTCAGAGCCTCCAGTTCAGCCTCTACTTCTCCTGAAAGACAGGCACCAGGGCTATGTATGCATTGCATAGATCTGAACTCGAAAGCAAATGAAACCGAAAGAATACAGCAAGAAGCTAATAGCGCTATTGAATAACGCATCGGAAAAAGGAAATACTACAATTACATTTGATTACATGGAGCTCCCTGTTTTTCTAAGCGGGCTCAACGGACAACAACGACATGAATTAGGTACAGCGAGTGATAACACCCGATCGAGGACCAAGGCAGGCAGCGGTACTACAACAATAATGGTGTACCTCCTAGAGCTGAAGGTGACCAGAACCAGAAGACCTCCCTGGCGCCCTCACCAGGAAGGATCATGGTGTTGCCTTCGACAGTGGAGAATCATGAGCGAGTACGCCATGCTACATCTTCTGTTCGATTGCTTGGCGCAGCTGTACCTTACGGCCATTAGTCCTTGCGTCCAGGAGCTTGGACTTCAGGTTGTGCTTCTGTGCGCCTTGAGGCCGTTCCACGCAACCTTTCATGGCGCGGACCACGCGTGGGTTTAGCAAGTCCGGGCTCCAGTCCCCGACACTTGGTGAGACTTGGCACACCTCACTGTTCTTGGGATCGGGAGAAAGATCAGCATTGGACATCCTGCTGCTTGAGAACCTACCGTTCAGTAACTCAGATCCTGTTTTCCTGCAGCTGTTGCCATTTGACAACCTCCAGAGTCTGGAGAAAGAAGACCCCTTCTTATGGTACTTCTCTCGTGTTGTTGAACAAACTCCACTGATGCCGCTATTTGACCTGCAGTTTTCACAATTATCTTCCTCCCAGTCAGTTCCACTCGCTGATGCATCGTTTCCTCCACATAAACCATTTACTGATGGCTCGCTTCCATCTGGTGAATTGCTGGAGCCTTGCTCCTCTGCATGGCTGACAGTCTCCCATCCACTATCATCTTCATCCTCATTTCTGGCACAAGGTTGAGTGGAATATTTGCTTGCTGGTTTCTTCAGAAACATGTCAGTTTCAGGACTCACCGTATGGATCTTTGTTGCATGGCTCACGGGGGTATCCCCATTACACAGTCCAATTTCCTTCTCGTTAATATCTTCCCTCTGTCTAAGTTCCTCAAAAACAGCAAAAATGTCCTCTGAAGGAGGTGGTGGTTTGTATGAGAACTCTTTACCATGTAACTTCATTGAGCAAATTGCTTCCCTGAGCCTTTCTCCATCTCTCATTGTTTCTTTGTCTACACTGCTGCCTCGGTGGAAACTGAGGAAGGCTTCGA
Organism: Panicum virgatum; assembly: GCF_016808335.1. Taxonomy (NCBI): domain Eukaryota; kingdom Viridiplantae; phylum Streptophyta; class Magnoliopsida; order Poales; family Poaceae; genus Panicum; species Panicum virgatum. Next base: position 21,239,853 of record NC_053147.1, on the reverse strand, counting down.
GGATAGCCTGTAGCTCAGTCAGCTGTGAATACTTGCTGTCTAGTGTCAGTTTAGCATCAACAAGCTTCATCTGTACCCTCTCTTCACGCCAAACCTCTGCCATCTGTAGCATCTTCCTTTCTTCCTCCACCTCATCTCTCACCTTCATCGATTCACGCTTCAAAGCCTCAACTTCAGCTTTGTCGTCTGCAATCTCCTTTGCTAATTCATCACACACCTCCTCCATGAGTTCTCTGGCCTTTCTTTCCTTTTCATAATCTTGTAAATATCGTTTTGCCAACGATTTCAACTCAGATAGCTCATCCATTAACTTGGAGTTCATAAATTCTGCCTTTTGTCGATTCTTCCTTTCCCGGTTCATATCCCCTTTAACAGCATCTAATACGTTTCGAACCTTATCGTGCTCCCTGCTCCTCCAGGAAGCTTTTTCCTCAGCGAGATTCCTCACCAAGTGATCAAGCTTCTTTTTAGCAGATCGGCTTTCAGCTTCAAGCTCCTGAATCCGGTTGTGGGCCTGCATGAGCTGTTCTTTAAGTACAGATACTTCTTCATCATCAGCAGTTGTATGGCGTTCACAGAAATCATAGTCAGCACCACCAGATGTGTTCAGGTAACGATGGTCCCATTTCGTTGCGAATTCCATTTCAATTCGGGGTGATGAAGAATAGGCTCCCACCTAATTGTTGTTCATAAGTATTTCATCAAAATAAAACTGGATCAGAATGGAAGGTGGTAATCTATACCAGAAATATTAGTTTATGAATAAGATATATACCTCACGAATGATGCCATTGCCAAGGGACTTACTCCCTGTCCTGCCTTTAAGGAACGCTTTATAGTAATTGCAACGATCAGGAGTATGCGGATGCCTTGGGCTAGGCTGCAAATTTCATTTACTGTTAGTTCACCACTAATACTTAAGAAACATACTTAGAGGTGTGTTGCTGGTAATACAGAATTTGCATGCAGATGGCGCAAAAGTGGTCAAAATTCATGCACTGGATGTCTTCATTTCACAACTAAGAGCAGCTAATATCCTGGGAACACACAGGTTACATCCTAACAGCAACCCCGAAGATTGACAAATGGAAATATTGGGATGTCACATCTTCAGGCCCAGTTGAAAGCGATGCATGGAAAGAACCCAAAGCAATACGGAACGATAAGGATCACCAATTGCAGTAACTAAGAAAACCTTACTATAATCTAGCATGAAACTCAACACGATTGGTCCACACAGATGGAGACTGCTCTTCCTCAAAAAGCCGGAATTTAAGCAGTGCATGACATGGAAATATGTGAAGATAGTGAAGACCACGGAATTATGCATCGCAAAGCGGAACTTCAGATTAGCTGAGAGTACTTCCAACTTTTTCGAGGATAAAATTTCTACCTCCAGCTGAAATGCTCAGCCTCAGCTCGATCTTGAATTTGTGTAACAATGGCCGTAAATTTCAAGACCCCATGTAAGTTAATCAAACTTAGAAGATTGTTTGCAGAAGGAACAACCAATCCTTCGCTCTTGGATGCATAAATTGCCAAGCTTTAAGAACATTCAGCATTCAGCTCAAAAAATTCAGAGAAACGCCAAGGCACTACTAGCATCACACCGCACTTCCCCAACAGCGACAAAAAAAAACAAACAAATGCACACTTCGCCTTAACCAAATGATCATAGCGCACGGGGCCACTCAATTTCATGCTACTCAAAAGTCAAAACAGCTGCTCCGCGAAATCCCGGGACCCAGCAGCGGAAAACACTCCCAAGGCGCGGCCGCTATCGCGGAATACACGGCAGAACGGTGACCCGGGACCCTAGAGAGCAACAACGCGCACGGATCTCGAGTCGAGAGCAGGCTCACCTCCGGGCGTCGACGCGCTTCCCCCGGCTCCCGCGGCGGCGGGTGCGCCCGCCACAGCGCCGCGGCGATCCTCCTCACGGACGCGGCCGCGAGGGAGCCGGCGTTCTCGCGGGGCGCCACGGCGCCCCCGGGCCACCGGAGCGGCGGGGTGGCCGGCGGCGGCGCCTGCGCCGGGGCGGGGCCGCGGCGGGCGGAGGCGAGGGAGGGGCTCTGGACGCGCAGCCGGCGGCCGCGGCGGGGGCGGGCGGGGGACGCCTGGCGCGGTGTGGCGGCGGCTGCCGGGCCCTGGGGCCTGGCCGGGGACCTCGCCACCGGCGGCGGGCGTCGAGGGCGCGGCATGGCGGCCGCCGCTCACCACCGATACGCGGGCCGAGACGGCGGCGTGGCCAGTGGCATTGCCGCGAATAGCGCGCGCGCAGGTAGGTTGCGCGCGAGATCTAGTACCAGTAGCGGTAGCGCGCAGTGGTGGTGGCCCGGCGAGACGACGGGTACTCTATACCTGTAGGCCTGTGAGGAGGCTGGAGAGTGGAGAACATGGGCAGGGGAAACGGAAAGGGACTGGAAGTATTTCGCCTTTTTTTTCTTTTTTTTCCTAGGGTTTTTAGATCTTCTGGATAATTTGGTTGTGAGCGGTGAAATATTTCGGGAGGTTGGAATGGTTATGGAGCTGGTTCTGACTTTATGGTTGCACATTATATATTCACCAGAAAAATATTAATAATGGGGTTTGAAGTGCTATGATTTTGACTGCAAGATGTAGTACGAGCATACTATAGTAAAAAATAGTATAGTAAAAGTTTGTTCCGTTGAACTGGTTCGAGAGTAGGGAGGATATAACAGTAGCGATAAAATTGTATCTACCAAATTTTTTAAAAAATATCTATGAGTTACATTCCACATCCTTATATATAGGGTAATTATAGACCAAGAGCAACTCCAACAAACCCTCTAAATTATTCTATCTTAAATTTAGAGGGTTAAAGAACAAATGACATACTCCAGTACTCCGAGATCTCCAAATCTTCACCCTCTATTCATAGGAGTCTCTTGAAAGTCTTTTATTGCAAATTAGAATTAAGAGTTGTTGCTGTAGTAGGCATCCGATGTATGGATTCCATTTCTAATTTAGCGCACTCACCCACATGGCCGCATCATTCTCATGAAATCGGTAAAAGCATCTCGCCGTCCGTTTCTACATTTAGCGCGCACTTCCAACGGCGAGGTTGCTCACTGTATAGAGAGGTCGTCGGTACGACGGCAACGTTCGCTAGCTCAGCAGACAACCGGAGCATTGGTGCAGCGAAGAGCTTGGGCGCACACCTAGGGTTTACGTTACAGACCGGTCCGGCCAAACTGGCAGGGTCCGGTACCGGTATACCGGACCAGTTTGGCCGGAAACCGGTCGAAGTCAAATTTGAATTTAAAATCTTCTGTGCAAACGGTTCGTACCGGTATACCGGTCGGTTTGACTGGTAACCCGCCAAATTTAATTTTTTTTGTTTAAATTCAAATGCCCGCAAAGTATACTAAATGAATGTTTGTATAACATGTTTTAGCTTAAATGAATCCTCTAATTCTCTTTTGTACTACTTTTACATTGTATTTGTATACTTTTGTATGCACGCTTTTTTTTGTTTAACTTTAAATCCCCGCAAACTATACTAAATGAACAAATTTTTGGGAAAATTTGACACCATTAGATTCGTCGCACCTTGAAATATTTTTAAAATTTTTTTGAAAAAATTTCATTTTTTGAATTCAAATTTGAATTTTGAATTTAGGCCGGTATCCGGAACCGGCAACGGTTTTGTGAAGGACGGCGACCGCGCACACCCACTTCGGGGGTCCGTCGCGCGTCTTGTCGAGTTCACAGCAAAGAAGGACGGCGACCGCGCACACGTGCCTCTTTATCGATCACCGATCGACAGTTGGAAACGGAGGGGAAAGAAAGCCTCTTCTTCCCTGCAGAGCCTGATGGCATGGTCCTTCGCTACTCCCTACAGCGAGGCAAGGCAACTAGGCAAGGAAGAACATGGGTGGCGGTGCGTCGAAAACGCTCCGTCCTCCATCGAGCTGCAGAGATACTGATACCAAGCAGCATACCGACACAAGTTAGCCCTTGCAGCCCCCGCACAAATCTTGAAGCTCCATAACCCGGACGGCGCCGACGACGTTGCCTAGCCAACCTCCACCCGGATCGTCCAGAAACGGGGGGCTGAGACTTGAAAAGGGCGGCTGGGCTAGCTTTTAGATGCCCCCGCGCGCCGCGCCGCTGGCCGTCACGGAGTTCCCGGCGCGTCGGCTTCAATTCGCTCGCGGCTAGTAGAGGAGTGGTAGGAGCTGCGAGAGCTCACATGAAAGTGAGATGCCCGTGCGGCCTTTTCATAAATGGTACTGGTCCGGAGTCTATATTGTTGGGTGCAATGCAAAGGGCCAGCCGCCGGCAGCGGCGTCGGTGTACCGAGCCATCCGGATCCGGCGCCGCTAATTTCAGGATGGACTTGCGAAATAAAAGACACTTGCACTGGCATGAGTTGGTAGTGTACCGCCGTCGAGCAATGGCGATGCAAGTGGTACTCTGCTGTGTTTTGGCACAGAAATTTCAAAATTTGAATCTCTCTCTCTCTCTCTCTCTCTCTCTCTCTCTCTCTCTGATCGCATAACTATAGCACCACGTACGCGTTTAGTTTGCACATCTCCATCCCATATGTTTGCACTTTTGCAGAAACGGCTCAAAGAGCCTCGACGGTCCAGCTAGCCTGCCGTCTCGCTGTGCTCTTTGTTTGCCCGAATACGTACGAGCGAGCCTTGTGATCTTCTCGACTTGGTGGATTGGAGCAGAAATGAGGCTCCAAATTAAATTCGAAACCATGCTCCACCAATTCCATTCCCTGATCGAGGACAGTGTGCGCACAGGGCGGGGGCCTGGCCATTCACGGCGGCCTCCGGATCCTCGGCGCGGTGGGGGCGTCCGGCCGGCGGTCTCGGGGCCGCAGCTTGGCCGCTTATGCTTGCCTCTACACTCCTCTGGTTGGAGGCTTAGATCCAAACAGGCAGGCAGCGACCCGGAACTACAGGGTCAACTAGTGAAGCTCAAGCAGAAGCCGGCCAATAACCTGCAGGATACCGATAGCCCGACACACTGTAATGCAATTATGCAAACGATGAGCTGGGTGTTGCAGTTTTGTGAAATGAACAATCACACAGGATACTACTGTGCAAAATAGCTCGGCTGGATTTCAGGATGTGCTGCACCACAGACATGTCTGTTCCTGCACCTGAGACTGCAGTGGTTTCAGAAACTGGCGAGGCGCATGCAGACTCTCTCTCTCTCACACACACATCCTCTGCATTGTTTGCAATACATGTCTGATCGCACGAAGGAAGGTGCCCCAACAGCCCAACTCGTCGTCAGAGAAAAGAAAAAAGAAGCAGCAGCTACTACTAGTCGTACGTAGTCGTAGCGTGGGGACTAGAAGCTTTTCGGACGCTTTCTTTTAGCACTGTGGGGCTAGGGAAGCGTCAGTTGAGCCGCAAAGCCAGGAGATGGAAATGGAAAGGAAAGCGAAAAGGCCTGAACCCTGAAGCCTTCCGCCCTGGTGCTGCGGTGCACGATCGATCAAGGTACGCCCCTGCGTGCGTGCTCGCAAGTATGTATCCACTACTCCCCTTCCCTGTGTGTTGTGTGGGTGGTTTGGTCAAGGCGAGCATCACGCGGGCATGTGTCATGCGCGGCGGCCAGACCCGAACACACACACACACACGCAAGGATCATAATCCATCGGCCATCATTCCCTGATTAAGAAACTGCAAGATGGTCCTCGGTGCCTGCTGAAGACATGCATGCATGCATGTTCCATTGGGATTGTTTTTTTTTCTTTCTGAAGGCGCCGGTGGAGGCTATCATGACAGGCCTGACGAGAGATGTGCACATGTGGACTGCCGAATTGATCGATCGTCAGGAAAGAAGAGTTCAGTCCTGCGCTCCTGGTTCTTGGTTGATGGCCAGTTTCTTCTTCTTGGCTCGAGTCATGTCGCAGTACACTAGGAATCTGCATGTGAGGAGTTTGCAGGGCTCCAGGATTTAAGCGCAGATCGTTGCCTGAGTTTTGGGCGGTGGCAGCCGAGGAAGAGAACCGTGGATGCTTTTGGACCGTTCCGGTTGGCATCAGTTAGGAGTGCCGTAGATCCATTAAAGTATTATTCTGGGTTAAAGGTTAAGGGTCGTGGTTGTGGTTGAGCGTGTCATTGGGAGGAGGCCGGGGGGGGAAAGAGGTTTGGACGATGTTCATTTTTCTGCATGCGGGCGTGTTGTTATTTGACCTTGATTTGCTTGAGATGATGGTACTAGCAGTAGTCTGGTAGTAGTATTGGGTAGGAGTGGTTAATTGCATCGTAAGGTATGATTAAACAAGAGCAGCAGCTTATGAAATTAATGCAGAATTTAAGCCGCCTAAGCTATGCTACTTTAGTAGCAGGACTGTAGGAGTAGCTTGGTTAATGAATTAATGCATTTGTTTTAATCCTACAGAGTAAGCACAGTTAATATGCTTTGTAGTAGTAGCTGTTAGAGCAAGTATTATGGTGGGCTATAAGAAAACTGAATGTTGACGTGGAGGAGAGAGAGGAGAAGTGGGCTGTTAGCTTACAGCCAGCTTCGACACAAAAACCAAGAAAATTAGTGAGATAGACAAGTAGGTCATGCATTAATGGTGGAGAGCTAAACCACTATACTAGTGGGCTGAGAGATAAACTGCAAAAATTCTTGCAGCTAACAGCAGGCTAAATCATTAGTCTTACTCTTAATCATTCTTCCAAGCGAATTTCAGCAAAACCTTGGTGAAAAAAAAATCTGTTTTTGCCGTCGCAACAAGGCGTTGCAGCGGTGACAATTAAACCAATCAAACGAAGATACTTGGCAGCAATGTAGGACCCCAGCTTCTCGTCATTTCGATGGCAATTTTAACTACAGCCTCGAACTAACACAGAAGTTCGATTTTCAACCTTCAACTGTACAATCAGATAATATAGGACATCCACACTACTAGAAAATTGCACATTCATCCGCGGCAGTTAGTACCGGTCACAGTTTCGGCCGATACTAACGTGCAAATTTAGCACCGGGCCAAAAAAATAGTGCCCATAAGAGCCTATTAGTACCGGCTGGTGGCACCAGCCGGCACTGAAGTGCGCCACCGACAGTGACCTTCAACGGCTAGAGACCATTTAGTACCGGCTGCAGTACTGGTTGGTGGCTCCAGCCGGTACTAAATGTGATGCTTTAGTACCAGCTCGAGCCACCAGCCGGTACTAATACACCCACTATAAATTGGCGTCTTCTTCCTCCCCGAGCCCGAGCAAGCTCCATTTCACAAGAGCAGCTCGAGCTCGGGTTCTTCTTCCCTTTAGAGAGGTGCCGCCATTTTTTACAATTTTAGTGAGGGTTCTACTCATCCAAGTGCGCTAAAAGTTTGCAATTTCATTCTCTCTTTATTGATTGTCTTCATGCTTTGTTTTATACTCTATAGTTAAAGAAATTTGTGATTTTAGAAATAGTGAGAATGAGCATGATTTTTTGATTTATTCATTGATTTGAGGTATATAGAACCCATGACTTCAATTTGAGCAAAGCTTTTGTGGCTAGGTTGAATGTGGATAATTTATAGAGATATTTTTTAATCATTTTCTATATATGAGAAATGACCGTAGTATATTTTTTATTTTTCGAATGAGATGAGTATATGTGGACAGTGGAAATTTTTAGAATGAGTTTAAAGAGTTCATATGATTAACTTGTATATATGACCATATATGGAAAGTAAATTTTTTATAATGAATTATTGAAAGAAGTATAATATAATTTTTTGTATTATGAATAGATTATTTTGATACTCTGGTGATGTATTTATTCAGACTCACATTGAAACCATCTAAAAGCTTAAAAAAATTATTTCGAAACAAGTATATGTCGTTAATCTCCATCCAACGGTGATGGCACTACATTTCGGGGATACACGATGCGCTATAAGGACGTCGCCAATGGGCTGGTCGCAATACCAGTATTTTCGTTTGATACGCACGCAACATTTGGCGCAGTCAGCGTGCCCGTTGTTGCACCTGGGAGCATATCAACGAGCATGCTACTTGTGCCAAGTGCTGTGTTCCTATCAACTGTAAATGTTGATGTTGCGACTGGCCTATTGGTGATGTCCTTCTACCGCACCGTGTCCCCCCGAATGGCAGTGTCATCACCGTAGTGTCGAGGTTACCGACATATAAATTTTCCGAAATAATTTTTTCTTTTCTTTTAGATGGTTTCTGGATATTGAAAAGAGTGTTCGCCTGAAACTGAAGGGTGTCAAAATAATTAGGAATTATAGAGATTTATTTCAATTAATTAGAGATTTATTTCAATTAATTTATTTAGGTTTTTCTGATTGAGAATTAATGCGATTTTGCATTGTAGTTCACAGGCACTTATCAGCAAATGTGAAATGTAAACGAATTAGTGTTGCTATTGGGGCATTAGTCACATCGTGCCTGCTCTGTCACAGCTCTTTCTAGACACTTCATTATGTAGATAGGGTGAGGTCAGGACCGACGAAGAATAAGGGTTTAGACAGAGCTGTGACATAGCACGGCACACAATGATGACTAATGCCTCGATAGCAACTCTAAATTGATTACATTTCAAGAGTCAATCTGTGGATTCCTCCTAAATGAGGTCATAAATCTAAATGGAGAATTTTATGCAGATTCTAAGATAAGTGTGGATCAAGTGGATCCAGATAAGGACATCAGCGATGATGAGGCGGCTGACACTTAGTATTTTGTACAAATTTGTCAAACAAAACTTATGTGCATGACGACTTGTAAATATATTATGAGCATGGCGACTTAGTGTATGTAATTATAATAAATATATTCTCTTATATACTAGATACGAATATATACGAATACAAGACGTATAAGAATACAACTATGCAGATGTACACAAATATAAATACACAAACATATACAAATACAAATTAGTTGAAAACAAAAAAATGATAAAACAAAAAAGAAAAAAAAAGACATTTAGTACGGTCGGTCACCGACCGATCGATACTAAATGGCTCCACCTGCCGCGTCTGCGTGGCATGCACTTTAATACCGAGCGGCTTGACCGGTACTAAGTGACGGCGCACTTAGTACCGGCCAGGCGATACCGGATGGGCGACCGCTACAAACCGGGTGTTCCCGCCCTTTACATATGAGGGATTTTCTAGCAGTGCCAACAGTCGAAACAGAGGAAATTTGAACTTTATGAATTTTCTAAAAAAATCTAATTAGACCGAAAAAATCAAATCTAATTCATTTTAAATTAAAAAAAATATGAAACTAGTACCAATTTTTTTCTAAAAATACAACCTATCTATTATTGCTCTATTTAAAGCTTAGTTATTCAAAACTAATAGACATAACTACAAGCAACCAAATATTATGAAAATAAAAAAAATTGATCTGAATTAGTGAAACTTATCATGCTAATAAATAGGTTACATTTTTAGAAAACTTTTATACCCCTTTCGTATTTTTTATCTAAAATGATTTCTTATGAATTTTTTAGTTTAAATTTGAATATTTTAATTCTCACAAAATACAAAATCATCTTGGAAACCACCCCAAGGTTTAAATTTGCCCGGTTTCGATAGTTGGATGGACTATGTTTTCTGGTTTTGTCGATGAAGATTGAAAATCGAACTTCTACGATAATTAGAGGGTATAAAACGGAGTTTTCCCTTTTTAACAAACTTTTCCACTAAAACTGCGACTTATATATCTTGGCATTTGAGTTTGCCGGAGGAGTGCCTTTTTATAATTTTTTGAAACGAACATATACTTTCTGCAAAAATAAAAAGTCTTATATTACTAGGTGGGCTTGATCACAATTTTGTGGCCATGAAAGTTTCAAGCTTTTTGCAGGCCTGTCTTTAGGCCAATCGGCCATTTTACAATTTCGTTTTTTTTCCTCAAAAGTAGTCTGTGCACCGTGCACGAAGGTATGGATTGTAACCTAGAGTCTCACGTACAATCTTTACTGAAGTAGCTTGTACTCTTCAATTCTTGGGTATACTAGAACAATTTAGCTTTGAGTGTCTTGCAGGCATCTGGTCAATTGGTAAGTCGTCGTCCTACCTTGTCTCCATGTTTGTGCCCCAGAACGAACCGCTTCTTTAATATCTACCGTGACGGGTGAGATAACTGAAGAAGATTATTTTCCTTTTTATAAGGAAAGGAAGATGACTAAATTTGAACACGACGCTAGCTAGCTCGTGTAATTCCTGAGACGACCGTGTGGTGATGCGGTGTTCTTCAACGAGAACGATTTATTCGGGCAAAATCCGGCGCCGGTGACATTTCGTGTTGTACTTACCTAGTACGATGGAGCGCTCCCATCACACGTTGCGTCATAATCAAATACTTGTGTTGTGTGCTTGGCGAAAGTGTCTGTTCTAGGGATGCAAATTGGTGGCCCTTTTTTAATTTAAAGTTTTGTACTAATTTTTCAAAATAAAATCTGAATATAGAGAATTAGTACAAAATTTTTAACTAAAAAAATTGAAAGTGCGTCTAATGATAGCTAATTGACACCCCTAGTCTGTCCACTTCAACAAAAAGTGGGCAAGTTTTTTCTTAAAAAAAGTGGGCAAGTTTTCATCTACATTCCACGCACTACAATTTGAGAAAAAGCAATTGTTTAAAACCTTTGATTGCCATTAAAGGAAAAGAAAAATTAGATTTGTACTATTAAAAGATCTTAAAGTTAGATATATACCATCGTTATCTTATTGACATGTGAAGTTCACAGGAGGAGTTAATGATATGTGGATATTAGACTGATGGCTGCCGTTCCGTTCGTCGACCTGACGGCCCCTGAAGACGTACTCTGCCGTACCATTTCTGCCTGCATGTCCGCCCGCATCACGCCGACGTCCGTTTTAACTTTTTAAGTTTTAACATGTCTGACCCGGCACCGGACATTCAGAGAATTTACAGTGTGTGTGTGTTGCCGGCTGCCGCGGATTCGCGGACGAACTCCGCAGCTGGCACGCAGACGCACAGGATGACAGGAAGGAAGTCGCCGTAGCCGCAGCCGGCAGCCTCCGTCTCTGACAATCGGTGGCCACGCCATTCGCACGAACGAGCTCTTCGTTCTTGGAGCAAGCCGCAGCGAGGCCTCCTCGATCGGATGGGCAACTGCGCGTGCCACGCGTCTCGGTTCCGGCACGGCGCCGAGGCCGCGCCGTGGAGCGACGACGACGGCGGCGGGGAGCCGGCGTGGGCGGAGCGGCGGGAGAGCGGCAGCGAGGAGAGGAAGAGGGCGGGCGTCGAGGTGGCGGTCAGGATCAGCAAGAGGCGGCTGCGGAGGCTGATGGCGGAGGCGGCATGGGGCGCCGGGATGACGGTGGAGAAGGTGCTGGCGGATATCGTGAGCGCCGGCGGCGAGGTGGTGGTCCACGGCCGGCGCCGCCGGCGGTGGGAGCCCGCGCTGCGGAGCATCCCCGAGGCCTTGGAGTCGTGACGACTGACGACGACGACGTTGGTGCACCGTGCACGGGGATGGAACGATGCAGATAAAAAGATACACGAATGCAGTGAGATCCGGCGCCGTCAGCGTTTCATGAAGCATGCGTTGTATAGTTGGAGTAGGAGGGAACTTCACTTTGTTAGCAGATCGATGAGCGCACAGCGTTGCTCCCAGAGAGCACTGCGTGCGAGCTTGCCAGTTGCCGTGCCATGATGACGTCGTTCTCTTGATGCCCGTAGTTACCGTTCTGCCTTTTCCATGAAAAGCGAAGTAGAGAGGTTGCGAAAACATGCTCGATATCAACAACTTTGAAGCTAAACAATTTTTTTTTTGGAGTGGAGAAGCTCAACAATTTTATATATATATATATATATATATATATATATATATATATATATATATATATATATATATAAGAACAAACTGAACAAGTCTGACTGTCTTGTGAATCTTGTCTTGTTCCCCTTCACAGCCTCGCGTGGGCTCGGCCCAACCGCACAAGCAGGCCTTGCGTGCAAGCCATGATCCGGGCCGAACTCAGGCCGCGCCGCACGCGGCCCAGCCCCAGTTCCAATAGTTTTTTTTTTTTGCAAAACCAAAACCGCAGCCGGTTCCTACCGGCCGCCTCCGCCTCTCGGCCCCGCCGCCCCGGCAGCCGGCGGGCGGACATGACACCTCAGCTCGCTCATCCGCCGCGTGATACGGACATACGCCACGACCACGGTGGCCCCGTGCTCGCTGTCCGGTCGCAGGAGAGCTCCGCCTTGCTCTCCCAGCGCCGCGCCGTTGCGGGGGAGGGGGACGGGCGGTTCGCCCGCCGGGTATGGCCGCGCGTCGCTGCTCATCCGGGGCTGTGGCGCTGGCTGCGGCTTCGGTACTTATCGGCATTGGTTGGTTATCCGAACTTCCTTCTTCGTCGCCGACCAGTAGTTCTAGCTCTTTGCTTTTGTTGTTGTTGTTGTTGTGTATTTAACTGATTCAATTAGCATTGACGCGTTAGCTTTGGTTTCATCGTACTTAGTTGCTCGGTGTGGGGATTTTTACAGATCCAGATTAATTTCTGAGTATTTCTTTTGATACTATTAACTTAATTTGCTTGGTAGTTGGTACTCCCTACATCTAGGCCTGATAGGTGTTAGCTCGCCGTGTTATTCGTATGCAATTTAGCTCAGCAACCCGGAGACATTGGATATGCAAGAATCAACCTTCTCTAACACGAACGACGCACCTAGCACCTTCCTGATTATTAATTTCCTAAAAAAATTATTCAACGAATTCCTTGAATCAAAATTATGCTATTTAATTTAAATATATTTTATGAATATTGTGGGCTTGGCAATGTGGTTGTCACTGAAAAACACCTGATCGGGATCTAGCAAACCCATTTCAGATACAAACTTCAGTAACAAGAAAGGTGATGTAGTTGCTGCAGCTTGAGTATTGTTTACATGTTTTTGAGTTCCCTGGCTTTGCGCTTGCAGGCTTTTAGGCATACAAACCTGAAGCCTCCAACACCTCAGCTGTTGAAGTTCCTGTTGATCTCCATCAGCTCTCACTGTCACTGAGGACTTCAGTGAACAACAACATTATGATGGACTTGCCTTTCCATGCTACATATCCTGTAAGATTTCAGGTAATCGTGATATATATATATATTGTTAGATTGTAGTGTGCAAGAAATTACGAAGAATATGTGTCTTTTGCTTATCAGCCACACTTATGAGATTTTGTCAGGGACAATAATTTTTAGCTTAGCTTATTGATACTAGCAGCTGGGCAACAGTTGATCTTTGTGTGCCATACTTATCCTATGTTGATGAAAGAATAATATACATTCCAACTCATGTCATGATTCTCCAGAATTTTGATTTCGATCCTGATAGAGGGAATAATTGTGTGTATTCCTCCAAACCCTAGAAGGGTGGGATATATAGTTCCTATACATGGGCCTCTATACATGGGCTCACATATACACCAACACCCCCCGGCAGTCTGAACTACCGGCGCAGCGTTGTTCAAGACCGGACAAGAAAAAAAGTACAAAGGGCAAATACCCCCCGCAGCCACAACTAGCCACCTGCTACGTTAAGGCTGGAGCGAAACTCCGAGAAGGTCGAGGAGGGTAGTCCCTTGGTGAAGGTGTCGGCAAACTGGGAGGTGGTCGGGACATGGAGTATCCGAACATCGCCGCGGCGATTCTATCGCGCACGAAATGCAAGTCGATCTCCACGTGCTTCGTCCGCTGATGCCGAACGGGGTTGGTGGAGAGGTACACGGCACTGACGTTGTCGCAGTAGACGAGCGTGCTCTAGGCGAGCGGGCTGTGGAGCTCCGCCAAGAGCTGTCGGAGCCAGGACGCCTCAGCCACGCCATTAGCGACAGCCCGGTACTCCGCCTCAGCACTGGAGCGGGAGACAACCGGCTGCCGCTTGGACGACCAGGAGACAAGGTGCCGCCCAGGAAGACGGTGTAGCCGGAAGTAGAGCGGCGAGTGTCTGGCCAGCCAGCCCAGTCAGCGTCGGTGTAGACCACCAGCTCAGAGGTGGGAGAGCGGTGAAGAACCAAACTGAAGCCAGCAGTGTCACAGACGTAGCGGAGGAGACGCTTCAGGGCAGCAAGGTGAGACTCCTGGGGATCATGCATGTGAAGACAGACCTGCTGAACGGCATATGTGAGATCCGGCCGGGTGAAAGTGAGGTACTGCAAGGCACCGGCGAGGCTCCGGTAGGCAGTAGGATCAGCCACGGGATCACCCAGATTAGCAGACAGCTTCGTCTAAGTATCGACAGGAGTGGAGCATGGCTTGCAATCAGTCATCCCAGCCCGCTCCAGAATGTCGAGTGCGTACTGTCGCTGGTGAAGGAACATGTCAGACGGGCGAGTCTCAACAGTAACGTCTAAGAAGTGGTGGAGCTGACCAAGATCCTTCATAACAAACTTCCGCTGCAGAGAGGAGATGACACGCTCAAGCAACTGCTGACTGGAGGCGGTGATGCCTGATCAACCTGAGCAAGAGTTAATTTGTGGTCACCTTGAGCAAGTGATGCCTGATCGATGTCAGCTGGTTAACTTGTGGTGAAGGCATAACTATTGCTGGTCGAGCTTAGCCATGCAATTGGAAATGATGCATGTTTATTGCGAAACGGATCCTGGCACCTTCGAAATATTGGTATGATTCTGCTGTCCATCTATTTACATAATTTTTTATTTATATAAAAACTCTCTCCAACATGTGATTACATAATTATTTAACATGATGCTAATAGGGACTCATCTTTACTGAACATGGTGTTTATAGAAGCTGCATATTGCTTTTGCGAGACTTGCTATTATCAAATTAATAAGGAATCCAATTAATAATGTAGAATGGGACAGTTTTACTTAGACCTTGGATTTATATATGATACTTGTCACTTTTCTCAGTAGTCCAGTTTGAATCGTCCCAATTTCGCAGGATTTCTTTTGATTTTTTCGGAGCAGGCTGTATCAATTTAGCTAGAAACTGTATAATCCCCATGGGACATCCTTTGGAATTCTCTCCTTTTTTTGAAAATAATTTGGAATTCTTTCTGAACTGCTCTTACGCTGGTAGAATCTAGACATGACCACGGGCCACTCGACCCGATAAACCAACCCAACCTGTCCGAAAAAAATCCGACCCGACCAAGTGACGGATCGGGTACGGACTGAAATATTTAACCCGAAATTCAAAAAAACCCGATCCAACCCGAAAATTACACACAAAATTACGGGCCAACCTGATCTAACCCGAACCCGACCTGACCTGACCATATCATGGGCCGGGCATAGGCCAATATTTTTTGACCCGAAACCCGAAGTGACCCGACAGATGATCAGGTCTATAGAATCGTACCAGTACTAGCTAGCTGGCCACATCCCCTTATTCATCACTTATCATCATTATTATTTTATTTGTAGCACACGACAATGTGAGTTTCCACGTCAGGATCGGAGCTACTTTATTCAGGATCTCCACGCGTGCATGCGTGCCCTCGCATGCCGCCGCACTCACTCCACCCTAGGAGTATTGGTCGCCGGAGAAGACGCTGCACTCCTGGGGCTCCAGACGGCACATCATCGGCAATCCTGCGGCGTACTGCCGGGCCTTCGTCAACCTCACGCGGCCGATCCTTCTCCCGGTGCCGAAAGGGAACGGCAGGTACCTCTGCTGCCGGCCACTCTCGCCGTACCCCTCCCCACCGTAGTAACCTTCGCCGGCCGATTCGTCGCCGCCATACCCTTCCTCCAGCGGCGGCATGGTCTCCTCGTAGCCCCGCACCATGCGCCGGATGGCGGAGCAGCGGCACTCGCGGCTCACGTCCTGGAGCTGCTGGCAGCACCGCATCCGCAGCCCGACGCCCCACCGGAACGGGCCGAACCCGTAGCGCATGCCGCCGGTGAGCTGCCGGTCGAGGACCTGCCGGCACGCCTCCAGCGGGCTCTCCTCGACCTCCCGATAGCACCGCAGGTCCCTCAACCTCTGCCGCTCGAACCCGCCTTGGCCGACGGCCACAGCTGCCAGCGCCGCCAGGCACAGCGCCGCGGCAGCGGCGACGGTGACGAACTTGGCCATCTCTCAGCACGGATCACTGACAAATCTCTATCGCTTGTTGTTTGATCTTGCTAATTGCGCCCTCAATTGATAATGACGATGGTGGTGATGGGACTGGGTTTCTTTATAGAAGCCGGCTGCTGAAGACCGTGGCTCTGGCTACTTTGTGTGTGAAAACACACATACTGTTAGTTGTAAAGATCGATGCTTAGCTTGTTGGAACATTGCGATGATTTGGAGCTTTGTAAAACAGACTCGTTTGGAAAGATTTGTAAAGTATCTGTTCGCGTTGGTAAGGTAACACTTCACGTTAACATTTAGTCATTTAATGGATGTATCTAGCTGGGATGACACGGTGTGCTAGTGTGTACTCCTATAGTAGTGTAGTGTAGTAATGGGATTGCCTTTGTGGGCTTAATGGACTTACCTACAACTCTACAAGGCTGGTTTAATGGATAAGCATGCTTTAATTTGTTTCTATGTGCTCACCGAGGCGTGGATGTGCATATTGCCTTCTTTTGGTGCTTTTGGGTGTTGTTGGGAATGTGGCGAGGTTGGTGTCACGGCCTCACGGTAAGTGTAAATAAAAGGGAGATAAAAGTGTGACAAAAGGAATGGCATTCTTTTGTTTAAACCAAAACCCTTTTTGGGTATACTTGACAAACTTTCCGAAGGATGTACGGTGAAGTAGAAAGTTGCTTAGCATGCCAACTCAATCGCATATCACGTATTGACGTACTTTTCTTTATTACTACTAGTTCGATGATCGTCAATTCGTTATCATGCCCTGTAGTTTAATTTTACAAGAAAAATAGATATTGCTGCATGGAGCTTAGAATCTAGTAGATGCAATAAATCCAAGCAGCTTAGCATTTACTACACTGACTGGCTGATTTAGGCCCAGCCTGAACCTCGCAAAGTTTGTCGAAGTGTTCCTGTGGGTTTTCATTTCTGTTTTACCGCCTCTATGCTCAGGCCCAACTGACGCTGCCCCACGGGCCGTCGTCCGCCAGTGCTCCGGCGGTTTTTTTATTTTTTATTTTCGTTATTTACAAAAATATATTTTCGGTTTGAAAATTTACAGAAATATACCTCGGCCGCCCGGCAGCGGGGCGGTTAGGACCTGGCCGCCCGGCAGCCGAGCGTCAGGGGCTTATCCGCAAAAAAGATGAAAAAATTTGCTAACAGCTCCCTGGGGACCGGTCGCCCGGCAGCCGGGCGGCCGGCCCCCCCAAGCCGCCCGGCAGCGGGGCGGCCGGCCCCCCACCCCTATATAAGGTGTTGGGTGCCCCCTTACCCCTCGTTTGCCTTACAAAAAAATCCAAAAAAAAAGAAAAGAGAGGAAGGGAGGGAGAGGCAAAGCGGCGAAGCCCTGTTGGATTTTCAAGCAGGCAACTTTAGGTAACTAAAATTTTCTACATTTTATAAATAGATTATGTTGTAATTATTTTTTTAAACAGTAGATTAGAAATCAGTTCAATTATTGTTAGGAGTGATTAGCGGTACATTTAGATGCAATTACTTGTAGTGATTAGAGTTGCTATAGTACATTTTGTGTTAGATTTAGTATCAGAAAATACTAGAAAATTGTTAGAGAAGTATTATAAAGTCTTAAAAATTGGAAGATAATATTAATAAATTTTAGAAAATGTTAGAAAATTATAGAAAATTTTAGAAAATGTTAGATTTTTTTAGAAAATGTTAGAAAATAGTTTAGCAATCAGTTTAATTATTATTAGGAGTGATTAGTGGTACATTTAGGTGTAATTACTGATAATGATTAACGTTGATATAGTATATTAGCAATCTGATTGCTCACTTGTGGTTGCCAGGGCTCAACACCATGGCATCCTCAGGATCCACCTAGATTCCATGGAATAAGGTGACAGAAACAGTCCCCCAAGGAGTCCAGGTGCCTATGTGTTTTTGCGGATCCTTGTGCAAACTAATGAAATCAAGGGTTTTGGGGGACGACTTTGGCAAGAGATTCTTCATGTGAGAGAATTACGAGTACGACCCGCCCAAGCATTACGGCAAGGACCGAGCAAAGGTACTACAAAACACTATCAGAGTTTGTCACTTTCAAATCTAGTAATGACTTCTAACATGATTTGGGGAAAGACTCCACCGTCTCTATGTGATTTCGTGCAGTGGTTAGACGCCGAGCAATCTCAGCAGGATAAGGACCACGTGGAGCGTCAAGCAAGGTGGGCTGCACAAAGGTGGCAACGAATGCTGCATGAAGAACAGATGGAGGAGAAACGCAAGAAAAACCAGGAAGAGATTCAGAAGAGGATTGCAGAAGTGGAACGTCAGAAGGCAGAGGAACGTGAAGCTGATAGGGAGAGGAAGCGAGAGAGGGCCCGCCGTGCTAAGGAAGCAGGGTCTGAAGCTATTAGGAAGGGAAAATATCCCCGGTGCACTCAGTAAAGCACCACCATGTAATTCCGGCATTTTACATTTCCTAAGGCATGTTAGGTTTACTCACAACACGAGGTTATCGTGTTGCACATGCCATGTTTTTTATTGTTCAAGTATCTAGTAGTACGAACGGCTTAAGCCTCTGCTTTGTAATCGTAGCATTGTTTAGAAAACTGTATTGCAAACCAAAAATTTATGATTCGTAAGTACCATTCTATTTTCAGTACACTACATTCACTGAGCAATATAATTGAACCAACCTACACATTTAGAACTACAACCAAGAAATCTTACTATACAAATACCTTCGTAATATTACATGCTACAATCTGGTGCAAATACATATCCATACATAACGAAATGTAATTATGATATACATGTCGGAATACATATCCATACATCTAGTTCAAATACATATGCACACATAACGAAATCTAGACGCGACGGGCTCCAAAATCCGGAGGCAATCCATCGGTGGGATTTCCAGAAGGTCCAACCTCAGCACCAGCATTATCTTCTTGCATTTTAGGGCACTTCTTGTAAGTGTGATCATCTGCTCCACACAGGTTGCATCTTTTTTTCTTCTTTCCTGCCTCAGACTCATCCATTCCGTTACGGATACGAAGTGCCTGCCGTCGACCTACCCCTCTCCTAGCATCTGGATTGTGAATGTACATTGGAGAGATATTTGGTGTTGTGAATGATCCCAGACTGCCTATGCCATATATCTCATAACCCCAAGTGTGCACAGCGGTTTCTTTTCTGTAATATTGTGAAACAAAAACCCCAGGATCCAACCCAGATTCTAAACATGCCGCAATGACATGGGAGCATGGTAAGTGAAGAAGCTGTGGCTTCTTGCATCTGCAAAAAACCTTGCCTTCCGGCGTTATCAAGCAATCCTGAACGACCCTTTGTCTGCGGACACCCTGCCATGTCTTGTCCTTGCATGAAACCTCAAACCTTTGATCCTTTGTGCCCATGGAGACCGCTTTGTGATATTGAGCCTTTTCAATTTTTTCTTTCACGTAGTTAGTGACCCTATTACAAAAAATCACACCTGGATCGTTAAGTAAGAAAGAAGCTGCCTGGTACCGCTCTCTGAAGTACCTTATGCATCCGTACATGATGAATTCAACTATGCCAACAAGAGGAAATCCACGAACATGACACATTACCATATTGTAACACTCTGCGTGGTTGGCTGTCTCGATCCCATATCGGCGACCACCAGTGTCGTATAGAATTGACCACTTCTCCTTAGGTGCATCATTAATCCACTGTGTGAAAGGTCCGCCGCCGGAGCGTCTCCAGCTGGAGGTTGAGGCCTGTTCCTTTAGCAGCTCGGCGCACATGTTATCTAGCACCTGCCACAATGCATCAAACTTCCGCTACTGATTCTGAGTGCACAATCTCTTGAACAAATTCATAAGTTCTTTATTCTTGAAGCGCTCATAAAAATTTGCACCCATATGCCTTATGCACCACCTACTCACAATATCTGGTCATAGAGGAGGCTGTCCTCGACTTTCTTCATGTAGTTGCCTTATTGCTGCTAGAAGACCAGCATGACTGTCACTGATAAGGCAAATATCAGGCCTTCCAGCAACAACGTGAATCTTCACACGTTCAAGGAACCAGTACCAGCTCTCTGTGTTCTCATTCTCAACAAAAGCAAAGGCGATGGGAACCACCTGCTTGTTGCAATCAATTCCAATCGCAGTCAGTATTGTCCTCTTATATCTTCCTGTCAAGAATGTGCCGTCAATACATAGAACAGGAAGACAATACATAAATACCCTCACACATGCACCAAGGCAGAAGAAAGCACGAAGCAGAAACCCAGGCCCCCCATCTAAACTCGGTACAATGTAGGTATCAGCCGCGCTTCCAGGATTTCTCTGCACAATTGCTGACATCATGTGAGGCAGGTTATCATATGATGCCTCATATGTGCCAAATCTCATCTCAAACACCTTTTGTTTTGCCCGCCAAGCCTTTGCATAGCTGATTTTGTATTGAAAATGGTTGTCGATGTCTCTAATTATCAATTTTGACTCATAATCAATTTTGTCCAGAATCATCCCATACATCTTCTTGGCAACGAAAGTGGATGTGATGTTACGGTGAGTTTGAGCAACAGCAGTTAATCTACATGTATGTGGTATAACAATTGAACACTCCCATTGTGTCTTGTACTTGCCCTTTAGGCATGTACTCGCCATGTACAATCGCCATTGACACACTTCACCTCATATTCTTTGCTGCTAGACTTCACAACTCTGAATTCCTTCCTCAACGATATAGCCCAAAGCTTCACAGCATCTTTCACAGCTTCAATGCTAGGATACTTTGCCCCATACACAACCTCATTTTCTCTGTATTCGTACTCATTACTCCTAACATCCTGTATAACTGGATTTCCAAAACCCTTGCCTCGCCATTCACCTAGCAACGGGTAGTCCTCATCGTCTGATGAGTCCCC
This sequence comes from Panicum virgatum, assembly GCF_016808335.1. Classification (NCBI taxonomy): domain Eukaryota; kingdom Viridiplantae; phylum Streptophyta; class Magnoliopsida; order Poales; family Poaceae; genus Panicum; species Panicum virgatum. The sequence goes on along the minus strand of NC_053147.1, from coordinate 21,218,941 downwards.
ACATTCTTCCATCATTCGAGCCTCTTGGTCTTCATTCTGTACAACTTCCACTATTCCAGGTATCCGCTCCCCCTCTTCAGCTAAACCTTGCGGCTCAGGTTGAATGACATGCACGTTCTGATATTCTTTTTCTCCTACCTGATTAGATATAATTTGCGGCTCAGGTTCTGTGACATACATGTTCTGATCTTCATTTTCTTGTTCCACTGCTTGGTTCATATGAGATGAAGTACTTGTTGACCCTTCACCGAAATGGGATGCCTTCTGGTGAATCTGAATTAGTATTGCAAGAGGCCACCCGCGGTCAAGAGCTGCTTGCATGTAAGTCCGTCATTCTTCAGTGTTTGTTATAAGCATCAACTCCTAGAAATCCCATTCAGTTCCCCAATTTGTCACAGTCTGAACGGTTAGTAAATGAGTCTTTGTATTCACATTGAATTTCTCGTGAAGCCATTTGCGTATGGAACCAAAGCTCATCTCTAAGGGTTTATCTATTCCGCACTCTCTTCGTTCAAAAGCTGATAGATCTACTCCATACGCATCATGAGAAATATATCCAACACCATAATGAACTTGAAAACGAAGCTTGCTCGACATATCTGGACACACAATCATGATATTAAATTGATTGCTAATCTACTGTTTCAACAAAAATAATTACAACAAAAATAATTGCTCGACATATCTGGACACACAATCATGTTATTTGTAAAGCGTAGAAGAATTTTGGTTACCTGCAGTCGCCGGCTCGAAAATCCGGCATGGCTTCGCCTCTCTCCATCTTTTTTCTTAGTTTCTAGAATTTTAGTGATGCAAATGAGGGGTGGGGGGACCAGCCAACCCTTATATAGAGGCGGGAGCATAGTCACAGAATTCGGGGTCGACGCCTCGCCCACGACCCGGGAACGCCGTTCTGATTCGAGGGTCGGGGTCAAAGAGGGTCAGTGTCCCATTCCATGTTGGATCGCGTCCCGGTTTGAGAGGGGTCGTAGCCCCATTGCTAGCAGATTTAATTGGGACAAGAATGTTATTGATAGCGGATTGATGTGGTTTTTGTTAGATAATAAGCTGAGTACGTGTAGTATGATCTAGATGTACTATTTTGTATGTTTCTTATATGCTTGTGCAGATTAGTTTCTTCATTAGTAGCACATATGTATATAGTTTTTGTCTTTTTAAAGACGCATCGACCCGAAGATATCGACCCGGATGAATCAGAGTCGCATTCCACATAATAATTTATCGTTCCATAGAAGTATACCCCCTTCGTACCACAATTTTATAAAGTGACGACCATCGACCCTCGACCCCGTTCCTCGACCCGGTCGACCCAGAAACTTTGTGACTATGGGCGAGAGAGCCGGTCGCCCAGCAGCCGGGCGGCCAGGCCGGCCGCCCCGCTGCCGGGCGGCCGCCCGGCTGCCGGGCGACCGGCCCCAGGGACCTGTCTGCAATTTTTTTCATCTTTTTTTTTGCGGATAAGCCCCTGCCGCGGCCGCCCGGCAGCAAGGCGGCCAGGACCTGGCCGCCCTGCTGCCGGGCAGCCGGGGTATATTTCTGTAAATTTCCAAACCGAAAATATATTTTTGTAAATAACGAAAATAAAAAATATAAAAATATAAATACCGCCGGTGCTCCGCCTCACTGCCTTGGTCACTGTCGGGCTCGCATATCCAAACTTGGTTTGCTCTTTGGGAGAGACACGTATTCGTTTTCCGTTCGTCGTTCGTGACCCATTGTTTTCATGTGTTCCAAGCAGGTGGCAAGCGGACACGATCGTCAGTCCCCTTCCCCTACAATCTTGTGCGATTCACAATCTCCCCGGAGCTTTAGAGTTAGAGAAACCCGAGACGCTGCTGGACACGCAGCTCCCCTCAGCTAGCCGCCCCTCTCTTGGACCTGCTCCCTTGAACAGGTTCGTTGTCGCAGCTCGGTCCTCCAACAGCCACGAAGCGAGAGAAGCATCGTCACCAATCATTCGCAACGCGGGAGGGTGATGAGACCCCCCCGTCAGCTCCGACCAGCGCCGGATTCTCAATCCAAGTACGAGCGGCCACATGCACGCCGGACGCCGCCGCCAGTTTGTTCAGAGCTGTGCTGCAGCCTGCGGTCAGTATAGCGGGGGCTACGGCCGGCTAGCTCCTCCTGGCCAAGGTAGTTTAGTGGACAGCTCGGCCGTGCAGCTCAGTGTTATATACTCTTGGATCGACTAGATATTAATGGATCACATGAAGATACTTAAATCAAGGCATAGCCATACTTTCTTTAGATGTAGAAGCCATCAAGAGATGTTGATGGTATGTGTGACTCTTCCTAGTACTTGCAATAGATAAGCTTGATCAGGAATGAATGAGAGGAGATAGATGGTTATCAATTGATCACGACCATCTCCTCTATTTATACTATTGTGCACTAGGGGACCAACACCAAAACAATTGGCCATTGCCCACTGATCATAGGCAAAACCATTTGAGACTCAAATGGTTTTTGGCAAGACTTAGGGCTTAAGTTTTGACTAAACTTGAGGGCCAAGTTTCTAGCAAAACTTGGGCTCAAATGGTTCTAGCAAAACCATCTGAGGCTTAATGGTTTAGATCCTAGCCATTCATTTATATTTTAACAGCCGAGATCATTTCCAACATTCTCCCTTTGATCGTAAGATTAAAACATTATAAATTCATTTATCAATAAAATAGCATACAAATATAAAAGGATCATAACGGTCAATAATGTACCGAGAGACCCTATTTACCATCGTACACTAGTTTACATCAAAACAATCTTCTTTAACTTAAGAGCTCATACACCATTTTACATAAAGGTATAGACTCACTCTATGATAAAAAGTACACCAAGACAATAGATTACAATAGTCAATTAATTACTATTGAACCAAATGACTATGGTTCCTATTACATTTCAGAATGAGTCCTCTCAGCTTATGGGGAGATGGTGTCTTCACGGTCCCAATTAATTTAAGATCAAAGGCTTTTCTACCAAACCCATGCCGGCAACATGATCTCTGAATATACTGGGCGGTAGGCCTTTAGTAAGAGGATCCGCGAGTCAATGTGTTTGGCAGCACCACTTGACTTGTTGTTACTCGAATAAAGTACTGCTGGTTGATTATCGCAGTATAAAGTGAGTGGTCCTGAAATACTATCCACCACTCTTAATCCTGGAATCAAGTTCTTTAACCAAGTTGCCTGTCCTGTGGCCTCATAATATGCTACAAATTCTGCTTGCATCGTTGATGAAGCAGTAACTGTTTGTTTGGAGCTTTTCCACGAGATAGCTCCACCAGCGAGTGTGAAGATATAACCTGACGTGGATTTCTTAGTATCAACACATCCCGCAAAATCAGCATCCGAATAACCCACAACTTCAAGGTTATCAGATTTCTTATATGTGAGCATGAGATCTTTAGTGCCTTGTATATAACACAAGGTTTTCTTAACGGCCTTCCAATGATCAATTCTAGGATTGGATTGATATCTGCCAAGCATCCCAGTTATGAATGCTAAATCAGGGCGAGTGCATACTTATGCATACATAATACTTCCCACTGCTGATGCATATGGGATAGTCTTCATCTGCGCAGCCTCAAATTCATTCTTTGGACATTGAAATGTCCCAAATTTATCGCCCTTGACAATAGGAGCAGGCGAAGCTGAACATTTGTGCATATTGTACTTCTTGAGTACTTTCTCAATATATATTTTCTGAGATAACCCCAAGATCCCATTGGATCTATCTCGGTGAATCTCAATGCCCAAAACATAAGATGCTTCACCAAGATCTTTCATATCGAACTTACAAGATAAGAACTTCTTGGTTTCCAGTAGCAAATTGATATCACTGCTGGCTAAAAGAATATCATCCACATATAACACCAAGAAGACAAATTTACTCCCCCTGAACTTGGTGTATATGCAATTGTCCACTTTATTTTCTTTAAAACTAAATTGTCTGATAATTTGGTCAAACATCAAATATCACTGTCTTGACGCTTGTTTTAAACCGTAAATTGATTTCTTAAGTTGGCATCCTAAATGTTCTTTATCTTGTACAGCAAAACCCTCAGGTTGAGCCATATAGACATCTTCATGTAAATCACCATTAAGAAAAACCGTCTTTACATCCATCTGATGTAATTCTAAATTAAAATGTGCAACAAGCGCCATTATGATTCTGAATGAGTCTTTCGAGGAAACATGCGAGAAAGTCTCATTATAATCAATGCCTTCCCTCTGAGTGAAGCCTTTAGCCACAAGTCTGGCTTTGAATCTTTCAATATTACCCTTGGAGTCATATTTTGTCTTGTAGACCCATTTACAGCCTACTGTTTTGGCTTCTTGGGGAATTTCAACTAAATCCCAAACTTTATTTGTACTCATAGACTTCATTTCTTCTTGCATTGCACTAAGCCATTCAGAAGCATATTTATTATGCATGGCTTCTTTAAATGATTTGGGATCATCATCCAATGCATACTCATCCATATCTTCAGTCACATTAGTGACATAATCACTCAAAATTGCAGGCTTCCTAATGACTCGCTGTGATCTCCTCAATGTATTTTCATTAGACATATCAATCACAGTTTGAGGGTGTTGAACATCTTCACTAGGAAGATCATTAGGAGTAGCTTGTGAGACAACAACCGGTGTCTCAACTGGTGTTGTTTCAACAGCCCTTTCATTTGAAGGTGCAATCCCAATAGTTGGAGCAAAATATGGTTCTTGAATAATAGGCATTGGGACATAATCCCGTTTTTCTTCAAGATCTATCTCCCGGGTGTTATTTCCCCTTTCATCATTTCACTTTCCAAGAACACTGCGTGTCTTATTTCAACAAACTTAGTGAACTGATTTGGACAGTAAAATCGATATGCTTTATACTTGTCAGGATATCCAATAAAATGGCAACTGACAGTCTTTGGGTCCAATTTACCCATATTAGGATTGAAAACTCTAGCTGTAGCGAAAATGGCCTCTCATGCCATATTTCAATATAATGTTTTGGTGATTGATATAGACAGCACAACACTAGGACTAATATGATTGTTAAGATGACCATTCTCAGACTTTTAGATTCAAGTGATGACAAAGAGAAGATAAGCGTAGCTAGGCCCGAAGGGCCGCACCTACGGTGGTTCCGCCTCTTCGGTCCAAAGGACAAGAATTGAAGAGACCGTGAAGAAATCCAAGTCAAAGAAATCAAGACAAAGATACTTTAGTATTACCGATTGAACCGGCACTGAGAAAATCACATACGTCGGTGCATTGACTTGGAGCACACCAGGAAGTTTAGTATCACCGGTTGAACCGACATTAGGAAAGTTGAGAACGTCGGTGCAATGGACACAGAAGTTGAGGCAAGGTCTATACACCGGATGAACCAACGATTGGGTCTTGATGAACGCCGGTGCAGTTGTCCAGAGAGTTTGTTTTTCAGAGTTCACAAGACAACTACACTCACTGGTTAAACCGATGCAGCATCGTTTGATTGCCCGTACACGCAACGGCTAGTTTTTGAGGCGGACAGTTTAGTATCACCGGTTGAACCGACGATGGCTATTGGAGGTACGTTGGATTAACCGGCGTTAAGTACTTTTCTGGCAGCTTTTCTCCAACGGCTATATTTGCTTGTGCTACCTATATATACCCCCAAGGCCGGGTCATTTGAGGTTGCTAGAGACTATGAAAGCATAAAAGAGTTAAAGATCCTCTCCAACCACCTTAGAGCTTCATTGTACATCATATAGGCTTAAGCACACTTGTGAGAGTGCTTAGTGCTTGTTTAGGCTTAGTTCTTGAGAGAACTAGCTTGAGTGAAAGTCTTGCTGCGGCAAGCATCTTGTGTACTCATCGTGTGACCCTCCGACTTGGTGTGGAGCGACAACAACACTTTTGTGCGGGGAAGGAGACCCCTCTTGGTGAGAAGCTCCGATAGTGAAGACAGTGCCGTTGGTGATGCTTCGAGAGAGACGGTGGCGGTGGCCTTGTCTTGGTGACTTGGGGTCACTTAGCTTTTGCTTGCCGGGAGCCTTGGTGGCGAACGCAAGACGGTGATCAAGCGAAGAGACTCGGCATCACACTTGTTCGTATTGGACAAGTGGCCGTGGACGTAGGGAGGGACTTGGTGTCCTAACCGAACCACGTTAAATCGTGTGTCTTGGTGTCATCACGGGAGTTTGCATATTCTCTCCCTTACCTCTTTACTTACCGTATTACCTTTCCGCATTTACTCTTCTTGCGTGGCTTTACTTTCCTAGTTAGTTTGATTAGGATTGGCTATATGTTGCAAGTCTTTTAGGGGTAAGTAGAGAGTAGCATAGATAAACCTTAGTCATAACTAGCATGTGTAAGACGTGTTAGGTTTATCCTATGCAAATAGTTTGAGCCCTAGGATAGAAAGCGATTAGCGACCCTATTCACCCCCTCCCCCTCTAGGGTCGGACACCCCAGTGATCCTTACACTAACTTCAGCAGGACAACCCCAAACATGTAGATAATTCAGGGTTGGTTTTCTCCCAGTCCATATTTCATAAGGTGTTTTGGGCACTGATTTGCTGGAAACTTTATTCAAAACATGACAAGCTGTTTTAAGAGCCTCCATCCATAAATTAATGGGTAGAGTAGAGTGACTCAACATACTTCGTACCATATCCATAAGAGTGCGATTACGCCGTTCAGCCACTCTTTTTTGTTGTGGTTCACCTGGTGCAGAGTACTAAGCCTTTATGCCATTTTTCTGTAAAAACTTAGCAAATGGACCAGGAATTTGGCCATAAGGCATATGCCTCCCATAATACTCTCCACCACGGTCTGATCTTACGATCTTTATCTTCCGATCATGTTGATTCTCCACTTCAGTTTTGAACAGTTTGAACTTGTCCAATACTTCAGCTCTTTCTTTCATCGGATAGATATAACCAAAACGGGAGCAATCATCAGTGAAGGTTATGAATAAATCAAAACCATCCACCGATTTGACATTAAAAGATCCACAAATATTTGTGTGGATTATCTCCAAAACCCCTTGGCTTCTATTAGCACCTTTTTTAATTTTCTTAGGATACTTTCCCTTAATGCAATCTATGCATTTTTCATCATCAAAAACCAAGGAGTGGAGTATATTTTCTTTAATGAGACGTTCAATCCCCCCCTCGAAATATGGCATAAATGATAGTGCCATAATTTCGAAGAAGTCTCATTATCATTTTTTTTACGCTTATTATCAGGAGTTGATACAATATTATTGATTGCATCATTTGTGGAAATAAGATAAAGTTTGTCTTGTCGGATGGCAAGACCAACATTATTCTCATTAAACATCATTATACATTTCTTATTTCCAAAATTACAACCAAAACCATCATCATCCAAACATGATACAGAAACTAAGTTTCTTTTCATGGATGGTATATATAATACATTATTTAGTTGAAGCTCAAAACCAGTATGTAACAAAAGTGTAAAAACACCAACATCTTTAGCTTCAACTTCAACTCCATTAGCCACCCTGATTTTTCTTTCCCCTTTTCTTAGGGTCATCTTGGTAGCGAATCCCTATAAGGAATTAGCAATGTGAACGGTTGCTCTTGAGTCAATCCACCATGTATTGGTGGCATAATCAACATACAAAGACTCATCTACAAAAGTAATGAAATCATTACCTTTCTTATTAAGCCACCTTAAAAAACCAATGCAATCTTTCTGGAAGTGTCCAGGCTTGCCACAGAAATGGCATCCTTCTTTCTTTTCTTCACTTCTAGTATTTGTGTTGGCATTTTGCTGGGGCTTTTGCTGGAGCTTATTCTGCTGGATTTTCTTAGAACATTGCCTCTTATTTTTAAACTGAGAATTTTTAGGCTTCATATATTCATTGACAAATCTTTTATATTGCCGTTTTTGAGAGGCCTGAAATTGACCAATATGTTCAATTCTCTCAGCCTTAAGCCTATCTTCCTCTTGGACACACATGGCTATCATTTCATCAATGCTCCACTTTATTTTCATAGCATTATAGTTGATGGTAAATGGAGAAAACTCCGGGGGCAAAGATGACATTATGAAATGCACAAGAAAGCCATCAGAAATTTTCATTTTCAAAGACTTAAGTTTAGCAGCCATGTGACATTTCTTCATAATATGCTCTCTTAAGCTTCCGGTCGGATTATACTTTTCTTCTACAAGCCTCTTTATTAAAGTGCTTGCATAAATTTTTGAGGAACCTTTGAATTGATCCTCAACTTTGCTAAGGTATTCCTTAGCAGTATTTGAGTCCGGAATAGCGCCTCTAATACTTTCAATAATAGAACTTTTAATTATCATGAGGCACTTACGATTTGATGGCTCCCATAAAGCCTTTTTATAATTATATTCCTTCAGGAGTGCTTCATAATTTTCATAGCCCTCCTGAGGCTCTTTAGGAGCGTCATTATTGAGAGTATAATCGAGATCCAGCAGAGCTAAATTGATCTCTAATTTTTCTTTTCATGAAACATAATTGCTCCCATTAAGTGGCTCAATACCGTTTATCAGTCCGGTAATATGAGCATAAGATGCTGCATCCACAAACATAAGGGAAAACTTTAGTGAGCAACATCATAAACTTCTTTTATTGATCAAATTCAAAATAGCTTTGGCCAAAATTGAATTAGAGCAATAAAATTTTGCGAAAATTATTCATTCATCAGCTTTGTCCAAAAAAATGAATAAAATTCACACTTTATTATATGCCTCAAAATTTATTTTATTAATCCAATCCAATCACCTTTGGGCAGAAAAGATTGAAAAATAAAATTTTGCAAAAATTATTCATTTATCAGCTTTGGCCAGAAAAATGAATAAAATTCACACTTAAATAGAGGCATCAATGATTACAATAAAAATAAATTGCAGCGGAAACATGTATTATTAAAAAAATTTAAGTATAAAGCTTATTATTTGCATAAGCAAAATAAAAACATGAATTAAATTTAATAGTAAAATGCCCTATATATATGTGCAGCCCATGAGTTAAATGAAAAACTTCACAAACCGGGCCAATTATCCTGGCCCGTTTACTTCCACCACCTTCCCACTTGGGCTCCATGCCCAAAAACCTGGGCTTGGGCCAAGAAACCGGTGCCCTGCGCCGGCCCATTTGGCCCACGGGGCGGCTGGCCGCCTCACACAGTCGGATCCTAATCCGACGGCTGAGGACAGGCCCACAGTGATCCAAAGACCACTAGCCGCCTCAGCCCCCTGAAAACCCTAAGTCTCATTTTTTTTCTTTCCCCTTCTCTCTCTTCCTCCCCTCTCCATCTCCTCACCCGGCGGCGGCGGGCGAGCCGGACCGCGACTCGGCGGCGCGCGTGTGGATCGAGGGCGGAGGGGCCGGCGGCGCTGCCGAGCTCCGCTCGCCAGAGCTGCGTGTCGCCTGTCCAGGCGCGCTGCTCGACGACGCCCTAAGGGCCTGCTCGCGCGCGAGCACAAAAGGCCCACGGCGGCGGCCATGCACGGCAGCGCCCCCCTCCCAGACGTCAGCGCACACGAGGGGAGCTGGCGTTGAGCATCTGCGACGGCAGACTAGGGGCCGCTCAGGGATAAAACCCGGAGTGGACACCCACTCAGAGGTGGCGGCCATGGTGATGCCGCAGTCAACGACATCCATGGCGGCCCTAAATTATGTCCGGCGCCATTCCTTAACTTAGGATTTAGCCTAAGGTTCAAGAAATTTAGGGAAATTCTTGTAGCTAGAGTTTCGGGATTTGGGATTTGGGTGCTCTAGGGTTCTAGCAATAATAAAACATGCTGGAACATGATAAACATTATGAGCACTGACTTGAATTATACATGAATCGCACAAACAATGAACTAATCATGCATAAACAAGATGAAAATCATGAGGAGGAACTTAAATTAAACATGAATTGCTTATGCAGTGAAGAAATTGAAGCAAGATTGTGCTAGATAGAGGGCTAACTAAAGTATATCCAGCAAGAATTGCATAAGAATATTCACGGACATGCACAAGAACATGAAATCTGGGCACTGGTACATCTAAAAAAGCAGGAACAACACATGAACAAGGATCCAAAATGATCTAGCATGGCTTTGGTGCCACTGTTATATACTCTGGATCGACTAGATACTAATGGATCACATGAAGATACTTAAATCAAGGTATAGGCATACTTTCTTTAGATGTAGAAGCCATCAAGAGATGTTGATGGTATGTGTGACCCTTCCTAGTGCTTGCAATAGATAAGCTTGATCAGGAATGAATGAGAGGAGATATATGGTTATCAATTGATCATGACCATCTCCTCTATTTATACTATTGTGCACTAGGGGAACCAACACCAAAACAATTGGCCATTGTGCACTAGGGGAACCAACACCAAAACAATTGGCCATTGCCCACTGATCATAGGCAAAACCATTTGAGACTCAAATGGTTTTTGGCAAGACTTAGGACTTAAGTTTTGACTAAACTTGAGGGCCAAGTTTCTAGCAAAACTTGGACTCCGCAAAACCACTTGAGGCTTAATGGTTTAGATCCTAGCCATTCATTTATATTTTAACAGCTGAGATCATTTCCAATACTCAGCTCACCGGCCGGCCCAGAAGCTCCAGTTCGCTACCCTTTCCTCTCGAGCTGACCGGCCCCCATGGCCATGTGGCCGCGAATCATGAAGCAATCCGCACTGCTGCCTGGCCTGGCTGCCCCTACCTAATGCGGGCTTCCGGCTTCGTCCTGGGGTCGTCGAATTCCCAGCTCTTTTGGGGTTCTTGCCATGTTGGGGGCGGTTGATGATTGATGAACTTGGTACGCGAGTACGCGACTGCGTATTGCCTGTGACTGTGACAACGCCGTCCAATGATGGGGAGCTCAAAGCTCATTGCGTTGGGTCGGCGCCTTGCAGGTAGCTAGCCGCCCTGTGCTGTATTGTAAGCCCGGGCCCGGCCGGTCTGCACATGCCTGGGAATTATGGGATGCTTACCGGCCAGCCGGCCAGTGCCTCTAGTACATGCATGTTCCTGCAATCCTGCTGCTGCTGCTGCTGATGCTTTCAGGTGAAAAAAAAAATCCGAGCTGGGGCGGCACGCAGGCTCCGATGACAAATAATGTCCACAACCAGTTCATGCATTTCAGGGTGTGTTTAGTTGGTGAAAAAGTTTGGATTTGAGTACTGTAGCACGTTTCGTTATTACTTGACAAATAATGTCCAATTATGAATTAATTAACATCATTAGATTCATCTCGTATGAATCAGTTAAACTGTGTAATTAATTATTTTTTCCAACTGTATTTAATGCTCCATATATGTGTTCGAAAATTTGATTTGATAGCTACTGTGCAAAAAAATTGAGAATTAAACGCTGCCTCACTTTTCTGGAAAGTGTGTGCTCAGGATAGGTGTGTGGGAGACGGCTGATGACTCGTACTGACCAAACCGAGTAACCGACGGGCTCCTGCGGGGATCATGCATCCTTTGCGTGCGATGCAGGGCTTGGAGCCCATCGATCAGTACTGCATATAGGCAGAGGCTGTACTTCGCGGTTCTGCTCGGGGAAGAGGGAGCTGCAAGATCGCTACATGCAAACAAACACACTGTACTGACGCTTTTCAATGGCCAAACGTGGTACAGTACTGCGATTTGCTTCCGATGATCCTTTTTTCTTTGTGCTCTGCACGCTTTTCCGGTTCACTTGGCTCCAATCAAACACGGTACAGGCAATGGCAGAAATCGTCAGCGTTGCGCTTCGTTTCGTTTCGTTTCGTTTCGGTGTCCGGATATATTCACTATTCAGTCCTCTCTTCCCTCCCAGGCTCCCAGTCACGATGTGATGCCAAAGATGTCTGCATGCAAAAACAGTTGGATGAGGATGATCCTTCACTAGCAAACCAGAAAATACAAGTATCAGCGGCCGGCCAGTTGTAAATTCACATGGCTCCGGAACCGGTTCAGCGAAAATTCAGTTGCTTTAGATAGCATCCGTGCCAAGAGCTTCCCGTAAAGGTATTTCAGATGTCTTCAGTTGACAGTACAAACCCTGTTTCAACGTGACAGTTCTTCTTCAGCTGCAGCAGCAGTGTGTCTACGCTGCTGCAACCCGGCGGCTGCACCTGCTACAGCAAAGATTCCGAAGACAAGAACAACTCACTGGACCGTGCGGCAGGCTCGAGCCAGCCTACCACATGCGGGCGTGGGGCCCCGCCCCGGCGCTATAAATCTCCGCCCCGTGTCGTGGCCGCCGCCAATTCAGCAGCAGCAGCACACGCCTCCCTTCTTCCACCTCATCAGGTAGTGGCCTCGCTCTTGGGCGGGCGACCTCCAGATGGCGTTCACGGCGGCCGTCCTAGCACTGCTGCTCTCGGCGCTCGCGGCGGCGGCGTCGGCGCAGCTGGACGTGAAGTTCTACAGCCAGTCGTGCCCCAGCGTGGAGGACGTCGTCCGGAAGGAGATGGTGCGCGCGCTCGCCGCCGCGCCCAGCCTCGCCGGGCCGCTCCTCCGGATGCACTTCCACGACTGCTTCGTCAGGGTACGCGTGCATCGCATCGCATCGCATCTCAGGCTTGCATTGGGAGCTCGATCGATCGCTAGCTGCTCCGTGCGTCTCGACTTGCATTGGCTTGTTGCTACTTGCTACTTGCTGACAAGTGACACCCATTGCTCCGTCGTCTCAGGGCTGCGATGGCTCGGTCCTCCTGGACTCCACCGCCGGCAACACGGCGGAGAAGGACGCGAAGCCGAACCTGACGCTGCGTGGCTTCGGGTTCATCGAGCGGGTCAAGGCCGCCGTGGAGAAGGCCTGCCCGGACACCGTCTCCTGCGCCGACGTGCTGGCGCTCATGGCCAGGGACGCCGTGTGGCTGAGCAAGGGCCCGTTCTGGGCGGTGCCCCTCGGCCGGCGCGACGGCCGGGTGTCCATCTCCAACGAGACCGACCAGCTGCCGCCGCCCTCGGGCAACTTCACCGAGCTGACGCAGCTCTTCGCCGCCAAGAACCTCGACGCCAAGGACCTCGTCGTCCTCTCCGCCGGCCACACCATCGGCACCTCGCACTGCTTCTCCTTCTCGGACCGGCTCTACAACTTCACGGGCATGGACAACGCCCGCGACACCGACCCGGCGCTGGACCCGCTCTACATGGCGCGGCTCCGCGCCAAGTGCCCCAGCCTCGACGACAACACCACGCTGGTGGAGATGGACCCGGGCAGCTTCAAGACCTTCGACCTCAGCTACTACGGCCACGTGGCCAGGCGCAGGGGCCTCTTCCACTCCGACGGCGCGCTGCTCACCGACCCCTTCACCCGCGCCTACGTGCTCCGCCACGCCGGCGGCGCCCACGGGGAGGAGTTCTTCGCCGACTTCGCCGCGTCCATGGTGAAGATGGGCTCCGTCGAGATGCTCACCGGCACCCAGGGCGAGATTAGGAAGAAGTGCAGCGTGGTGAACTGACCTGACTGGCAGGCGATCGATCATCGATGGACTGTTAGTATGTGCAGGTGCATCGTCAGTCAGTATGACAGTATGGGTTCAGGCTTCAGACTTTTTGGTTTCAGATGTACGACGAGTTTTACCTCCGTGTTCTTAATCTCTCTTTTTTTTCACTGCATTGATTGATTACGTTACAGCCCTTGTATGTATGTAAATCTCCCTCCTCTTCAGGATCAGGATCTGATGATGATACAATACTATAAACCCTTTTGATCTGTCGATTACCGGCTCCGTGTCTGTCGAGAGATGCCACTGCCGGGCACCTACTAGTTTTAGATCAGCACTGCCCATGCACCGGTGGTGATCCAGTTGTGCACGCACATGCGCGGCACACAAGGCGACACGCGTGCTCGACCGGGACCTGCTGGCGGCGGCGGCGGGCCGTGGCCGGCCGGAGGAGCACCGGTCAATAATGCACTCATGATCGGGGGTGCGCACGGCACGGTATGTGTTTCCGGGCATCTGGAGCCCCGATGCTTTTGTTGGTGGCTCGCAGCGCTGCCCCACGACCACGCTGGCGCCATTTGTTTACTGGTACGGGAGAGCCCTCCCGAACGTCTGCAACGGGAGGGAACAGCTTCTTGGAGCGGCAGCTCACATGGGACATGGCGTGGATGTGGATTGCTCGCTGCCGCCGATGGCATCTCGCCGGATCATCAGAGCGCTGGAACGGGCCAAAATAGGGCTGCAGTGCCGTTCTCTATTTGATATACAAAGATAGCTAAATATACAGTTTTACAACAGTTTAGACAGTTGCCGTCTCTTTACCTGTCTATGTGATGTTTAATACATACTCTAGTTGATATTATTTTGCGTGGGAGCACAAGCCAGAACAGTAGACGAGATTGTAGACAGCAACACACTCCTTTTTTTATTTAATGATGATCACATCAACTAATTTTGCTTACGTGGACTTATATAGACAACTGTTATCTTTTTTTTTTGAGATTTAGACAACTGTTATCTAACTTAGGCCCATTTCACTTTGTCAGCCCCCCCCCCCCAGGTAGATGGGAGTAGTGTCTTCTTTCACCGTCTCGGCTCTCCTCCTCCCATTTCCTCCCATGATCAGGCAGGCGCAGGCATGCTCTTCCAATCTCCGGAAGCCGCTGCTGTGACGGAACCGCCAAATTAAAACTCTAATTAAGCGTAATGGCCGTCATTTGAACACATCGGGCGCATTAGCTTAACGGCTTAATTTGGCGATCCCTTCTCAACCCACGGCCCGATCGAAACAACACCGGTAGTCCCACACGAAGGTGGGCTCAGATGGTACAAGCATGACACAAAATACTTGAAATTATACAAAGACGCGTGATAGAACTTTAAGTTTACAAACCGAGTTTCAAATACAAAATTTAATTTACATAAGTTGGAACCCTCATGAACTTGCAACTGGAGGTCTAAAGTTAAATTTGAAAGAAACTTCACTAAAACAACTACCCTACACTGCTGCCCACTCTCAGCCTAACAACACCGGTCAGACCGGTCCACCAGACCGGTATCAACAAAATAGATGGGCTGAACACTCCGCCCTCGAGTGTGCAACCCGACAAACCCCTAACCTAAGGGTCTCGCTCCACGACCTGCCACCCCTCTGCATCCCGGCGGATGAACTTGACGCAACAGGGGCAGAAGTCGACGTCCTGGGGTCCTGAAATAATAATGGTGGCAACAAACCCTGAGTATTCTAATACTCAGCAAGGCTTACCCGACCAGTGGGTATAACTTAGCCCACATATCTAGACATGCACGGCCTTTGGATGGTGGTTTGTTTTGCAGAAAAAAAAGCAACTAGAGGTGTATCCTTACTTTCCATGTTTTAGCCACACATTTTTGATAGATGGACTTTTACTAATGTTTGCCTATCTAAACACCCAAGTTGAGGCATACAATTAAGATTCAGAATAGTATCCATTTCTATGTTTCTAATATTCTATCTCATTTGCTACGGTGTGACAAAGAGATCAAGGCCCTCATATCCGCGAGACACGGCGAATCGATCCGATTTAACCTTGCAAGGTGGACCTAACCAACACGGCACGTATTTGCCCCGTCGGTCTATACATGCCAACCATTCCCCTCCCCGCATCGAACTACAGGAACCAGCCCAACGACATATGGTCAGTCGAGCTCAACGTGAGACCACCAAAAGTAAACATATGCATCCCAATTCTCCGCGACTACTCGACTCGCCCCAGGAGTTGGGTGCGGGTTCCTGTACTTTCGAAGCAAGGCAGTACTCGGCTTACCGGTTTCGACTACCTCCTACTCCCGGCATGCGGTTAGTACAATTCAATCCCCGATCAGCACTGCCACATCCACCGGTCCTTAATCGACACAGACGGGGCTAAGACACCCAGGAACCCTGTCCTGCTGCCATACCTATCCATCATCCCCGCCCGGTCTCATATCACCATATCCATTACAATCCAATCCAGCAATACTGAAGTATAAAGATAGTAATGTATCTCGCGAGTAACCGGCAATTACTCGGCTTCTAAAGTTTCCTGTGTCTCGCGAGTGACACGAAGCCACTCGACTTCTACCGGACTCTTTCAGCCTAGCACCGCTATCGACCTAGACTTACTAGTAAACCCAAGGTAAACCTAGGGATTATGCAACTAGGGTTTCAATCAATTCCCTAATACGTAATGCACAAGTAATAGATAAAACATATACATAGTGAATCATCATTTAAAATAATAGGACATGCACCGGGGCTTGCCTTGCGCCTGCTGCTCAACACTGGGGTGAGTGGGGCCTTGGGCCGACTCCCCGCGAACCTCCTCCTGCGGGGCTGGCCCCTGCGGCTCCTGTGGCTCCGCAACCACTGCGTATACGGATCCCTCGGCGACAACGTCTACACGTATGCAATGATATGAGAATGTATGCAAATACGATATGCAACAACAATCCTTAAAATGCCCAAGTAGAAACACTACAAATTTACCCCAAATTTACCCAATTCTACACCCAACAGTTCTATTAAAACCCGGAATTTCCGGACTCATACCCGGAGTATCCGGATTCCGAAAATCCGGAGTTTCCGGGCCTATACCCGGAGTTTCGCCCGGAGTGTCCCAAAACCCGGAGTTTCCGGGCCTATACCCGGAGTTTCGCCCGGAGTCTTCAAAACCCGGAGTTTCCGGGCTTATACCCGGAGTCTCCGGGCTTGACAGCATTTTCGCCCCAAAAACTGAAATTTCGATTGTGACAAAACCAACCCACAAAAATCCAAACCTTCCTAGACCCTAGTAGAGTGACTCATAAGAAGATGATTGACCCAAAAGAAATCGTTTAAAACATCCTAGAATGATCAATCCATTTAGCCCTAGCTTAGGTACCTTGAGGAGGCTTCCATTGCAAGAAAAACTCGAAAATGAAACCATCTCAAGGTGGAATACCTGGAGAAGATGATTCCCCACGTCGATTTGAGCTTCTTTGGCCGTGGAAATGGATTGGGAGGGAAGGATTTGGAGTTTAGGGCCAAAGAGAGAGGGAGAGCTCGTGGAGAGAGTGAGGAGGAGAGAGAGATCGCGGGAGAGAGTGAGAGTGAGTGAGAGAGAGAGTGATATATTTTATTTAAATGGTTGTGGGTCCAGATGACCAAATTATGAAAGTAGTAACTCCATGCCCGGAGTCTCCGGGCCAATGGCCGGAGTATCCGGGTGTTACAATCCTTCCCCCTAAAAGAAATCTCGTCCCGAGATTTAATGGATGTGCTAAATTGAGGAAAATGGAACTTGGTGAGTACCTTGATACATTTGTAACAATTCCGGACATTTAGACCGAACGAAGTCCTCCGTCTCCCAAGTAGCCTCTCGCTCGGAGTGATTACTCCACTGAACCTTATAAAATTTGCTGGTTTGATTCCGAGTAACCCGAGTCTTGAAATCAACAATTTTTATTGGTTGCTCCGGATAGACAAGATCGGGCTCTAGTTGCAATTTCTCGATGTCAACCATCTTTTCTGGAACACGGAGGCACTTCCGGAGCTGGGAGACATGGAAAATATTATGAACCGCGGATAAGTGAGTAGGAAGCTCTAGGCGGTATGCCACTGGTCCACACTGCTCACTAATAAGAAAAGGCCCAACATAGCGAGGTGCAAGCTTTCCCTTCACCCCGAATCGTTGAACCCCTTTCATTGGAGATACCCGCAGATAGACATGATCCCCTACTTGAAACAGGATAGATTGACGCTTCTTGTCGGCATAACTCTTTTGTCGGGATTGGGCAATCTTCAAATTTTCCTGAATAACCCGAACCAGCTCTTCTGCTTCATTTACCATATCGGGCCCAAAGAAAGTTCTCTCCCCCGCTTCTGACCAATTCAATGGGGTTCTGCATTTCCGTCCATATAAGGCCTCAAATGGAGCCATCTTGATGCTTTCTTGATAACTATTGTTATAAGCAAACTCGGCCAATGGCAAGCACTCATCCCATTTTTGACTATAGGTGAGCACACATGCTCGAAGCATGTCTTCTAAGATTTGATTTATCCTTTCTGTCTGGCCGTCAGTCTGGGGATGATAAGCCGAACTGCGGAGGAGCTGAGTGCCTAGGGCGGCGTGAAAATGCTCCCAGAACCGGGCAATGAACTGAGCGCCCCGGTCTGAAATGATTGTCTTTGGAATTCCATGAAGACTCACAATACGGTCCATATACAGTTGAGCATATTGTTTTGCCGTATGTGTGGTCTTTACCGGTAGAAAATGCGCGGTCTTGGTAAGACGGTCCACAATAACCCATATCGAATCATACCCCTTGGGGATTTTGGGTAAGCCGACAATGAAATCCATACTGATGTCCTCCCACTTCCAGGAGGGAATACTCAGGGGCTGCAAAGGGCCGGCTGGTCTCAAGTGGCTTGCCTTAACCCTCCGACAGGTGTCACATTCTGACACATACCTAGCGATTTCCCGCTTCATCCTTGTCCACCAAAATCGCTGTTTTAGATCCTGATACATCTTGTTGCTGCCAGGATGAATAGAATACCTAGAGAGATGAGCCTCATCAAGAATCTGCTTTCGCAGCTCCAGATCTTTAGACACCACTAGTCGGTCCTTAAACCATAGGACACCCTCGTCATCTAGATGGAAACATGCCACCCGAGGGTCATTTTCTCCGAGCCTTTGTTTAATCTTTTCTATGCCAATATTGTCTTTCTGAGCCGCAATAACTTGATCTCGAAGGGTTGGAGTGAGAATAATGTTAGCAAGAGTACCCTCAGCTACAATAGCCAAATTCATCTTCTCCATTTCTTGACACAAGGTTTCATGCAAAACTGTAGCTGAGATGCAGTTGCAACTTGCCTTGCGACTCAATGCATCAGCAACGACATTTGCCTTGCCCGGGTGATAATTAATCTCCAGGTCATAATCCTTAATCAATTCTAACCACCGTCTCTGGCGCAAATTCAACTCGCTCTGGGTGAAAATATACTTAAGACTCTTGTGGTCTGAGTATATGTGAACAGGATTACCCAGAAGATAATGGCGCCAGATCTTTAATGCATGCACGACCGCTGCCAGCTCCAGATCATGAGTAGCATAATTCTCTTCATGCCGTCTGAGGGCTCTGGAGGCATAAGCAATCACTCGCTGGTCCTGCATAAGGACGCAGCCTAAACCCGTACCTGATGCATTACAACAAGTATTAATGGCCGAATAATATCCGGCGAAGACAATCAGGGATGAGAACACAGCCGAGACCCATACCTGATGCATCACAATACACATCAAAAGGCCGGGTGATATCTGGCTGAGCGAGGACAGGGGCAGACGTCAGAAGCCTTCTCAAGGTCTGAAAGGCCTGCTCACATTTATTGTCCCAACTAAATCTCACCCCTTTCTTGAGTAGCTCAGTCATGGGCCTAGCAATTTTAGAGAACTCCGGTACAAACCGGCGATAATATCCTGCTAGCCCAAGGAAACTCCGGATCTCTGAAACAGACTCTGGAGTCTTCCAATCTAGGACATCCTGAATCTTGCTAGGATCAACAGAAATCCCCTTGTCTGAGATGATGTGGCCCAAGAACTGGACTTCCTTGAGCCAGAAATCACATTTGCTAAATTTGGCATACAGCTTGTGCTCCCGCAGGCGCTGAAGCACAATGCGGAGATGCTCTGCATGCTCTTCTTCATTCTTGGAAAATATCAGGATGTCGTCAATGAAAATCACGACGAACTTATCTAGCTCAGGCATGAATACCGAGTTCATGAGATACATGAAATGAGCAGGGGCATTCGTTAGCCCGAAAGACATGACCAGATATTCATAAAGTCCGTATCTGGTGGAAAAAGCCGTCTTGGGAATATCCTCAGCTCTAATCTTTATCTGATAATAGCCAGAACGGAGATCAATCTTGGAAAATACTTTGGCCCCGAAGAGCTGATCAAACAGAATATCAATCCGGGGAAGGGGATATTTATTTTTGATTGTGACGGCATTCAGAAGCCTATAGTCCACACACAACCTGAGGCTTTCATCCTTCTTTTTCACAAAGAGTGCAGGACAGCCCCAAGGTGACGTGCTAGGACGGATATAGCCCTTATCAAGCAACTCTTGCAATTGTTTCTTTAACTCCGCCAGCTCATTGGGTGGCATCCGGTAAGGCCTCCTAGAAATCGGTGCCGTACCCGGTTGCAATTCAATGGTAAACTCCACATCGCGATCAGGCGGCATTCCAGGCAAATCATCCGGAAAGACATCCGGATATTCACACACCACTGGTATATCTGCTAGCTTTTTACCCTCAACCTGATTCACCGTAGGTGTCAAAGACCTATGATCTTTCAAAGGTAAGGTCATACACCCATGAATGGAAGATTTGATGTGCACAGATTGTGAGGTCGTGTCCAGACTAACTCCCTGGCCCTCCATCCAGTTCATACCCAAAATAATATCTATCCTTTGGGTCGGTAACATTATCAGGGCCGTAGGGAAAATTTTTCCTTGCAACTGTAGGGGTACTTGCTTAACGAACTGATTGGTGATTAACTTTCCCCCAGGCGAATGAATATGGTAGGGCTTGGGCATGCTTTCTATTTTTAATCCCAGTCTATTAACACACCCCTTGCTAATAAAAGTATGAGACGCCCCCGAATCAAATAACACTGTAATGGGTTGTTCATTTACTAAGAACGTACCCGCCATCACTGGAGCTCCCTCAGGAATACCCTCGAGGATAGTGTAGTGCACCTGTCCTGGCTTGAAGTGAGCCACTTGCTGCTTCTGACCCTGCTGGCTCGATTGCTGGCCTTGCTTGGGTGGCATTGGACAACTCCGTGCAAAGTGACCATGTTGTCCACAGTTGTAGCACGGGAATAAATTGGGGCGTACCCCCGGTTGCTGCACCCAGATCTTCTGCTCATTCTGCTGAGGAGCAGGAGGTCTGACTGTCCCCAGTGGCTGAGTGTACTGTGGGGGCCTGTATCCCCACTGCTGCTGTGGCTGGTGCTGAAAGGGGGCTCGTTGTGGGCCCGACTGCACCAAGCGAAACCTCTGGGGAGTGCTGCTTGAAGATCCCACTGCCGGCGCCTTTCTCTTCTTCTCCGCCTTGTGAGCTAGATGGGCGTCCTCCTGAATGATAGCCCCATTGACTAGCTCACTGAAGGTGTCAAACTTGACCATTGCCAAGCGATCCTGGAGCTTGCTACTGAGCCCCTGCCTGAAACAGGCCTGCTTCTTCTCATCGGTGTCTACATGATACCCGGCATACTGTGATAGGGCGTTGAAAGCCTGGGAATATTGCAGGACATTGTTGTTACCCTGTTTCAGGGCCAAGAACTCGGTGAGCTTCCTGCGGATGACCCCTGCTGGGATGTGATGTGCTCTAAAGGCGTCCCTGAACTCCGCCCAGGTGAATCGAGTACCTGCAGGGAACATAGCCACATGGTTATCCCACCATGTGCGTGCGGGACCCCGGAGTTGCTGAGCTGCAAATCCTGCCTTGTCGTTGTCATTGTAGGGGTGCAGGGTGAACTTGGACTCGATGGTCCGGAGCCAACTATCCGCCTCCAAGGGCTCATCCGCTTTATGAAAAAGCGGGGGCTGAGTACCCAGAAACTGCTCATATCCAGGAATAGGTGGTTGGGGGTGTTGGTCAGGCCGCGGCACTCTGCCCTGCTGCACGATCTCTCGGAGGAGCGCCGTTTGCTCGTCTCGTCCGGTGAGCATGGCCGCAATGGCCTGAGCCAAATCAGGAGGGTTTGGAGGTGCTGCCATTCTGCATTCACCCATGTTTGATTTAGTCACAATATCTGGTTTACCCAAAATAATCAACCATGGAAGAATGCAGAAAGCATAAATTAAATCAAAAAGCCGAAAAACTTTTGCACCCAAATCCGGAGTATCCGGAATAATACCCGGAATATCCGGACACCCCCTACCCGGAATATCCGGAACTATATCCGGAATATCCGGATCTTCATGTCGTGTTTACAACACCCCCAAAACTTAAGATGCAGAAATTTTTAAAACAATGAATGACATGATGCATAAAGCACGATAGTCCTACGGTACCCTCTCAACCAAAACTAAACATCTAGCTACTCCTCTAACATAGTTATATAGGGCTTACCACGACTACTCCCACCCATAATAGTAAACTACATTCATCCTAAGTCAGAATTCCATTTTTAGTTTGTAATATCTTAAAATTAGTATGCTCGTACCACCCCCGATGCGTTTCGGCTCTGATACCAGCTGTGACGGAACCGCCAAATTAAAACTCTAATTAAGCGTAATGGCCGTCATTTGAACACATCGGGCGCATTAGCTTAACGGATTAATTTGGCGGTTCCGTCACAGCTGCCATCTCCAAGTTGCTGTCCTCCAGGTTTGCTGGCATAACCATCAGGCAGGCCCTCTCACTCGAAGCAGATGAGATTTGTGTAGCCGGAGAGATTTGGATTTCTTATGTTGGGGGCAACGGTTGGGCTCTAATATCTGAGGCCCACGTCCGGCTGGCCTGGAAAGAATGAAGTTGGACCAGGCCAATGGTCTAGGCTTTCGAATTTAGGCCCGTTAACACGAGGCGACCCCCGCGCACGATCCAACGCAGAAATAGTCTCCACGAGCAGGAGAAAAACAAGGAACGTAGTGAAAATTTTATTTTGCAAAGATAATTTTGAAACACCAAACATTCAAAAATTAAATTGCGGCAGAAGGATTGTTTATTTTCTGCAAGAGGCAGGAGGGGTAACCTGAAAAGGGAGTCCCAGTCCTGACTCCTGAACACGGGAGGCTCTCTTTAGGCTGACGTGTCCCTGCGACGAAGCTACTCAACCTCGAGGAAGCATCTCGCCATCTCCTATGAGCTGCTGCTGGTACCCAAAGTTTGTCTGGGAACTTTTTGCTACGTCATCCACCAACCAAAGAAACGCGCATCCGGAAAGCCGAAACTGTTGAACGGATCGTACCCGACCAAACCCCCGGGCGCGCGGCCCGGTCCCTCGAGCTAGCAGCATTCCATCCCACTGGAGACGCGCACCAACCGCAACGCCCTCCCCCACCCGCGGAGCCTCGAGAGGCGACGGGGTCCGTCGCACTCGATCTCCCGCCGGCCGGTCTCGTCGCGCGCACCATCCGAAAGCCACCGGGCAACCAGACGCGCTGACTTCCCCCCGGCGGTGATCGCGAGTCGTGCCCTGCGCGTAGCACAACTCGCGCGCACCCGCCAGCATCATCTCCCGATCCCTCCCACCCGATCGAGTCCGGCGGCCTCAGCTTGGCCGCTGCGCGCTCCGACCGGATTCCCCGGAGACCGTTTCTTGATGTCGACGGAGCGGCGGCGGCGGCGGCGGGGGGAGCCGCTGCTGCTGCTTCTAGTGGTGGCGGCGGCGGCCGCGGCGGTGGTGGCGAGCGCGCAGGATGCCGCGCCGCGGGTCAGGTTCTACCGCGCGACGTGCCCCGTCGCGGAGGACGTCGTCCTCGAGGAGATGCGGCTCATCCTCATGGAGGACGCCACGGTCGCGCCGTCCCTGCTCCGGATGCACTACCATGACTGCTTCGTTCAGGTAAGCAACCAGCCCAGCTTGCTCGTTTTCAGCTCAAGGATCATCCGACCGTGCCCGGTGATCCTGATGCTCTGCTCTGCTGCTCTGCTCGATTGTTCGATCATGCGCGAAGGGCTGCGACGGATCGATCATGCTCCAGTCGAGGAAGGGGAAGACGGAGCGGGACGCGCTCCCCAACCGCAGCATGCGAGGGTACGACGCCATCGAGCGGATCAAGGCCCGGCTCGAGACCGTCTGCCCGCTCACCGTCTCCTGCGCCGACATCATCGCCATGGCGGCCAGGGACGCCGTCTACCTGGTGAGTGCCACGCCATCGGATCGAGCTTTTCCAGCCTTTGTGCTTCGATCGATTTGCTTTGCTCTCTTGCTCACTGCTGTGAATGTAATCGCTCGCTTCCTCGCGGTGCGTACGTCCAGAGCCATGGGCCGTGGTACGACGTGGAGACCGGGCGGCGCGACGGCAACGTCACCGTGGCCGAGTACGTCGAGAACGACCTGCCGCCGCCGGACTCCAACATCGTCGACGTGAAGACCTTCTTCAGCGTCAAGTCGCTCGACTCCAAGGACATCGCCGTCCTCTTCGGTAGCTAGCTACCCGCCCGCCTACTCCTCCTTTCCTCTCCTCCACACCTCATCGCTCGCTTTTCGCGCGAGCGACAGCAACGGCGCAGCCAACCACTCCACGACCGGTCGACCGCTAGCTAACGGCCGCGTTTCCTCCGACGACCCGTGCAGGGTGCCACAGCATCGGGACCTCCCACTGCGGCCCGATCCAAAAGCGGCTCTACAACTTCACCGGCAACATGGACCAGGACCCGTCGCTGGACCCGGCCTACGCCGCCGAGCTCAGGAAGCTCTGCCCGCCGCCCCGTCCCGGCGACGACGACGACGCCGGCGTCCCCGGCGAAGGGAAGACCAAGGTGCCCCTGGACCCCGGCAGCAACTACACCTTCGACCTGAGCTACTACCGGCACGTGCTCGCCACGGGCGGGCTGTTCCAGTCCGACGGCAGCCTCCTCCACGACCCCGTCACCAGGGGGTACGTCGAGAAGGTGGCCAACGCGTCGTCGCCGGACGAGTACTACGCCGACTTCGCGGCGGCGATGGTCAAGATGGGCCGCACCGACGTGCTCGTCGGCGATCTTGGCGAGATCAGGCCGACCTGCGGCGTTTTTGTTGACTAGGTTCAGGAGCAGCTAATGTACGTGTACGGTTGTGTCAGTAGCTCCACGCGTAATCCGCCGGGAATTATCTTCTGTTCACATGTCCGTCATGGGTTCACTGATTATGAATTGTCAACCCCCAACCATGAGCTCTTCATCTACCGATATATATACTAGAGAAATTATATATGCTCTTCAGAGTGTCGATGGTTTGACGAAGTGTGGACATACAGAGATCGGTCCGGTTAACCGCAATTTCGTC
Organism: Panicum virgatum; assembly: GCF_016808335.1. Lineage (NCBI taxonomy): Eukaryota > Viridiplantae > Streptophyta > Magnoliopsida > Poales > Poaceae > Panicum > Panicum virgatum. Next base: position 21,193,994 of record NC_053147.1, on the reverse strand, counting down.
ACCAAATCTTGCCATACCACGAGATTTTAGCAACGTCAAAGATCGCGTCAGCGGCCACGCAAGCTTAACCTGTCCAAATGAATGAGCATGAGATGCGACTCGGTCTGCTGTCAGCAGGTGCATACACCGCTTGATGCTTGCAACAGAAGTCATTTATCAGAATTTAGACCTGTAAAAAAAATGATTCGTTTCGTATCTGGCGCACATGTGTTGTCCTGTACTCTCATTTGTTTAACTTTTGTTTCAGCAATTACATCTATTTGAAACAAATGGAACAAATTATAGGTTAACAAACTAAATTCATTTTTAGAGACTAAGGCACCCTAAATGCACTGTGTGCGCGTTTGTTATTTTCTACCCCATATGTATATTCCGGATGCTATTATTACACCGCTCAACGCTCCAATGGACGCCAATATTTTCAGCTTTGAAGCACCTTCGTTAGCCACTGGTAGTTCTAATAAATCTTTTACCTGCAACGAACATTGAAGATTTGAGTGTGCATATTGATTATAAAGCATGTATTATTGGTAACTAATCAAACATCAACCTAGAAGGCAATATAAATCAGTGATGACTTCCCTATTTCTAATGGTACATACTATATGTTACTATATGAGAAGCTGTTTGAAATATTTTCCTTCAGAAAGACAAACCTGAATTGGCTGTTGCCAATTTTTCTTTATTCCAGAAACATGCCCTTTCCCCACAACTGCAACTATTGAAGAATGTTCCCTCGCCGCCTTCAACAATTTTGAAGACATATACCTTAAGACAAAATTTCAATAATCATAGATTGCCATTACTATAACACTGGAATTCACAAAAGTAGCTGCTTTATACAAAATTATTGCACGAAAGGAACTCACATGTCACGTTCATGTAGAAGCGTCTCCATCAGACTAGGAAATGCCTTGCTCATCTCTTGAATAACAAGTGTTAGCATGTCAACATCATCCATGTCCTTCAACTGTAGACAAGGAGGGCTGTCATTACAACACTGAGTGCAATAACAATGATTTTTTGTATATTTATTAGTCTATAAAAATTCAAAAAGATAGATTAACTTCCGTGATGTCTCACTGACATGAGGCCCCAGAGCCACATGTCACCAAGATATAAGTGGCATACAAGGGAATTGGGAAATTTCACAGTAACATGGAGGGAATGAACCATTAGAACAGCATACCATCTGATTAAGTTCCTCCGGGCTTGGTAAAAAAATGGATTGGAAAATAATATAGTACAGAAATTTTGCCCTGTGCCAGAGTGACATCTTTCCCCAGGTCCTCCTCAAAGTGATCTTCAAAAAACAAATAAAGAATAGAGATGAGATGGTCTCAGTCGCTAACTGAAACGAACCATTGATTCAAACTTAGACTTATTATGTAGCACATTTCGGAAGCCATGATTTCAAAAGGCATTGACCGATATGTGAGGGAAAAAAATTTGTGGTGCCAACAAGTAGCTACAGTCAACAAGAAAAAAAATGGGGTGAACCTCTAAACTGCATCATCTTCTATTCCTAGAAGGCTATTCCTACATTAGTAGGTGTATCTCAATCTTTGAGTCAAATACCAACATAAGTTCCCTTAATAGGTGTGGAATGGCACAGGCTCACAGCAGAATACTTATGAAATAAGCAAGAGGTGGCAACTGTCCTTTAATCAATCAAAGCAGCACTATACAAAGGTCATTTTGAAAATTTGGTATTTTTCAGAAACAGAAAAGTGGAGTATGCACCAAGTATTGACTTGTGCCAATCAAAACATATGACCATTATGTTTGAATCATTGTGTCAAATCCACAAAAACAACTAGATCAGAAGTTGATAATATTCATTCCATACACCTACAACCAAACTCCATGGCAGTTGCATACCTGGACAGGCCGATCTCCTAGGATTACTTTGCCACCATAACTCATTGCTTCCTCAAATGCCACCCGAAACTCAGCTCCAGGTAACACCTCAAGTTGGCTTGCAACCTTGGATAACAAAGACAATGACGATATCATGTGACAATAAAATGACTGAAATAGTGCTAACTGTGAAGACAAACATCTACCAATACCTTTGCAAGAAACCAGCTGTAGAGAATCCCAAAAGTGTTCATCTTCTTTTTCTTCCACATGTCAATCATTTCATTCATAGTAGGAACCTGCGAGAACAGTCGGAGGAAACTATGTGATACACCGGAAAATAAAATAAGTAAACGTCTTCAATTTGATGATACCATTAGTAAGGCTGTAATGCTCGAAGTTTTCTGAGTACATAGTATATCTCTATGATTATAAACTTAAAAGCTTTATAAGGAGGGTCCAGTAAAAATCTTTACTACACAGAACACACAAGCATAAATGTCCTAGTTATGTGATGGTTCACAATCCAGACAGGGCATAACATTCTGGCTTATTGTTTGTCTCAACTTTACACAATCAAGCAGAATGCCCCTAACAGTAAGATGGTTGGTTATTCATCATCTTACAAATGTTGAGTGGAGATACCTGAAGGTTTTGGGGTGCCAAAATTGCAACCCTGCTGGCACAGAGCTCCAAGAAAACAGCCTACATATGCACGAGAGATGCAAAGGAATAAGAGGAATATCCTTTCATATCAAACAATTAAGGTAGAAACACCCCAAAGCAGGCATCAAACCTAACAAAATCCACCACTTGCAAAATTTATTGATGATGAGCAAATAGAGGAAGAACCTGAGGTTTCAGGTAGTTGATGACAGCCTTAACTTGCTCGCATGATTCCTGCAATAAAATCAAGTGTCAAATACTCAAGCTATGAATTGTACTAATTCTGTACTTTTGCTATATTCATACTCCAACCTCTAGATACCACGCGCAGTGTTAGTAGAGGAAAACATCAGAACAGGGGTGCAAATGGGTGACCCTTAGGTGCACCTCCAACCCTCTTTAGTTCAAAATTTTGTACTAATTTTCTAAATTGAAATATCATTTTGGAGAATTAGTACAAAATCTTGAACTAAGGAGGGTTGGAGGGCACCTAAAGGTTACCAATTGGCACCCCTAGAACTAATAGTATAAAATAGATAAAAATCCCACTAGAAAACAGCAGACTGCGTTAGTTCACTTAGGGTGTGATTGGTTGCTTGGCTTAACTCAATCCTGGTTAGGAGTTAGCCATGGCCAGACTAAGCCTGGCTGCAGCAGTACTGAACCCCCTTGTTTGGTTACTACACTAAGTTTAGCCTGGCTTAGGAAGTCTATGTTTGGTTGATCGGTTAGCATAGGATATGACCACCTCTTCTTTCTCAAGGTGAGTGTAACTCCACTTCACCACTTCTCAGAAATCCGGTGGTATCACTGAACTGCGGCGATCGACGAGGCGGCTCTGCAGATCAGTTCCGCGATGCTAGGACAACGATGCTGATTTTATGATGAGTGCAGGGAGTGACCATATACAGCAGCTGCCAGTGTGCTTGCTCTGCTCTTAGGTTGTGGAAAGCACAAAGGTGGGAGGTGAGTAGTGCTGCTGGTGCATCGTGTTGAGAGAGGTGATTCGGAGACTTAGATTGATGGATTCGGATACTGCAGTGAGCTTGAATTGCAGGGCAAAGCTCGGATTGGGAGCTAGTGCTCTAATTTCAGCAAAGAAAAAATAAAGGGAGAAAAGCAAGCAGCGGCGGCGACTATTCCTAGGCCATGGCTCAAGGAATGGACATCGGGTTCGCGGTTACCGGTGGAGGTAGACTACGTGACGCTGGAGGCGTGTGCGTCGGTGCTCTGCCACAACGCCTCGTCGCCGTGCCGCGCCGTGCGCGACGTGGGCGCGGTGGCGGTGCTCGCGGCGGCGAACGCCACCGCGGCCAGGAACAGCGTCGCCGCGGTCTCCGCCCGGCCACACGCCGTGGCCTCCGCACGGCCGCGCGCCGCGCGCCCCGCGGCAGAAGCAGCTCAGCGAGCAGGGGAGCCGCCGGCGGAGAGGCAGAGGGCGGGCTCCGCTCCGCTCCGGCGCGCGGGCTCCGGCGAGGCCGCCGCGACCGTCCCTTCGGAGCTGGGCGTGGAGGCGGAGGAGATGCAGCCGTCCACGTGCTCAAGGATAGCGGCGCCGCCACCTACATCGGAGCTTGGCGTGGAGGCGGAGGGGATGCGACACGCGGTGAGGAGATGCGGCACTGGAGGAGGTGAGCAGAACTGAGGACATTTGCACCAGTGAAGCTTGTGCAGGCTGCATTCGTGGAAAACGGAAGAAATCTGCGTTTCCAGCAAGCCAGGCTAGAGCAGCACTTTTGCATTCCACAAGCCAGGCTAATGAGATGGCCAGGCAACCAAACATATCTTATTTGCACTCCACAAGCCTGGCTAGAGGGTTGTGCACCCAACCAATCACTCCCTTAGCTATGCAGTACAAGCTCCCCCCGCTTCGTTCTTCTAATTTCGTACCAGGATTTTTACAGTTCTTAGATCAATCGGACCAATTTGTCTCCCAAGTAACAATACCACGGCACAACCGCACGAGAACTCGAGAAGTATAGCTGCAGTGTTCTCTACATCCAATGCAATGCCTACGGGCAGAACTTGCGTTGTGACTACCCAATTGGAAATCTATAGTTCACGCACAAAATCATCGACGTCAACCATCGATACATCACATTCACACCAGCTCACCTGCGACACGTGAGCGGTGCCGACGACGTAGACGCGGCAGGTCCCGCCAACCCCGGCGGCCGCCGCCTCGGCCGACGTCTCGCACTCGAGGCACACCACCCCCTTGGCGAGCTCCTCGGGCAGCCCCCTCACCTCCTCGCCACCGCTCGCCGGCGTCCCCAAGGCCTGCGCTTCCTCGCCCCCAGCTTCCGCGTCCTCGAACTCAGCGGCGTCCTCGTAGCCGTTGGTCTCGGCCTCGGCCTCGGCGTCCGCGGCGGCTGCCGGGGCGGGGGCGGCGGGCGCGGTCGGATCCATCAGCGGGCCGAGGCGGGACGGCGCGCGGCGCGGCGCCGGGGCTAGGGTTTGGGCTGCTCGGAAGGAGGCGCCCGGCGGGCGGGAGCCACGCGGGATCGGGCAGACAGGGAGGACGAGGCTGCGGCGGCTGCGGCGAAGGATTGGCGATGGCCAGCGCGCGGCGAGGAGTCGAGGTGCGCCGCGGATCATGCGGCGCCGGGGCGTCGATTTGGTGCGGGCGCGGAGGAGCGAGAGGCAGGCGCGGTCCTCAGCGGGTGCGGGTGGGACTCTGGCTCGCGGGCCCGGGAGAGGCTAGCGGCTGGGATCCGTGTCGTCGACGTCAGAGGCGCGGCCTCGTCCGTCCGATCCACCGCTTTGTTTTTTCTCCCAGCTGGTACTCGTGCCCGAGGCGAACTCCCCCCCCGTCCCGTCCCGTGGCATGATTCCTTGCTTGACCTCGCCGCCACTCCCCGATCCCGATCGCTCGCAGAGGCGGCAACCGGCGCCGCGGATGGCGGACGCTGCGGACGACAAGGCCTGGACCATGGACAGGAACGGCCTACCGTGTTGTCGTCGGCAATGCTGCGGCACTGTTGCCTCAGCGACCAAACCCAGAAAGCAAACACACAGCACTGCTTCTCAGTCACCAACGACACGTTCCGCAGCACAGACAACAGACATGTTACAGAACCAGTTCACTGTTAAAAAAAAGCACTTTTTAACCAACGCCGTGTTTGGTTCTTCTCCTGAAAATTTTCTAAAAAGAAAAGACGAATGCATGCGTGAAGTACTAAACGAAGTTTATTTGTGAAATCTTTTCACGAATGAGTGTAATTTTTCGAGACGAATCTAATGAGACAAGTTTAACCATAATTGGCTACAGTGATGCTACAGTAACCACGCCTAATCATCTCCAAATCATACGGTCAAATGTCTCATTAGCTGTAGTAATTGCTACGGTACTGTCGGGTACCACAATTAGGGACACTCTAATTGGGGTACTAAGATCGCTTTGAAACACACAAACACCTGCTAGGGCAACTGGGCCCAAGAAGGCCCACGGCCTACTTCTCATCCGGAAGAAAGTAAAGGACTCAAAGAAGCCCAGCGTGCGGCCCATTTACATTCTCCTCGAACCCGCGGAACAATCTCCGCCTCGTTCGAGGGTCCCTCTCGGGTCCGCTGGGCAATCTCCGCCTCGCTCGAGGGTAGCGGAACTACCCTCGAGCAGGTGACCAATCTCCGCCTCGCTCGAGGGTAGCGGATATACCCTCGAGCAGGTAACTCATTCCCTGCCTCGCTCAAGGGTCCCTCTCGGGACCCTCGATCACGCAACACACCTCCGCCTCGCTCGAGGGTAGCGGATCTACCCTCAAGCGGTGACTCATCTCCGCCTCACTCGAGGCCGTCTCTCGGCACAAGGGACAAACGGCTCCGCCGCCCAACCGCTCGCCGTACGAAGGCATTAAAAGCCAGCCACTCCACCACGGCTCAAAGGACGGGCGGCGTCAGGCCGCCACTCCCACAGTAGATATGACCGGGGTCCCATCCGCTGACTCTGGTCACCACTCCGCCATCCCGGACGCTGTAGCAGCGCCTTGGGACCTGCGACGCGGGACAAGACAGGCTCGGTACTGCTCCCGCCGACCTACCGGACTCGCCTCCCACTAGGGAAGGGGTCCGGCGATGTCACGTGTCCTTCCGGAAGGGGCGCTCATCACACACGGTCGGAGTCCCGGACCTCCCCCCTCCTCTCAGAGGTCCGGGACCTCCACGTGTCCCCCGGGCCTTCTAGTATGCACGCCTGCACTCCGACCAGGGGGTCCGGGGCCATCCCGCGCCATTACTACCGCCGGAACACTGCAGGACGTGCGGCGCAATCCTCACAGGACGAAGGACGAAATCCAGGACGACAGCGACGCACGCCGCCTTCCCACAGTGTACTTACTACAGTATCCGACCACTGTACCCCGCGATTCAGGGGAAAACGACGACTTCCATGCCCCACTCATGTACGCCACCCCTCCTTGTTACTATAAAAGGAGGAGGCGGGCTTCCTTTAGCGGGGGCGGGCTGGTTTTTCTGGTCTGGACGCTCGTCTGGACTCTAGTCTGCTTGGTCTCTCGGTTCTGGTTTCTTTCGCTTCTCTCTCAGAGAATGCTCAGGACTGCTGAACACTCATCTCAACCGACTCCACTTCTAGCAGAGACTTGGGAGCTTCCCTCCCTCTCTCGCCTCGCTTGTATCCCCTACAACAAGCACTCCGGGTGCGAGATAATACAGTGCCCTCGCACACCCCCTTTGCTGGACGTACGGCCCCGCGGCCGGAACTAGGATAAACCGTGCGTTACTGTGATTGCCTCTTGCATCATCATCTGGGACGAGAAAACATGCGGCATTCACTAGTTGGGATCCGGGCCCCCGGGTCGGGACACCGACAGTTGGCGCGCCAGGTAGGGGCTCGCTGCGTGACATTTTCTCTTTTTTCCATTTGATCACCAGGGATGGCGAGCAGATCCAACCCATACCCCACGGGTGTCTCAGATCCGCTCCCAGCTGGGCTTGTGATCTGGTTCGGGAGTCTCGAGTTCAGAGCGACCGGCAACGGTTACCTCATGCGGCTCCTCTCACCCAGACGCAACCCCATCGCTCCGACTACGCCAGCCCGGCGCAGCAGGCGCTCGGGTCAGCGTTCGCGACAAGCACGCGCGGAGCGGCGTCGTGCGGCACGCCACGGCTCCCCCACGTGGGATGAGGCTGGCATGTCGCAACTCAGCATCGAGGCGAACGGGGCTACCGTTCCGTCATCACGTGCCTCGGCATCATCTGTGCCGGCACCGTCATCGGCAGCGGCGCTAGCGCCTCCCAGGGTGGGCTCGACCTCGCCTTCGCCCTTTAACTTCGGGATGCGCAACACTGCCGCCCGCACCTACGCCTCTTCGATCAGTACTAACTTCGTCGAGTATGAGGATCTACCAGGTCATCATCTTCTATCAATCCGCAACCTCATCGCGTCGTCCCTCGACGAACCCTACCCCGAGGCGGCGAGCTCGATCGCCGATGACGTCAACTTCTTCATGAACAACTTCTGGCCGAGGAGGCCGAGGACTACTCCGGGGTCTACGACCCCCACGCTCTCCGCTCGTTCCAGCTGGCGACGGCTTACTGCCTCACCTGCTCCGAAGGCTCCAGCGAGGGGGATTTCGATCCCTCCCGGGAGTGCTTTATGGTGGACCTGGCGGACGAGCAGAACGACAACGCCCCAAGCAACGACGGGGACGCTGGGGCGGACGCGCGGGCAAAGCAACCGGCGAACCCGCCTGCAGCACCTTCCTCGTCAAGCTCGGCGGCGCGACAAGCCCAGCTGGCGCAGCTCAAAGAGCTTCAAGCCAAGCTCGACGAGCAGCGTCAACAAACCCAGGAGCTGCGCGCTGCACTCGAGCAGCAGCGTACCGCGCGCGGTACACATGCCCAGGCGGCGGGACGTGTTGCCCGGGAGCGCATCCTGGCCGACGCCGACGTCGACAAATCTCCGGAACTGCAAACGGCCGGCGAAAAACTCGTTGCTGCGGCCTATCTACTTCAAGCTATGCCCGAGCCATCGACGTCTTCGGGCCGCAACCTGCGCCGCGAGGCACATGAGCTCATTGAGCAGGCTGCCGTGCAGCAGGCCGAGAGTTCTGCGTCTCGTATGCGCTCGAGGGCCCCGGAGCAGCCTGGAGGGACTGCGCACCAGGACCGCAAGGTTTCTGTGCACACACCACCAGCAGGGAAGGGCAAAGCAGCCGTAGTGCCCGGTGCGAGGGCACCCTCGGTGCACGAGCGCATCGGGAGAGTTCCCGTAAGGGAGCGAATCCGTGACACTCGCGGGCACGCCGGCGACGGCGACGCCCGCAACGTCATCGACGGCAGGAGGTACACCCCTCGACGGGGTGGACGCTTCGACCCCGAGCACGACAGGGGTGAGTCACCGGAGCCTCCGGGCACCCGGGTGTTCAGCCGGGAGATTCGAACCGCGCCTTTTCCCCCGCGCTTCCGACAACCCAACACCCTCGTCAAATACTCGGGCGAGACTGATCCTGCAGTCTGGCTCAACGACTACCGCCTAGCATGCCAGCTAGGCGGCGCGACGGAGGACGCGGCCATCATCCGCAACCTTCCTCTCCATCTTGCTGACGCCACACGAACGTGGCTCGAGCACCTGCCTGCGGGCCAGATCCACGACTGGGCCGACTTGGTCCACATCTTCGTGGGCAATTTCCAGGGCACGTACGTGCGCCCTGGGAACTCCTGGGACCTCAAAGGGTGTCATCAGAAGCCCCGCGAGTCCCTGCATGACTACGTGCGGCGCTTCTCCAAGCAGTGCACCGAGCTCCCCAGCGTCACCCACGTCGAGGTCATTAACGCTTTCCTCGAGGGTACGACGTGCAGGAATCTGGTGCATGAGCTCGCGAGAAGCCAACCCGTTAACACCAACGAGTTGTTCGACGCTGCCACCAACTTCGCCGCCGGCGAGGAGGCTGTTGGTGCCATCTTCGACGACAAATCGAGCAAGCGCAAGGACGATGCGCCCGTGGAGGGTGGCAGCGTCAAGCCCAACGCCCCCGCCAAGAAATTGAAGCGGGGGAGGAAGGGAAAGAAGCCGGTCCCACCAAACCAGCGTGAGTCGGGGCGGGCGGAGGACTCCGAGGAGGCCTTCGCTGCCGCCCCAGACCGTAAAGGTCCTCGAGGCCCCCCTCGAGGTGGCGGTGGATAGTTCGACGACATGCTTAAGAAACCGTGCCCTTATCACAAGGGGCCGGTCAACCATACCCTCGAGCAGTGCGAAATGCTCAAGAAGTACTATAACCACGTCGCACATCGCGACGAAGACAAGAAAAAGGATGCGGGCGACAAAGGTGGAGATGACAAGTTCCCCCCAGTGGAGAACGCCTTCTTCATCTTTGGAGGAGCAACGACGAATATGACTTCTTGGCAGCGCAAGCGTGAGCGCCGCGAGGTCTTCTCCGTCACCAAAGCCACGCCATCCTACCTCGACTGGTCGAAGGATACCATTGCCTTTGGCCGCGAGGACCACCCCGACTACGTCCCGCATCCGGGACGGTACCCGCTCGTTGTCGACCCCATCATCGGCAACACCCGCTTCTCCAAGGTGCTCATGGACGGAGGCAGCAACCTCAACATTATGTACACCCCCACCTTAGAGCTCATGGGGATTGGACTGGACAAGCTTCGCCCCAGCAAGTCACCATTTCACGGCGTCGCGCCGGGGAAGCGAGTCCAACCCCTCGGCCAGATCGATCTGCCTGTGTGCTTCGGCACAGCAGCCAACTTCCGCAAGGAGGTACTCACTTTCGATATAGTGGGATTTCGAGGGTCCTATCATGCCATCCTTGGTCGACCTTGCTACGCCAAGTTTATGGCCGTCCCCAACTACACCTACCTCAAACTCAAAATGCCGGGTCCAAAGGGCGTCATCACCATCGGCTCTTCGTTCGAGCACGCCTACGAGTGCGACGTTGAGTGCGTTGAGCGCGCGGAAGCTCAAGCGGAGGACGAGGCCCTCGCAGCCACCCTCGACAACATGGCGAGCGAGGCCTTGGACTCCACGCACCGACACGCCGGGAGCTTCGAGCCCGCCGAGGGTATCAAGAAAGTACCCCTCGACCCCAGCCACTCCGACGACAAGGTGTTGCAAATCAGCGCCACCCTCGACGACAAATAGGAGGTGGTGCTCGTCGATTTCCTCCGCGCCAACGCAGATATCTTTGCGTGGAGCCCCTCGGACATGCCTGGCATACCGAGGGAGGTCGCCGAGCACTCTCTTGATGTCCGACCCAACTCCAAGCCGGTGAAGCAGCGCCTAAGACGCTTCGACGAGCTCAAGCGCCGGGCGATCGGCGAGGAGTTGCAGAAACTTCTGGCGGCCGGATTCGTCAAAGAGGTATTCCATCCCGAGTGGCTAGCTAATCCAGTATTAGTGAAGAAAAAGAGTGGAAGCTGGAGGATGTGTGTAGACTACACTAGTTTAAATAAGACATGTCCGAAGGTTCCCTTTCCTTTGCCACGAATCGATCAGATTGTAGACACTACTGCGGGATGTGAGCTCTTGTCCTTTCTTGATGCTTACTCCGGTTACCACCAAATCAAGATGAAAGAGTCCGACCAGCTCGCGACTTCTTTTATCACACCTTTCGGCATGTACTGCTACGTTACGATGCCCTTTGGCCTCAGAAACGCCGGAGCCACCTATCAACGGTGTATGCTCCACGTTTTCGGAGACCATCTCGGGTGGAGCGTAGAGGCGTATGTCGACGATATTGTCATGAAATCCAGGAAGGCGGACGACCTGGTTGCTGATCTCAGGATCACATTCGATTGTCTACGAGCCAAAGGGGTAAAACTTAACCCCGAGAAGTGCGTGTTCGGGGTGCCTCGTGGCATGCTCTTGGGTTTCATTGTCTCCCAGCGGGGCATCAAACCCAACCCTGACAAAGTCTCGGCCATCACTCGGATGGGACCGATCCGAGACTTGAAGGGGGTACAGAGGATCATGGGATGCCTAGCGTCCCTTAGCCGTTTTATCTTGCGTCTCGGCGAGAAAGGCTTACCCCTGTACCGACTCTTGAGGAAAACCGAGCGCTTCACGTGGACCCCCGAAGCTCAAGAAGCCCTCGAAAGGCTGAAGGCATCGCTCACTCGAGCTCCCATTCTCACACTGCCTACGGACGGCGAGCCCCTCTACCTGTACGTAGCCGCGACGACCCAAGTGGTCAGCGCGGTGATCGTGGTCGAAAGACAAGAGGAGGGTCATGCTCTGCCCGTCCAATGACCGGTGTACTACATCAGCGAGGTGTTGTCTGAAACTAAGACACGCTATCCACAGATTCAAAAGCTGCTCTACGCAGTGGTTTTGGCTCGGCGCAAGCTGCGCCACTACTTCGAGGCTCATCCCGTCACCGTGGTCTCATCTTTCCCCTTGGGAGAGATAGCTCGCAACTGGGAAGCCGAGGGTAGAATTGCCAAATGGTCTGTGGAGCTGATGGGAGAAACACTCACTTACGCCCCTCGCAAGGCAATCAAGTCCCAAATCTTGGCTGACTTCATGGCTGAGTGGACGGACACTCAGCTACCCCCATCGCAAATCCAGGGCGAATGCTGGACTATGTACTTCGACGGGTCGGTGATGAAAACCGGCGCCGGTGCCGGCCTCCTCTTCATCTCACCCCTCGGAGAACACATGCGGTACGTGATCCGCCTGCATTTCCCTGCTTCGAACAACATGGCGGAGTATGAGGCCCTCCTCGGTGGCCTCCGCATTGCCGTCGAACTTGGCGTCAAGCGCCTCGACATACGCGGGGACTCTCAACTCGTCGTCGATCAAGTCATGAAGGAGTCTAACTGTCACGACCCAAAGATGGAGGCGTACTGCAACGCAGTACGCCGCCTCGAGGACAAATTCGACGGCCTTGAGCTCAATCATGTCTCGCGCAAGTATAACGAGGACGCCGACGAACTGGCCAAGATAGCTTCGGGGCGGACCACCGTCCCCCCGAACATCTTCGCTCGCGACATCTCCAAGCCCTCCGTCGAGTTCAATCAACCGACGGAGCCAGGCCCCTCGTCCGCCGGGCCCTCCGGTGGGAACCCCCCGGCGGACGGGGTCGAGCCCATGGACTTTGACCTCGGGACCACCTCCGCGGACGAGGCCGAAGCAATGGAAGTTGACGAGGCCCCCACTCCGCAAGACTGGCGCGTCCAGTACCTTGACTGGATAGTTCAAGGGATCTTACCCTCGGACCACGCTCAGGCGCGACGCCTCGCCAGGCGGGCCAAGTCCTTCGTCCTAATCGACAATGAGCTACACAAGCGTAGCCCCTCGGGTGTCCTGCAACGATGCATCCCCATCCCCGAGGGCAAGGAGCTGATCCGCGACATCCATGCCGGCGTCTGCGGCCATCATGCCGCGCCACGCACTCTCGTGGGTAATGCGTTTCGACAAGGCTTTTACTGGCCCACCGTGGTCGCCGACGCCACTGACGTTGTGCGGACCTGCGAGGGGTGCCAGTTCTATGCTCGAAAAACACATCTTCCGGCCCATGCTCTGCAGACCATCCCCATCACGTGGCCGTTCGCCGTGTGGGGGCTGGACCTCGTCGATCCATTGAAGAAGGCGCCGGGGGGCTTCACCCACTTGCTGGTAGCGGTCGACAAGTTCTCCAAATGGATCGAGGCTCGACCCATCGGCAAGATCAAATCCGAGCAAGCAGTCCAATTCTTCACTGACATCGTCTTCAGGTTCGGGGTCTCGAACTCGATCATCACCGACAACGGCACCCAGTTCACAGGCAAGAAGTTCTTGGCGTTCTGCGACAGCTTCCACATACGTGTGGACTGGTCGGCTGTGGCACACCCACAGACGAACGGGCAAGTGTAGCGTGCCAACGGCATGATCCTCCAAGGACTAAAGCCAAGAATCTTCAACAAGCTGAACAAGTTCGGCCGGAGGTGGCTCACGGAGCTACCCTCGGTCATCTGGAGCCTGAGGACGACCCCAAGCAGAGCTACAGGTTTTTCTCCGTTCTTCCTCGTCTATGGCGTCGAGGCCATCCTCCCCACCGACTTGGAATACGGATCGCCAAGGCTCAAGGCATATCAAGAACAACGAAACCAGCGAGTTCACGAAGACTTGCTGGACCAAGTGGACGAGGCTCGAGACATGGCACTCCTTGACTCTGCGCGCTACCAGCAGTCTTTGCGAAGGTATCAAGCGCAGAGAGTCCGGCGTCGAGACCTCAACGAAGGGGACTTGGTGCTAAGGCTTCGACAGGACAACAAGGGCCGCCACAAGCTCTCACCTCCATGGGAAGGACCGTACATAATCGCCGAGGTGCTCAAACCCGGCACGTACAAGCTGGCCAACGAAAAAGGCGAAGTCCTCACCGACGCTTGGAATATACAACAGCTACGTCGTTTCTATCCCTAGAAATTTCAAGTTTTTTGTACATTTGCCTGTACTCGCATCTTCAATTTCCCGATATAATAAAGTACACTTTAACTGGTTTATTTTTGGGAACCATCCGAGCCCTCGAAGGCTAGGATGCGCGTGAACTCTGAGGTACGCTCGGCTTTACCCTTGGCAAAGCCGAGCCTCCCTCGGGGGCTACCACGGGGGGAACCCCCGAACGTCCCCAAAAAGTCGCCACTGTTTTTCGAAATATTTCCGTCTCGACCCTAAGTTTCTCGTATCCTTGGAAAAAAACGGACGCGAGGCGTAAGCAACTACGGTACGGGGTCGGCCGAGTCGTGGGGCCGCCTACGCCTCCGGGATACGGCACCCCCCTCACCACCCTACGCCTACGTTGCTTATGAACGCAAGCTTCCCCGCAGACGTTCGTCCAAGTCGCATACAAGAACACGGGAATAAAGGAAAGGAACACAGGCTCTAACACGCGAGGCCTTGACGGGCCACACATTCAAATTATGAAAATAAAATCTCTTATACTCATATACTCATAGGATGCGATTACAAAGTGCGACTATGACATAAACACTAATCTATTTACATGGGCTTCGAGGCCCAACTGTCCTACAGGCTACCATCCCCCCCTTGCGGGTCTTCAGGGGCGTCGAATTCGGCGATGGGAGGGATGTCCGCCTCGAGCTTCTCGGTGAGGACGGTGGCGAACTCCTCCGCGGCCGCGTCGGCTTCATCCATGATGGCCGATGCGGCGTCCGCGTCAGCATCATCGGGCACGACGTACCCCGACGACACCCTCTGGAGATCCATGAGGTAATGCATCGAGGCCACGGCGAGAGCCCACAGGACACCGAGGTGGAAGGTACTGTTGGCGTGTTCGGCAATCCGGCCGCCTAGCGCGCGCAGGCGGCTGATCACCGAACTGCCCGAGACGGCACCTTCCCCCTCGAGCTCTTGACACACACTCACGGCGGTCTGCTCCAGCTCAGCAAACTCCATCTGTGCCGCCGTGAGTGCGGTGTGGACCGCTTCCTTCGCCGCGGTCTCGTCCGCCACCTTTTGCCTCAGCTCTGAGTAAAGGAAATCAACATTAGCTACGAAAAGAAACAAATCGACGGAAAATCGAAGGTACTCACCCGACATGTTCTTCTGCGCCTCCTCCCTCTGGGTACGGGCGGCCTCCTCGAGCGAGGACAAGGAGGCTTCTTTTTACTTAAGGCTAGCCCCCATGTTCTGGAGGGCCACCTCCCTCTCTTCGAGGGCCACACCCTGTTCCTGGAGGGTCCCGGCGAGCGCAACCACGGCCACCTCTTTGTGGAGGAGCTCGGCCTTCTGCTGCTCGAGAGTGGCGCTGAGGCATTACAGCTCGGCGCTCTGCGCCTCAGCCTCCCGAGCTCTTCCCTCGAGCGCCGTCCGAAGGCGCTGCAGCTCGGCGGCTTGCGCCTCGGCCTCCTGGGCCTTCTGCTCCGCTGCCGCCCTCTGGGCGTTCCGCTCATCGGTGACCCGGGCCAGTTCCTCCTCCAGCGCCTACTGACGCGCCCCCAGATCGGCCATTTTTGTGTTGGCATCGATATTTTTGAGCACCAGCTCGGCGTTGTGTTGCCCGAGCTGGCTCATCTGGGAGTACAGCCTGTTCATCTCGGCGCTCTTCTCGCGCGAGATTTCCCTCAGCTGCTGCAAAGGGGGACGGCGTGGGTGAAGACGCGCAAAAACTAAAACCAAATCCGATCAATTTTCGGCGGGAAATATTTACCTGGCTGACCTGGTAATCCACGTTCTGATGAAGCTGATAAGCGCGGTCGAGGGCTTGCAAGATCTCGTGCCCAACGCCCATCTGCTTGTTCCAGGCCTCCTCCTCCTCCTGCTCCTTGCGAAGGAACTTTGAGGGGACACCGGACGGGACGATAACCCCGAGGTGGCTCCCCTCCGACGCCCCCGCTTCGAGCATGCCCGCGCTGGCCGACGCGAACTCGGCAATGTGTGCGGCGGCGCTCGCCGCAGCAATGGGGTCGATATCCATCGAGTCCCCGTACTCCTCGCTGCTGTCCGGCAGCTCCACCACCGCCGTCGCGCCCTACTGCGCCATTGGCACGGGCACTATCGCGACGGTACCCTCGTCCCGGGCCTCGGTGGGCTGCGAGATGGGGGCTCCTTCTATCTCTGGCGCCTCTTGTGCCATGCCCTCTGCGAGGCCCTCGCCCTCGGCCCTCGAGGGCTCGAAGACGAGGGCCTCCTCCGCAGCTTGGCCGGCAGGGCGCTCCTGCGCGCCCCCGCCAGTTTCTCCTTCTATGTCCGGTCGGGCGGCACTGTCCGCGTCGCCCTGACCGACCTCAACATCAATGGCCACTTGGGCGGCGCCACCGGCACCGCCCTGGCCGGTCTCCTCGGCGTTGGCCGCCTGAGCAGCCGCCTCGGCGCCACGCTGGCTGGCGTCGCTCTGACCGGCGTCACCCTCCTTCTCCCGGGCTTGTTGCGCCGCCTGGGCCCCTCGGGCCACGGCCTCCCATAGCCTAGCGGCCGCCGCCTCGAGATCCACGGCAGGCGGGGGCTGCGGCGCCGTGTGCGGAGTGCTGCGAGCCCCGGTCTTGAGAGCCTTGGCCGGGGCAAGCCGCACTGCATCCTTGGGAACGGCCCCGGGGCTGGAAATCAAGAGACGCGAGTTGAGCAGGATCGAGATATCCGCCAAATACGTAACAAAAACGAGATCCGAAATACTTACCCAGATCGAGCACTCATACTCCGCTTCCTCGTGGCGGTCTTTCGGGCTCGGGGCATCGTGCTGTCCCTCGAAGACTGCCCCGAAGCCGCCCCCCTCGTGTCGGCCCGGTGGCTCGAGGCTGCCAGCACGGGCGACTCCTCTCCCGCCGCGGCCTCGTGGCCATGGATCAGCACTTGAGGCGCAGGCGACTCCTCGCCGGCCACCGGCAAGGATGACCCCCGCGCCGCACCCTCGAGGGAGAGATTCGCCAATGACCCCCCTGCGGCCCTCGGCTCCTCTGGCGCCACGGTCGCTCCCTCCTCTTCGTCCCACAGGTAGAACGGTGGGGGGCTCACGCCCTCCCCGTCCCCCCCTCGGAGCGTGGTCCTCGGCATCTGAGGCCTCCTCCTCGTCCTCCTCTGAGGACTCGGGCGTGGCAGGCTGTGCCTTCCCCTCCGCTCGAGCGAGCTTGCACGCCTTGTCGTGCCTCGCCTTTCTTTTCCTTTTCCTCTCGGCCTTCGTCTCCGCCGCATCCTTCCGCCTCTTCATCTTCTCCGCATGGAGGCGATTGATCAGGCGCTATTCTGGGACCGGGGGCCTCGAGGTGCCGCATCTCAAACCCTGTACAACGCACCCGGATGGGGTCAGGAAAAAGGAACTACACGACGCCCGACGAGTTCGAAGCCAAAACTTACCAAGGAAATATACCCCGGCTCGGGGCGCATCTTGATCCTCCAAAGATCCGTGGGATCTTGGGGAAACTCCGCCACCGCGCACTTCACCCTCCGGGCGGCGTTGGTGTGGGAGAGAAGCTTGCTCGACGTCCTCGAGCCCTCAACCTTGCTCCCGGGGAAGAGCTCGAAAATCGGCAGGGCCCTTTCCACGAGAGGGATAACCCTCTGCCGGTGGAAGTTCGCGATGACGGCCGCCGTTGTCAGCCCCTTCCTCGCCAAGCGCACCAGCGCGTCGGTGAGATCCTCGAGCCTGGCCTGTTGCGCTGGGGGCGACACCCCCCAGTCCCACTTCGGCAGTCACTCCCGGAGAACTTTGTTGGTGAACTCCGGAAGTGCGCCCTTGTGGTTCCGAAGGTAGAACCACCCTCGGCTCCACCCGGAGTTGTTCGTCGTCATCTTGCTTGTGATGTAAAAGTTCCTCCGGGTCGGGCGGACGTGGAACGTCAGGCCACCGGCGCGCGCGTACCGCCTCGGCTGGTTCCGCGCGTTCTCGACGAAGAGCTTGCCGCGGAACAGATGGATCCAGAGGTCCCAATGGACCTCGATGCCGAGGTACCCCTCGCAGACGGCGACGAAGACCGCCGCCTGCGAGATGGAGTTGGGGCTGAAATTATGCAGCTCCACCTCGTAGTAGTCGCACAAGGCCCGCATGAACCTGCTGGCGGGAACGCCGAAGCCTCGCTCGTGGAGGCGCACGAAGCTCACGACATAGCCTTGTGGGGGCTTCGGCTCGATCTCGTCCGGGCGCGGGGAAATCCACGCCGGCGCCCCCAAGTCCGGGTTCTGTGGCAGCAGCCTGTCGGCGACCAGCTGCTCCAGCACCGCCACGGTGGCGGAGGACTTCCCCCATGGCAAGGGCTCCTGGATGTCCGACATCTCCGAGAGTCGAGGGGGGATGCGGAAAGGAAGGCTCCGAAATGGCTAAGTCTCTCTCTCTCTCTCTTTCTCCTTTCTCCTTCTCGCTCTTGGCTATGGGTTCAGGAGGCGACGGAGGCGGAGAAGGCGAAGCAGGATGGACTCAAATGGCCAGGTGAACCCAAAGCGTCCCCTTTCTCTTCATATTTATTCACCTAGTCGGGCGCATCCGTAGCCACAGCCTAAATCTACCTTATTGAATGCGGTAGATTTTGCTATCGCTGACGGATAGGCCCCACGACCGCGGAGTCTCCCACGCGCGCACGCCGTAATAAATGCGGCACGGTAACCGGCGGGCGCGGCGCGACTGTTGCGCTATCCCATCCGTCAGCCGCCGCCCACGCCGCTTCGTCTGCCCGAGGCTGTCGCCTGAAAAGGCGCGCCCACACCGCGCCGCACAAATCGGGCCACACCGCCCGCTACCGGCGGAAGACCCGCGCACGCGCGTGGCTCGCGACTCTGCGACGTTTTCAGATCACGACGGAATATTCCTTCATGGGGTCTCTTTACCCTCGAAGAAGTCGCGTTTCGAGGCCTTACTGATCAGGGGGTCGAAGCCTGGCCCTTCAGGGGGTTCGACAGGCGCCCCAGATCACCGGAGTCAGGGACTGCAGGGATGTGCCGTACAAGCTACCCTCGAACGCGGAGTTCGAGACATCCTACGCAGTGTTCAGGGCCAGTCGACGGTGCCTAGAAGGGGGATCCCATCGAGGGAGAGCATCGAGCCCTCGAACCCTACCGAATGGGTTCGAGCCCCGCCTAGCGAACCCTCGCGAGCGCTTTATGAGACGTGTCCATGGACCACGAGCCGACCCTTATCGAACAGGGCACGGACGTCCGCTTGAACAACCCGCTAATAGCTCACAGAAGCAGCCATGGCTCGCGGCCCGGGCATGGGTAGCATGGTGCGCTTCACCCCTCCTCCCTGCGGAAGGGCGACGAGGGTCGTAATCGAAGTCGAGGGTTCCCCTAAATGCCTTCACACGGGCCTGGGCTCGGGGGGGCTCCCCGCACACCACGTTTCAAACCACACCCTCGAATAAGTCGACGACCGTCAATCGTGAAGACTCCACGTGTCTAAACCAAACCCTCCGCTGTTGACGTGCGCTCTTCTGATGGTTAAGCTAAGCACCGGGCCGCTGTACCAGCACTGAGAGTGCCGAGGCCGGCTGAAAGTGTGCCGATGCCGGCTGAAAAAGTCGCTGGACAGCCGCCCCAGTAAAGCTACCCAGTGGGACAACGTTCATAGTCCTTGGACGAGCACAAGCTCTCCTCCAAGGCCTCGGGGGCTACACCCGCGGGTGCGCTGACGCGCCCCCGCGAATGAGACTTCACACATATTCGAGGGTCGTAACTCTATGTACACCCCTATACCCTCGGTAATCCTCCCCGCAGAGGAGAAAGGGGACTTTATTGCTCAATGCGAATAAAGATTACAAACGATTACCGGCGCGAAGCCATCGAAAGATACAAACACGTTGCCACCTACGTGGCAATTTTCCCTGTCTTGGGGAGGAGCGAGCGGCGAAGAAAGGCACCGAGCCCCTAGCTGACGCAACAGCGAGGCTGCTAGGGATGCGAGGACCAGCCCCCAGACCACACGGGTCCAGCGGGATGCTTTCCTCGCAAGCCTTCTTCTAGCGTCTCCTCCACCGAAGACCATGCGGGGGGTCGAGCTGGCGGACAGCGCCCTCCGCACCGTCTCCCCGAGAGCAACCTTGTCGCCTGGGGGGACGATGCAAAGGACAGCCGCCCAACCTGGCACGAGCGCCATGGTCAGGCGTCTCCATCCCCCTTCAGGCTAGGGGACATCGCAGAAGCAGGACCCCACGGGCCCAATGCTCTTCTGCTGATCCCACTGAACCTAAGGGATGGAGCGCACGCCCACTCCGGTCTTCCCCAACCGCTCGCAAGCATTCCTCTAGCACCAAAGTCCTAAAAAAGCCAGGCCACCCCGTCTGGGGGCCGGTCAGAAAAAGGCAAAGGAAACATTACAAGAGTTGGGCGACGCTGGAAGAAAAAGCTGGGAGGTTGGAGAGGAAAGGGAACCTCACGGTCCCTATTTATAGCTGCGCCGGGCACAAAGCTTCAAGCTTGGCGAAGAGCGGAGGCTTGTGTTGCCCGTGACGGCGCGACAATCCACAAGCAAAGGATGCCCTCGGTCACCGCACCGAGACACGACCGAACGAAATAAAGAGGAGCTGAGCCCTTGGATGCTAAGCGGTGCAGCGTCGGCTCTGGCCGGCTGCCCTCGAACGGCGCGCTGCAAAGCGACCAGGAACGCTGGGGCCAAGGCTCTGCGTGCGGGACAGCGTGATGAAAGCTCCAGCTGCCAAGCAGCGGGCGCCGCCGTCGCCCTGGCCCCCCCTCAGCACGCGGACACGTCTTGTCCTTCAAACAAACAAACAAAAGGGCACGTGCCTCGAAGCACTCTGCCCGCAGGCGCACTACCCTGTCTGACGAGTTGTCACATCCGCCGGGCCGGCGCCCAGGCGCGCCTGGCGGGGGCACGGCAGTCTCCGATCACGTCAAGGGAGAAATCGCCGAAATACCCTTTGGCCGAATCCCTTGACTCGACCAAAGCCTCGGGGGCTACTGTCGGGTACCACAATTAGGGACACCCTAATTGGGGTACTAAGATCGCTTTGAAAACACAAACACCTGCTAGGGCAACTGGGCCCACGAAGGCCCACGGCCTACTTCTCATTCGGAAGAAAGGAAAGGACTCAAAGAAGCCCAGCGTGCGGCCCATTTACATTCCCCTCGAACCCGCGGAACAATCTCCGCCTCGTTCGAGGGTCCCTCTCGGGTCCGCTGGGCAATCTACGCCTCGCTCGAGGGTAGCGGAACTACCCTCGAGCAGGTGACCAATCTCCGCCTCGCTCGAGGGTAGCGGATATACCCTCGAGCGGGTAACTCATTCCCTGCCTCGCTCAAGGGTCCCTCTCGGGACCCTCGATCACGCAACACACCTCCACCTCGCTCGAGGGTAGCGGATCTACCCTCAAGCGGTGACTCATCTCCGCCTCACTCGAGGCCGTCTCTCGGCACAAGGGACAAACGGCTCCGCCGCCCAACCGCTCGCCGTACGAAGGCATTAAAAGCCAGCCACTCCACCACGGCTCAAAGGACGGGCGGCATCAGGCCGCCACTCCCACAGTAGATATGACCGGGGTCCCATCCGCTGACTCTGGTCACCACTCCGCCATCCCGGACGCTGTAGCAGCGCCTTGGGACCTGCGACGCGGGACAAGACAGGCTCGGTACTGCTCCCGCCGACCTCCCGGACTCGCCTCCCACTGGGGAAGGGGTCCGGCGATGTCACGTGTCCTTCCGGAAGGGGCGCTCATCACACACGGTCGGAGTCCCGGACCTCCCCCCTCCTCTCAGAGGTCCGGGACCTCCACGTGTCCCCCGGGCCTTCTAGTATGCACGCCTGCACTCCGACCAGGGGGTCCGGGGCCATCCCGCGCCATTACTACCGCCGGAACACTGCAGGACGTGCGGCGCAATCCTCACAGGACGAAGGACGAAATCCAGGACGACAGCGACGCACGCCGCCTTCCCACAGTGTACTTACTACAGTATCCGACCACTGTACCCCGCGATTCAGGGGAAAACGACGACTTCCATGTCCCACTCATGTACGCCGCCCCTCCTTGTTACTATAAAAGGAGGAGGCGGGCTTCCTTTAGCGGGGGCGGGCTGGTTTTTCTGGTCTGGACGCTCGTCTGGACTCTAGTCTGCTTGGTCTCTCGGTTCTGGTTTCTTTCGCTTCTCTCTCAGAGAACGCTCAGGACTGCTGAACACTCATCTCAACCGACTCCACTTCTAGCAGAGACTTGGGAGCTTCCCTCCCTCTCTCGCCTCGCTTGTATCCCCTACAACAAGCACTCCGGATGCGAGATAATACAGTGCCCTCGCACACCCCCTTTGCTGGACGTACGGCCCCGCGGCCGGAACCAGGATAAACCGTGCGTTACTGTGATTGCCTCTTGCATCATCATCTGGGACGAGAAAACACGCGGCATTCACTAGTTGGGATCCGGGCCCCCGGGTCGGGACACCGACAGGTACCATAGTTGTGGAGGTTGTTTTATAATTAGACTTCATTTAATACCTCTAATTAGTGATCAAAATGACAGAAAAATTTTCATGAAATTTTGCTCAAGGACAACCAAACACGGCCCAAACACAATTCGGTCTTGAGATTTTGACTCCACACCTAGTGATTCATCTAGCTTCTGCAGACGCCATGCGCTGATACGAAGCTGGGATATGCTAGAGCTTTACTAACCAAACAGTGGAAAGCGAAAACCCAAAACAGACAAATACATGAGTATCAGACTAGCTGGGGCGTCGTCCCTGCGCCAGCGGTTCTTTCTTCGATAAGATCATCAATCAGGCGCTGCAGGTCGCAGTGCGAGGATCCACCTTCCGCCATGGCCGCATGGGCCTTCACGGAGAGCTCCTTGACCCTGCTCCTCGCGGCATCCCCTGCCCCTCCGGGCTCCATGAACCTAGCCACAGCTCGTGCCACTGCCTCGCCCGGGACCAGCTCGTGCTCTTGGAACGTCGTGCTCCTCACCCCGGCACCCTCCGGCCACAGCCGATCGCCGATCTCCAGCACCTCTGTCAGGAAGCTCTCAGTGATGAACTGCTCGTATACCATCGGCCACGTCAGCACCGGCACGCCGGCCACGACGGTCTCCAGGACCGAGTTCCACCCGCACTGCGTCACGAACGCCCCCACAGCCGGGTGCGCAAGGATCGCCGTCTGTTGGGCCCACCCCGTGACGAGCATTCCCCTGTCCCCGACGCGCTCTTTCCACCCCTCCGGCGGCGCCCAGGCCTCCGACCTGACCACCCACAGGAACGGCTTCCCGGAGGCTTCTAACCCGAGGGCGAGCTCGTGGAGTTGAAGCTCGGATATGTGAGTCAAGCTGCCGAAGCATAAGTACACGACCGATCGGGCTGGCTTCCTGTCCAGCCAGTCGATGCACCGTGAGCCGGCTTCGCCGGCGGCCAGCTGCGATGGTGGCGGCAGCGACAGGGGCCCGACGAAGTAGGCCCGCTTCGCGTACCCATGGCGCACATACATGTCGCAGTACCTGTCCTCCAAATCGAAGAAAGTGTTCACGACGAGTCCGTTGTACACTACCCGAGCTGCTCCTGTGGCAAGGGCGTCATCCGGTCGCTGGTTCCTCACAATCTCAGGCAGCTCGGTAACTGGGACCCGTACTTTAGGGCCTGGAAGCCCAGGAAGAGCCACCACGCCGCCGCCGGCGGCGGCGGCGGCCACCGTCGCGTGAGCACCTAGTAAATTGAAGATGGCCAGCATCGGGAACGCCCCTATAACGTGGAAGGTGACGCACGGCACGCCGAGACCAGCAGCGACCTCAGCATTCCAGATGAACTGGACGTCGGAGACGACCGCGTCGGGCAAACGGTCCCTTATGAGACTCTCATGCCCCGGCCGCATCAGCCGCTCGTCGCTGCCGGCGGCGTCGATGCGCCACGCGTCCGCGGCCCTGGCGGTGGAGTGGTTCTCCACCCCCGGTGGGAGGCCGTCCACATGCGGGAACGCGTACGTTGTGACTTCGACTGCGGCATGGCCGCGCCGCCGCGCGAGAGCTGATTGGACGACTGGGACATTTGCCGGGGTGACGGCGATAGTGGCCTCGACGACGCCCGGGCGGGCCGCGGCGAGGTGGAAGGCGAGCTCGGTGAAGGGGCGGATGTGGCTGGTGGCGAAGAAGGGGATAAGAAGGATGCGGAACTTCTCGTGCTGCGGCGAAGGGGAAGCCATGGTTCCCTGCGATTCTTGGTGGTGGGAATCGTTTGGTGCTTTGGGCTAGGGGTGGGCAAAATATAACCGAAACCGATTAACCGAACCGAACCGCTTTAACCGTAAAAGTCGGTTAATTCGGTTAACGGTTAATTTTGCGGTTAAATTTTTTGAGATATTCTTTAACCACATATTATTTCGGTTTTGATGTGCCACTAACCGATTTAACCGAATTAACCGATTTAGCAAGTTGAGTGTAATATGTATTTATTTTATGTCTTAAATATATGTATAATCATGTGAGATATCAAGAATTCTTGGTTTTCATAATTAAGATATCTAAGTGAGGCTACATTAATTGTTTTTCTAGCTTTCTAAGCTTATTTTAGTGGCCAATAGCTTGTAGTTGATGTCATAATTTCATTCTAATTTGCTTGTTATTTATGTATTGTATACATTACGGTTAACCGCAAAACCGAACCGATTTAACCGCAACCGAATTTACGTGGTTAAAAGATTTCTAGCTACAATTTCGGTTAAGAGTTTGTCATAACCGAAATATTTCAAAATCGAATTAACCGAACCGATTTAACCGCACTAACCGAATGCCCAGCCCTACTTTGGGCTTGGCTGTGGGGAGCCGGATGGGAGCCATCATGTTACTTTAAACACACGGATCTATCGTTTTAATTTATTATGGGTTGTAAACAATGCAACGCGTGCATCACGTGGCAGATATAAAAACGGGGTGTCTATTCTGCGCACTGCTCAATCACAATGCGCACAACCACCTCACGTACGTGGCTACTTATCACCCACCAAACTAGACATCCAGTGGCAATTTTAGCTGAAGCTCAGTTACAACCTGATGTATAACGTAATTACTTTAAACAGACTGATCTATCGGTTTATTTAAGAAAAAATCCATTTTTCGACCTCAAACTATCACGTTCGCTCTCAAACTACAAAACCAGATAGCCCATGTCAGTAAACTATCCAAACCGGACACTTTACTCCCCCGAGGCAATACCACCCTGGTTTTGGTACAGATCACAGTCGCACGTGGCAAAGCTTGCACAGTCAGCAGCCGACGTGGTACTCTGCATCCGATGAGCCTTAATAAGCCTAGTTCCAGCCCACACCATCCCCATCTCTCTCCCCGTGATCTCCTCTGAAACCCATCCAAAACCTTAGGGGAGGCGGGAGGCGACACACCCGGCGGCGTTCCTGTTGGAGAAATAGACAACTATAAGTTTAAATTCCGGACTAGATTTATCGTGACCAGAATTAAACCTAGCATGTATGACTCTAACATACTAGACAATACGTATATCATAAACATGATCTCAGAAAACATGATTATGGAACAGATCTGATCACAAAATACGTACTGTGCGGGAGCCGCCGGGAAGACGAA